>NC_140247.1:5132995-5155495 GCF_949987555.1 Borostomias antarcticus | reverse complement strand
CAATAGGACAAAAAAATGTTTTAAAAGTTAAATTTCTTAAAAACTATAAAAAATATCAAAAATCTGAATGGATCCGTTCAAGAGCTGAACGTCATGAACATTTTAAAGTTTGAATGAAGTTTCTAGCACAAAGTATGAAGAACTAGTTAACGTCCAAAAAAGCGGGGAGAATAATAATAACTAGAAAGTACATTTCCTGGAGAAAATGTGAGGTGGGCTAGCTGCTGCAGCTGTATGTAACAGCTACTGCTAGAACTACTACGGACCAGGCAATCTCCATGCACCCACCGGCGAAGACCGTGCGTCTCTAGCCCAATCAGGGGCTGAGTTGTGGGGTCTGTGGTGTGGACAGTGGCATGGTGGTGAGACTCCGCCCCCTCAGGTCAGAGCTGGTCGAGGACAGTGCACCCCTCTCCAGGCCACCTACCCGCCCGCACCGGTGAAGACCATGTGTCTCTAGCCCACTCAGGGGCTGAGTTGTGGGGCCATGGCGTGGATAGTGGCGTGGGGGTGAGACTCCGCCCCCTCAGGTCAGAGCCAGTCAGGGACAGTGTAGCCCTCTCCGGGCCACCTACCTGACTCAACCGGTGAAGACCGTGTGTCTCTAGCCTACTCAGGGGCTGAGTTGTGGGGCCCGTGGCGTGGATAGTGGCGTGCTGGTTAGGCCCCGCCCCCTTGGGTCACAGCTAGTCGGGGACAGTACAGTGACCTCTGGGCAATATCAATGCATCCACCAATGAAGACTGTGTCTCTAGCCCACTCAGGGGTTGAGTTGTGGGGCCCGTGGCATGGATAGTGGCGAGGTGATGAGACTCCACCCCCTCAGGTCAGAGCCAGTCAGGGACAGTGTACCCCTCTCCGGGCCACCTACCTGACTCCACCATGAAGACCTCCGGGCAGTCTCCTTGCACCCACTGGTGAAGACTGTGTGTCTCTAGCTCAATCAGGGGCTGAGTTGTGGGATCTGTGGCGTGGTGGCGAGACCACCACGCCACCACGAAGAGAAAAAAAGAAAGAGAGAAAGAAAGAGAAAGAAAGAAAGAAGGAAGGAAGGATGGAAGGATGGATGGAAGGAAGGAAGCAAGGATGGAAGGAAGGAAGGATGGATGGAAGGACGGATGGAAGGAAGGAAGGATGGATGGATGAAAGAAAGAAAGCAGGATGGATGGAAGAAAGAAAGAAGGATGGATGGATGGATGGATGGATGGATGGATGGATGAAAGAAAGAAAGAAAGAAAGAAAGAAAGAAAGAAAGAAAGAAAGAAAGAAAGAAAGAAAGAAAGAAAGAAAGAAAGAAAGGAGGATGGATGGATGGATGGATGGATGGATGAAAGAAAGAAAGAAAGATAGAAAGATGGATGGATGGATGGATGGATGAAAGAAAGAAAGAAAGAAAGAAAGGAGGATGGATGGATGAATGAATGAATGAATGAATGAATGGATGGATGGATGAGAAGAAAGAAAGAAAGAAAGAAAGAAAGAAAGAAAGAAAGAAAGAAAGAAAGAAAGAAAGAAAGAAAGGGAAGGAAGGAAATAAGGAAGGCTGGAAGGAAGGAAGGAAGGAAGGAAGGATGGAAGGAAGGATGGATGGAAGGAAGGAAGGAAGGAAAGAAAGAAAGGAAGGAAGGAAAGATGAAAGGAAGGAAGGAAGGATGTAAGGAAGGATGTAAGGAAGGAAGGAAGGAAGGAAGGAAGGAAAGAAGGAAGGAAGGATGGAAGGAAGGAAAGGAAGAAAGGAAGGAAGGAAGGAAAGCAAGGAAAGAAAGAAAGAAAGCAAGAAGGAAGGAAGGAATGGAAGGAAGGATGGAAGGATGGAAGGATGGAAGGATGGAAGGAAGGAAGGAAGGAAGGAAGGAAGGAAAGGAAGGATGGAAGGAAGGAAAGATGGAAGGAAGGAAGGAAAGGAAGGATGGAAGGAAGGAAAGAAGGAATGAAGGAAGGAAGGGAAGGAAGGAAGGAAGGATGGAAGGAAGGAAGGAAGGATGGAAGGAAGGATAGAAGGAAGGAAAGGAAAGGAAGGAAGGAAGGAAGGATGGAAGGAAGGAAGGAAGGAAGGAAGGAAGGAAGGAAGGAAGGAAGGAAAGAAAGAAAGAAGGAAGGAAGGATGGAAGTAAGCCAAGGAAGGATGGAAGGAAGGATGGAAGGAAGGAAGGAAAGGAAAGGAATGAAGGATCGAAGGAAAGGAAGAAAGAAGGAAGGGAAGGAAGGATGGATGGAAGGATGGATGGAAGGAAGGAAAGAAAGGAGGAAGGAAGGAAAGAAAGGAGGAAGGAAGGATGGAAGGAAGGAAGGAAAGAAAGAAGGATGGTAGGGAAGGAAGGAAGGATGGAAGGAAGGAAGGATGGAAGGAAGGAAGGATGGAAGGAAGGGGAGAATTGAAGGATGGAAGAAAGGATGGAAGGAAGGAAAGAAGGAAAGAAGGAAGGATGGAAGGAAGGGAAGGATGGAAGGAAGGAAGGAAGGAAGGATGGATGGAAGGAAGGATGGAAGGAAGGAAAGAAAGAAGGAAGGGAAGGAAGGATGGAAGGAAGGAAAGAAAGAAGGAAGGAAGGGAAGGAAGGATAGAAGGAAGGAAGGATGGAAGGAAGGATGGAAGGAAGGAAGGAAGGAAAGGAAGGAAGGAAGGAAAGGAAGGAAGGATGGAAGGAAGGAAGGAAGGAAGGAAGGAAGGAAGGAAAGAAAGAAAGAAGGAAGGATGGAAGTAAGGGAAGGATAGAAGGAAGGATGGAAGGAAGGAAGGAAAGGAAAGGAATGAAGGATCGAAGGAAAGGAAGAAAGAAGGAAGGGAAGGAAGGAAGGATGGATGGAAGGATGGATGGATGGAAGATAGGAAAGAAAGGAGGAAGGAAGGAAAGAAAGGAGGAAGGAAGGATGGAAGGAAGGAAGGAAAGAAAGAAGGATGGAAGGAAGGGAAGGAAGGAAGGAAGGAAGGATGGATGGAAGGAAGGAAGGAAGGAAGGAAGGATGGAAGGAAGGAAGGAAAGAAGGAAGGATGGAAGGAAGGGAAGGATGGAAGGAAGGATGGAAGGAAGGATGGAAGGAAAGAAGGAAGGATGGAAGGAAGGAAGGGAAGGAAGGAAGGAAGGAAGGATGGAAGGAAGGAAAGAAAGAAGGAAGGGAAGGAAGGATGGAAGGAAGGAAGGAAAGAAAGCAAGAAGGAAGGAAGGAATGGAAGGAAGGAAGGAAGGAAGGAAGGATGGAAGGAAGGAAGGATGGAAGGAAGGAAGGAAGGAAGAAAGGAAGGAAGGAATGAATATGAATGCTACCACAGTAGTCAATAAAGGGTGCCTGTACAGAGAGCATGCACGTGTCCCCAAATTCAAATCCCAACTGACACTGAGCATCCTCTCATTCACTTCAATGGAAAGGCATGTTGGCTTCAGACAGCTCTCTCTCAAAAAGTATAAAGGTCACAGCCTAGATTTTGACACCGTATGAATCCTGAGAAAATGCTGAACATTTTAGGCTATTATATGTCCGTGTAGCTTAAAAACTGTAGGCATGGCGACGAGTTAGAAAAAGAGTAAAAATGCAAAATTAGCAGCTCAAAAGCTAGAGTGCGTTGCCATACGTTTCAATGAGGAGCGCAGTTGCCGAACAAATTGTCATACAGCGAAAACTATAAATCACACTGCTTAGATACTTACATTGTACGAATCAGCAGAGTTGTGTGAATGTTTTGATGTATAATATGTGTGTGAGCTTTCAAAACTGTAGGAGTGCCAGCAGTTTACAAAATGTGTGAATATTTTCAAAGCAACAGCTGCCACCACTCTAAAAACATAAAATTTCTGAACATTCCAAAAGCATTTCAAGCAGTTTCAATAGGACAAATTTTTTTTTTAAAAGTTACATTTCTTAAAAACTATAACAAATATCAAAAATCTGAATGGATCCGTTCAAGAGCTGAACGTCATGAACATTTTAAAGTTTGAATGAAGTTTCTAGCACAAAGTATGAAGAACTAGTTAACGTCCAAAAAAGCGGGGAGAATAATAATAAAGAAAGAAATAGTGGGAATATCACAAGTTGGGCTAGCTTCTGCAAGCTAGCCCACCTAACTAGAAAGTACATTTCCTGGAGAAATGTGAGGTGGGCTAGCTGCTGCAGCTTTATGTAACAGCTACTGCTATTACTACTACGGACCAGGCAATCTCCATGCACCCACCAGCGAAGACTGTGCGTCTCTAGCCCACTCAGGGGCTGAGTTGTGGGGCCTGTGGCGTGGATAGTGGCATGGTGGTGAGACTCCTCCCCCTCAGGTTAGAGCTGGTCGAGGACAGTGTACCCCTCTCCGGGCCACCTACCCGCCCGCACCGGTGAAGACACCTGTGTGTCTCTAGCTCAATCAGGGGCTGAGTTGTGGGGTCTGTGGCGTGGTGGCGAGACCACCACGCCACCACGAAGAGAAAGAAAGAAAGAAAGAAAGAAAGAAAGATGGATGGAAGGATGGAAGGAAGGAAGGATGGAAGGATGGAAGGATGGAAGGAAGGAAGCAAGGAAGGAAGGATGGAAGGATGGAAGGATGGAAGGATGGATGGAAGGAAGGATGGATGGATGGATGGATGAAAGAAAGACGGATGGATGGATGGATGGATGGATGGAAGAAAGAAAGAAAGAAAGAAAGAAAGAAAGAAAGAAAGAAAGATGGATGGATGGATGGATGGATGGATGGATGAAAGAAAGAAAGAAAGAAAGAAAGAAAGAAAGAAAGAAAGAAAGAAAGAAAGAAAGAAAGAAAGAAAGAAAGAAAGAGATGGATGGATGGATGGATGGATGGAAGAAAGAAATAAAGAAGGATGGATGGATGGATGGATGGATGGATGGATGGATGGATGGATGGATGAAAGAAAGAAAGAAAGAAAGATGGATGGATGGATGGATGGATGAAGGAAGGAAAGAAGGAAGGAAGGATGGAAGGAAGGATGGAAGGAAGGATGGATGGATGGAAGGAAGGAAGGAAGGAAGGAAGGAAGGAAGGAAGGAAGGAAGGAAGGAAGGAAGGAAGGAAGGAAAGAAAGAAAGGAAGGAAAGATGGAAGGATGGAAGGATGGAAGGATGGAAGGATGGATGTAAGGAAAGGAAGGAAGGAAGGAAGGAAGGAAGGAAAGATGGATGGAAGGAAGGAAGGAAGGATGGAAGGAAGGATGGAAGGAAGGAAAGGAAGAAAGGAAGGAAAGAAGGAAGGATGGAAGGATGGAAAGAAGGAAGGAAGGAAGGAAGGAAGGAAGGAAGGATGGATGGAAGGAAGGAAGGAAGGGAAGAAAGGAAGGATGGATGGAAGGAAGGAAAGAAGGAAGGAAGGAAAGGAAGGAAGGAAAGATGGATGGAAGGAAGGAAAGGAAGGAAGGAAGGAAGGAATATGAATGCTACCACAATAGTCATAAAAGGGTGCCTGTACAGAGAGCCTGCACGTGTCCCCAAATTCAAATCCCAACTGACACTGTGAGCATCCTCTCATTAACTTCAATGGAAAGGCATGTCCGATTCAGACAGCTCTCTCTCAAAAAGTATAAATGTCACAGCCTAGATATTGACACCGTAGGAATCCTGAGAAAATGCTGAACATTTTAGGATATGATATGTCCGTGTAGCTTAAAAACTGTAGGCATGGCGACGAGTTAGAAAAAGGGAAAAAATACAAAATTAGCAGCTCAAAAGGTAGAGTGTGTGGGCCCATACATTTCAATGGAGAGCGCAGTTGCCGAACAAATCGTCATACAGCGAAAACTATAAGTCACACGGCTTAGATACTTACATTGTATGAATCAGCACAGTTATGGGAACGTTTCGATATATAATATGTGTATGAGCTGTTAAAACTGTAGGCATAGCGACAAGTTAGAAAAAGAGTAAAAATGCAAAATTAGCAGCTCAAAAGCTAGAGTGCGTTGCCATACGTTTCAATGAGGAGCGCAGTTGCCGAACAAATCGTCATACAGCGAAAACTATAAGTCACACTGCTTAGATACTTACATTGTACGAATCAGCACAGTTGTGTGAATGTTTTGATGTATAATATGTGTGTGAGCTTTCAAAACTGTAGGAGTGCCAGCAGTTTACAAAATGTGTGAATATTTTCAAAGCAACTGCTGCCACCACTCTAAAAACATAAAATTTCTGAACATTCCAAAAGCATTTCAAGCAGTTTCAATAGGACAAAAAATTGTTTTAAAAGTTAAATTTCTAAAAAACTATAACAAATATCAAAAATCTGAATGGATCCGTTCAAGAGCTGAACGTCATGAACATTTTAAAGTTTGAATGAAGTTTCTAGCACAAAGTATGAAGAACTAGTTAACGTCCAAAAAAGCGGGTAGAATAATAAAGAAAGAAAGAAAGAAAGAAATAGTGGGAATATCACAAGTTGGGCTAGCTTCTGCAAGCTAGCCCACCTAATAAAGAAAGAAATAGTGGGAATATCACAAGTTGGGCTAGCTTCTGCAAGCTAGCCCACCTAATAATGGAACAAGATAAAACAGTTTTTTTTGACTGAGGCTTCTAGAAGCAACATCAGCCGGTCCTCCCTCTCCTTAAACAACCCCCTTTCCTCCCTCCACTCAGCCTTCATCTCTGCCTTCTCTCTCCTCCATTCAACATCAGCCGGTCCTCCCTCTGGAGGATGGCCAACTCTTCCCTGTTTACGGGGAAGAGAAACACCACGCTGAAAGGCTTGGAGTAAGTTAACTTACGTATGCATTGTTGTTCAGAAGCAATCCAGCGGTCTGTTTACTTTGGATATTGATTTATGTAGGACCTACATCTTAGAAGCTGGGCTGCAGGGGACGACGGAGACAGCCTGGATAAAGCACACAGAGAACCTTGTAGCCATGTACAAGGTGATTTTGATCTACAGGCTACATGATAGCAAATATATTGATAGGGACTCAGTTTGTATGACACTAGAAAACTGTTATCTAACCTCATAGGACCTAAAGAGCCCCAGAACTGGGGTCAGCACAGAGGGAGGGGAGGCCACAGCCGCTTCGTGGAAGTGGTACGGGGTCTTGGAAGAGGCGATGGTGGCCACCCATGCAGCCTTCCTCCAGAGGATCATCGTCCCTGGTGTGGTCGTTGGTCCCTGTAATACATCCAGAAGTATTATGGGACAATGAATACTAATATATTAATATATGATATATGAAGTTGAACTCGTTTAAATCATGGAATGAACAGACAATTGTTTAAACAACTTCAAGTAACGTTAGGCTCGGTGGCTTAGGTTAGCCATTTAACAACTCATCACAATTTCGACATTTCTTATACATTTCTTAAGCAATCATGGTCATATTACATGGAAATGTTACTCTGTCTTGATTCTAGCTATAATAACATTTAAGCTATGACATTAATACGTTTTGAGCAAGAGCCGTCTGAACACCTGTAACGTTAGTAGCCTATTAACGTTAGCTGGGCTAGCTAGCTAACGTAACATCCACCAGAGATCAATGCAAGCAGCTAGCTATCATGACGTTCTTTTTCGAAATGTAATTTCTACCCCACCTATATACACAAAACTGCATTTGTAGCTCTGTGTCGTTATAACTAAGATATCTGTCAGAAAAAATATTTTTTTCATCGACAAATTAAGTCAATACTTACATTTGAAAACACCCGCTGCGGTCCCGGTGACCTCTACGTTCGCCATCTTTTTTTTATTTTTCTCACTGCCCAGTGACGTATCACGTCTCGACAGGGCCGGACTGGCCATGTGGCGTACCGGGCAAATGCCCGGTGGGCCGGACCTACTTGTGGGCCGATCTAAAAAAAAAAAGAGCTAACGAACGGCCCATAGAGCAGGGACAGCGGCCCATTGGTCCATTTTCTATACTGACACTGGGCTGGCCCAATCATATGTAGGCCCCACCCCTCCCTCTGTTAGTTTCAGGTGTCATTTGCTTGGGCCGTTAGAGAGCCAGCTGGCCTGTCCCCCCGTCAACAAATCGCGCAGCAGCATCCCCCCCCCCCGTCAACAAATCGCGCAGCAGCACCCCCCCCCCCCCCCGTCAACAAATCGCGAAGCACCCCCCCCCCCCCCCCCCCGTCAACAAAACGAAACTGAAGGTGTTCCATCTCACCGCGTCGGCTCGGCTAGTGGCCTGACTGGGGCTACATTTCCCGGTAGGAAATATTCACCCAGTCCAGCCCTGGGTCCGGCCGATTGTGGTGGGCCGGTCTGGGCCAAAAATGCCAGGGCCGATTTTTTGTCCCAGTCCGTCCCTGCGTCTCGACTTCCGGAACAGTATGCTCTGGACTATGCTACATTTTCGGCCATTTTTTCGCCGATTTCGCCTGCTATATAGTACCTACTATATAGTAGGCGAAATACAGTATGCACAGTTTTGATGCAGCATGCTGCATCTCGCCTACTATATAGCAAGTAGTATGCATTTCGGACACGGCCCAAGTGTCAGCCAAGTGAGTTTATTACGGAAGTTCCTGCCCACGTGATCACGTGCGTTTTTTGCACGCGGCCGCAACTTGTGAATGACGTGACGTTCTTATGTAGCGGCTACTAATCGGCAGGTCTTGCGTTTCCGTAAATGGCCACGTAATTTCCGCACGTGGCGCAGATGAATCGTCACCTATAGCGGCCGTATGTAGAACGTTTGCGCAACCTGCGTGTGTTAGTAGGGTTATCCGAACCCAACGGGACCGAAGGTCGTTCGTATCTCTGAAATGTCCGGATGACTGAAACTTATGTTAAAATGCACCAAATTCAATAAGTGGTATACTTGTTTCATATAGACTCATAATAGACAAATAAATACCCTTAATTACTTGTGAAAATGCATCAAAATTGCAATCAAATAGCCAACTAAACTCATATAGCCTAGCCTATAATAGACCTACAGTAGCCTAATAAAATAACCGAATTTCCACTTGAGTGCATGCTTTGATCAAATACAGTACTTTACGTACGCGTACGCTGCATCGATAGGCTACTGTATTCGCAGAACAACATGTAGCCTATAGCCTAAAAACAACCCAACATTAGAACAATAAGAGCAAATGATAATCAATAAATAAATAAATGAAATGACAGACAAGTTGTCGTGTCTTAGGCTATTGTAGCCTAAAAGAAAGTCTCTAAAACAACCGATGTAGGCTAACGTGGCCAAGGCTGTAGGCTATTATTTAAATACAGTAGGTCTAGTAGGCTAATCTACATGCTTACAACACGTCTGTGTTCCTGAAGTCCATTAACTGGGAAAGAAAAATGACTCGATGCTCCTCTGCTTCAGGTTGCTGACGCGCTTTCTGGCTACCAAGGAATGCAGCTCTCGCGCAGCAGACTCGTTTGCGTTTTGCGCTCGACATTAGAGTAACAAAGAAATGAAACGTGACAGTAGGCTACAGCAGGCTAGGCTATCATGTCAGCACTAGTTGGCTAGTCAGGCTAGCTAACATCAGGCACAGGCTAGCTAACGTCACACCGGAGGAGAGGGGCTATGGCGGCGCCAGGTAGCTAACTGTTCGTGTCTTATCCATCTAGCTACAGTATAACATTAGACAGCAGCAGTAGTTGCTTAGCTAGCTTACCCAGACTAGCTAACCCAGACTAGCTAACCCAGACTAGCTAACCCAGACTAGCTTACCCAGACTAGCTTACCCAGACTAGCTAACGCTAGATACCCCCGCCAGCCGCCACAAGCATAGCCCCACTATGTTGCTACACCTTAGCTAGCCACTAACGTTAGCGTTGCAATGATCAGACACTTCAGTTCTCCCCCGCCACAAACCTACGTGAAACACTGGTTTCTTTTAGCTTGTATTGTATTTGAAGTATTTCAGAAACACACCAGCTTGGGTTTAGCTAATACAGTAACGTTAGTCGGGGGTGGGGGGGTGCTTACCTTCTCGTGAATTTCGGGATGACTGTTCTCCAAATGTCGCTTTATATTAAGTTTGTTGTATTTTTGCCAGTAATTTTCACCCCACACGGTTTACAAATGGTTTTGTTTTCCTTTGCATCAAATATGAAGTTTATCCAGATGTCTGCTCTCCTCTTTCTCCCGGTGTGTGTGAACGTTGACAAAGACATTTCTGAACTGTGGTAATTTACTGAACAGTTCAGGCGCAGCAGTCGTATGCTGTTAGTTGAGTTCCCGCCGGCCGGTGTAGCAACGGTACTATTCAAATGTAGGCCTACACACAACAGGCTACCTGTAGGTTGCTTCCAACTCGTTCTGTTAATACATCCATGATCCAAGAGAGCCATAGAGCCTCTGGCAGTGACGATAAGGTTGCATTCGTCAATTAAAGGAAAGCATATTGGGGGGGGGGGGGGGTTATTCATAAAGTCTCATTATATGCCGATGACGTTTTACTTTACTTGATGGAACCCGAGGTGTTATCTCAGGATACAAGATCAACCTTACTAAGAGTGTAGTTATGCAACTCAGCCGGTGAGAACAGTAGTGAGTACCTAGGCGCAATATACCTTTTCACTAGGACTCAAAGAAAATGACATATTTGGGTTTGCAGATTCCCAACTCACTTGCTAAAGTTTTTTCTTTAAATTACTCCCCATTACTGGTAAAAACAGAGGAAGAGCTCAATAAATGGATGGCTTCCACTGTCTTTAATGGGTCGAGCTTGTTTCTGTGCGGGACTGGTAGGACGGTAATGGGTTAAAGATTGATAGTGTATCAGTGCTCGAATTACCTATTTATGACCATCACTGTGTGTTTTTTTGATACCAACCTAATCTTAACAAAGACCAAAAGAGAAACCTTGGGGGACATGTGTGTGTTATGTATGCTATAACTAATAAATAATCCCAGGGGTGAGATATATTGTCATCTGCATGTATAGTGATGTTATATACACTAGATATTCTGACCCAGTAGACATAGTGGCACTGTATACATTAGTGCTGGATGGCTTGGCTCTTCCTGAGTCTCTCCATGTTTGCTGTGTGTGCGGTACCTTTTCCCTGATCAAAGCAGAGAGAACAGTCCGTTCCCTGGATGGCTAGGGTCCTTCAGGATTCTGTTGGCCTTGGTCTTGCATGGTGTAGATGTCCTCGGGGTGGGTGACTGGCCCTCCTAATTCAGCTGACTGTACCATGCTCTGTAGGGCCTTGCAATCCTGAGAGCTGCTGTTCCCGTACCAGGTGGTGGTATTCCCAGTCAGGATGCTCTTGATTGTGCATGAGTAGAAGCTCCGTCAAATCTGGTGGGACACTCTGAATTTCCTCAGTTGTCTGAGGTGGTACAGTCTCTGACGTGCTTTTCTAACCACTGTGTCTATGTGTGTTGACCATGACACCAAGGTATCTGGACACCAAGGTATTTGAAACTGTCCAATCTCTCTACAGGGGTCCCGTTGGTGATTTAGGGGGAGTAGTTCCTTTCCTGTTTCCTCCCAAAGTCCACTAGTATTTCCTTTGTCTTGCTTACATTATGATGGAGGTTGTTTTCCTGACACCACTGGGTCAGGAACCTCACCTTCTCCAGGTAGGCCTTCTCATTATTATTGGAGATCAGGCCTATCACTGCTGTGTCATCAGCAAACTTAAAGATGGAGTCAAATTGGCTGCACAGTTGTGTGTAAAAGGAGTACAGAAGCAGGGGCAGAATACAGCCCTGGGGGGCTCCTGTGCTGTGCTACGGTCAGGGAGAAGGTACCGGCTATGACCTGGCTCTTGGCCATAACAAAAGGGAGACACACACCATGTATAGTCAAAAAAATCAAGAATTTAATATAAAGTATACAGCTGAAAGTTAACAATGTTCTAATGGGGTATGAGAATCAGCGTGTCAGTAGTATAGGTGAGTGTATGCTGTGGAAAGTATGGTGAGGAGGGTGTTGTATGGTGTGGGATAACAAAACAAAGACAAAGCCAGAGAGAGAGAGAGGGAGGAATGGAGCGCCTTTTAAACTGTACCCATGACAACCAGGCAGCTGTCCCCAATAGTCCTGATTGAGCTCCTTCCCTGCCCACTGGGTAGCCTACCTGCTTGGTTGGTTGGAAAACAGAGGGTTACCCATACAGGGCCAGAGGGCCGTCACAGTACCACATCCACAAGAGGCTCAGGAGAAGCTTCTACCCTCAGGACATCCAGATCCTGAATGATTATAGGCCGCCACATCGCTCTAAACAGGTTTTTTATCAACTTAGTACGCACACTAAGCTAACAATTACATTTGACTGCAATTTCTAGCTGTATGATATGTATGTGATAAATAAATCTGACTTTGACTTTAAACATAGGCCCATATTATAATGCCATATTTTCTCTCTGACCAACGGATAGCCTTAGTTGTGAAAAGATAATCAAGTAACATATGAAATGATAGGGCAGTCAAATACACTTAATGCGCTAAAAGTTATTATTACATTTAGACCTGGCAAGTCCAGTGTCTCACAGTGTAGGCCTATTGCTTTGTTGGATGACGTCATACTAAACCTTGTACCTGGACTGCATTCAGTAGAAACATTACCTGCACCATTCAGTCAAAACCAATTAAGCATTATATTGCCCAGGGAAATACAAAAGACATTCTACAAATTGAAAAAAGGGGATAAAGTGTAATTGAATCAATAAAGTGTTGCTGGTTTGTGATTGAATGTGTCCCCTGGTCATGCCAAGTATCAGACGATCGCGCTTCTGGAGTTTATTAAACAGTCTTTGTCTCCCTCTAGTGGAATCCCTGGTTATTTCACCTGTCCCTCATATTGGTAGGCCTACGCATGCACTGTAGATGGTAAATTGTCCATCTTGCAGCATATCTGCGATCCTGTTCTAATACTTCACTCTTGACCCTTCGCATCTCCTCCTTGTGAGCTAATAGCGGATCTAACATGTTATATGTCTCAGTTACGACCACGGAAGTGTCTGCTCCCTCCTCCGTACATGCACTGGCAGCGGTGAGTTCACTCAGACCCTCTCTCCTTCTTTAACTCCCTCTCCGCCCAACACACTCTCTCACTCTCTCTCTGTCATCGCAGTCCCACGCATCCTGGTCCAAGAGAAGGCAGATGCGCTGTGTATGCACATGTCATTGGGAAATGACTTGCAACCCAAACCGCTGTAAATTTCAGCAGCAGAACGCAGCCTCAGCCTGTGTCAAGGTTTTATAACGCAGATTGATGGGAATTAAATAACACCCGCCCATGACTGATTCACTCCCCTCAATGGATTTGAAGTAAAAGCGTCACACAGAGGCAGCGATCATAAAGATCCCGATGATAAGGATGGAGTAGGTGTGTTTGGTGGAGGTTGCGATGATAAGAGAGGACTAGAGGTGCGAATCTCTGCCGGGTGGGTGAAATTAGAACTGCGCTGACATACAGCGAGGAACGGCAGCTCCGGGAGATATGGAGTGGAGGCCATAACTTTTATGATCGTCCCCACTCTCCCAGATATATGTGTCCAGGGTTGCTATCTGGCCTCCTAGGATGTTTGGTTGCGGGGAGGGTGTAGAATCACAAGCAAACGTAGCTACAGTACTACTGTGTAGCTATGCAGCTACTAGCTAGATGAAAGACATCTTGAGAACATCAAGTTGATAATCAATAGTTTTATTTAATAATATGATAATAATGTTTGAGTGTTAAATAGATCCTATATGCCTATTTGTTTACCACTGTAATATAAAATGCATGACCAGACAGAGAGAGGGGGGTGGGTCTAGAGGTGGAGAGTGGAGTGCCTTAGGCCTCCCAAAACTGAAGTACTGTGCTAAGGTCTATTACTTCGACTGGTATATTTCTAAGCCTGAGGGATTTTAGATAATGAAGTCCACAAGGAGTCATTTTCTCCACTGTCAAAGGTCATCGCACCAAAACTAACCATGCATGTTTCTTTTCAGGAGAATAATTTTCTACATACTGTATCAATTCTGTATTTGATACATATTTGTATGAAACATTCTGTCCCATCTTCTCTCACAATTGTGTATTGATCTTTAAAGTAAATTAGAAGTCTACACGGAACGTGTACCGTGAGAAATATACCACTAGAGGGCAGCAGAGAAAGCAAGAGAAAGATGTCGCCTGCTCAGCAGCAATATATACCAACTAGTGCAACAGATCAAGACCATGGACAGCGTCACCATGCCCGCTGTCCGCTAGCACCACTTGGGATCCAGTGGAGTAACTTTCAGAACCACGGACAGCTACCAGTCTGGGCGTTCCGCTCTACAAAGGCCGCTCTGACACCCGCTTAGGTCTGATCGCAGCTATACTGACTTGCAGAGAAATTTGAAGTCAGCAAGTTAGGCCAAGTTAGTTAGATGCCTCACTTACCACTACATAAATACAGTCGACCGTAGAGCAGAGCAGTAATATCGGCTCCCACAATGTTTTCACGGGAGAGTTGGCAGACGGCCCCGTCAGTTCCCAGTAATGGGGCATCCCGGCACGGTATGAAGATCTATTGTAACAAGAATCAATAAGGCAATTAGGCAAGGCAAGGCAAGGCAAGGCAAGTTTATTTATATAGCACATTTCAGCCACAGGGCAATTCAAGGTGCTTTACATGAGACATTAAAAGCATTAAAACAAAAAGCAAGACATTATAGACATTTAAAACAAAAGGCAGGACACATTAAAAGCATTAAAACAAAAAGCAAGTCATTATAGACATTTAAACAAAAAGCAGGACAAATAGAATACAGGAATAAAAGTTACAGTGCAGTATACTGATAAACATAGCTCCTCTTAGAAAGCAGTGGCAAAAAGAAAAGTCTTCAGGCTTGTTTTAAAAGAACCAAGAGTTGCAGCAGACCTGCAGTTTTCTGGAAGATTGTTCCAGATATGTGGAGCATAAAAACTGAATGCTGCTTCTCCATGTTTTGTTTTAACTCTGGGGACAGAAAGCAGACCTGTGCCAGACGACCTGAGGGGTCTGGATGGTTCATAGCATATGAGCAGATCAGAAATATATTTTGGCCCTAGACCATTCAGTGCTTTATAAACCAACAGCAGTATTTTAAAGTCAATTCTTTGACAGACAGGAAGCCAGTGTAAAGACCTTAGTACTGGTGTGATATGCTCCACTTTCTTAGTCTTAGTGAGGACTCGAGCAGCAGCGTTCTGAATCAGCTGCAGCTGTCTGATCGATTTTTTAGAGAGACCTGTATACATGCCGTTACAGTAGTCGAGTCTACTGAAGATAAACGCATGGACAAGTTTTTCCAAATCCTTCTGGGACATAAATCCTTTGATCCTTGATATATTCTTCAGGTGATAGTAGGCTGACTTTGTAATTGACTTAATGTGGCTGTTGAAATTCAGGTCTGAGTCCATGACTACACCAAGATTTCTGGCTTCGTTTGTGGTTTTTAGCATTACTGATTGAAGTTGAGCACTGACTTTTAATCGTTCTTCTTTGGCTCCAAAGACAATTACTTCAGTTTTATTTTTGTTTAGTTGGAGAAAGTTCTGGCACATCCAATAATTGATTTGTTGAATGCACTTACTCAGCGCTTGTATGGGATTATAGTCTCCTGGTGATATAGTGATATAAATTTGTGTGTCATCTGCATAGCTATGGTAACATATTTTGTTGTTTTCCATAATTTGAGTTAGTGGGAGCATGTAAATGTTGAACAGAAGAGGCCCCAGGATGGAGCCTTGGGGAACTCCACAGGTCATTTTTGTCAGCTCAGATTTGTAATTGCCTATAGACACAAAATAATCCCTGTCCTTTAGGTAGGATTCAAACCAATCTAACACTGTACCAGAAATTCCCAACCAATTTTCCAGTCGGCCTAGTAGTATGTTGTGGTCTACCGTGTCGAACGCAGCGCTGAGATCCAGTAATACTAAGACTGAGATTTTGCCATTATCTGTGTTTAAATGGATGTCATTAAATACCTTAATTAGAGCAGTCTCTGTGCTGTGATGTGGTCGAAATCCTGACTGGAAGACATCAAAGCCATTACTTAGTGCCAGGAAGTTATTCAGTTGTTGGAAAACAACCTTTTCAATTATTTTGCTTAGAAATGGGAGGTTTGATATGGGCCTATAATTGTTCATTTGTGAGCTGTCTAGATTATTCTTTTTTAAGAGTGGCTTGATGACTGCAGTTTTCAGGGTATGTGGGAACACACCTGAAAGAAGAGATGTGTTTACAATTTGTAGTAAATCAGAGGCCATGCAGTTGGATACAGTTTTGAAGAAGTCTGTAGGTAGAACATCAAGGCAACAGGTGGAGGATTTCAGACATTGTATAGTGTCCCCCAGGGTTTTATGGTTGATCGGATTAAATTGTGTCATGGTACAATTATTGATTTTAAGTGGACACTGTGACACATGTCCTGTACCTGGAATGGAGGCACTGACTGCTTGTCTAATTTTCTGAATTTTGTCAGTGAAGAATGAGGCAAATTCATTGCAGGCCCTGGTGGATAGAAGTTCAGAGGCTACTGACACAGGAGGGTTTGTCAGCCTATCAACAGTGGCAAACAAAGCACGCGCATTGTTATGGTTTTTGGTGATGATGTCAGAAAAGAAGGTCTGCCGTGCATTTCTCAGCTCCATATTATAAATGCGAAGTCTCTCTTTATAGATGTCATAATGAACATGGAGATTTGTTTTTCGCCATCTGCGTTCAGATTTTCGACACTCTCTCTTTTCTGTTCTGACCAGCATGGCGTTTCTCCATGGAGATCTTCTCTTACCAGAGACCACCTTCACCTTAGTGGGCGCAACGGCGTCAATAATGTTTGTAATTTTAACATTGAAATTATCTACAAGCTCGTTGACTGAGGCCATAGAGAGGGCAGGTGTGGACGAGAAAGCCTGAGTAAATATCTCACTGGTGTTTTCAGTGATGTGCCGTTTTGAGATAACCTCTGATTGAGAATTTGTGTGCATGGAGATAGTACTCTCAAAGAAAACACAGGAATGATCAGAGAGCGCAACATCAGATACCTGAACCTTAGAAATATTCAGACCTTTGGTGATGATTAAGTCCAGAGTGTGCCCCTTGTTGTGTGTGGGCTCCGTCACATGCTGAGTCAGTCCATAGTTATCAAGGACACAACCTAGCTCTTTAGTCCCTCTGCCCTGAGGGTTGTCAACATGGATGTTAAAATCACCAACAATAACCACACAGTCAAAGTCAATGCAGACAGTAGACAACAGTTCAGCAAAGTCATCAAAGAAGTTTGGACAGTATTTGGGTGGCCTGTAGATGTTTAGAAATAACGCTCGGGAAGAGGAATTCAACTGAAGAGCCACATATTCAAAGGAACCAAAATTGCCATAACACATCTGCTTACATTGGAGGGAGTCATTAAACAAGATGGCTACTCCACCTCCTTTCTTATGCACTCTAGCCTCGCTCATAAAGCTGAAGTTGGGAGGAGTTGAATAAGAACAGCTGCACTGTTACCTTGGTCTAGCCAAGTTTCAGTTAAAAACATAAGATCAAGATTGTGGTTGGTGATAAAATCATTGATTAAAAATGTCTTTCCTGTTAAAGATCTGACATTTAATAAAGCTAAGTTTAGTGTGCTGAGGGTATTATCTGCACATTTCTCTGTGATAGTTTGTGGCTGACGAGGAATGGATACTAAATTTGATACATTTGTAGAGCCGGTTGAGTGTTTCCTGTTACTTAGCAGATTCACCATTGTTTTTCTATTACCTATCAAGACAGGAATTGAGGAAGATATCATCACGTTGGGTCCTGGCTTGTCCTGGAAGGGGTCATGAGTGCCATTAGCCTTGTAGCCTGGACCCAGTACATATCAGTTAGAGCTTGCTGTATTTTGTAAAAAAGTAACTGAATGTGCTGTGCCTTTATCAGGCTGGGCCCGGCATTTCTCATGGGAGTTGGGGGAAGAGAAATTGAAAGTGTTGCAGGGGGTAAGGGCGGTCGGGAGCGCGTAATACAGCGCGTGAAAGTACTTGCTGGTGGGTGCCGGTGAGAGGAAGCAAGTGAGAGAGTCCCCCTCTTGGGGGGGTGGATCCTCGCTGGTGAGTGCTAGTGGGAGGGGGGGAGTGAGAGACTCCCCCTCTTGGGGGGGTGGATCCTCACTGGTGAGTGCTAGTGGGAGGGGGGGAGTGAGAGACTCCCGCTCTTGGGGGGGTGGATCCTCGCTGGTGAGTGCTAGTGGGAGGGGGGGAGTGAGAGACTTCCCCTCTTGCAGTAGCTCATCAATTTGGCTGAGCTTCAGTGTGGCAGCTTTGATGAGGCCCTTGATTGGTGAGCGTGGTGGAAGAGGGGAGGGGCATCGTTGGGTTGTTGTCGATGTGGTGTGGTGTGAAGATTCTTCTTCCTGGCGCGGGTGTCTCCCATAATCAGAGCTTTGTTGAAGCTCTTCAAGGTTTCTGCCATGTTGTGATATGTCTTCCTTCTGTTTTGGTATTTCTTGTCTCTTGTCCTTGACCATGGCAGAGGGAGCAGATGGATGACGCAGAGAATAGAACAGATTGGAGATAAACAGTTTTACTCCTGACCTGTTAAGGCAGATGCCATTTCTCTGAAAAAGATGGTCCTGTTAAGGCAGATGCCATTTCTCTGAAAAAGATGGTATCGTTCCCAAAAAAATGGAAAATTAGCCGGGTTGGAACAGTCAGACTTCAAGTCACGGAGAGACGGGGAGTAGTAGCCTACATCATCACGTCGTCCTCACACAGGAGAACCCTGCCAAATAATGATGACGGAATCCAGGGACAATATAAAAGGAAAATGATATAGAAGTTATCTGCTGTAGAAGTAGTGATCTTGTCTCGAATTCTGTTGTGAAATGTGCGCAAAATGTCCGGAAAACTGTCAATGTCAAGAATCGCGTGCAATCCTGAGGTAAATGCCTGAGGAATGTCAGGAATGTAAACACAAGCGCGCGAAAGAAGTCAGGAATGCGATCGCGTCACGTTTCCACAGCAACGATAAGCAATTACGTCACCCGGACACATTTTGGCCCCCGGACAGATTTTGGCCTGACAGTGCCATTATGACATCACTACCACGGCTAATGATACTGGACGACGTCATAATATAAGAACCGTGTGTACTTTTAATCAATAAACATTCATATCATTTTGATTTCGTCTTGGAGAGTGCTGGCTTGGTTTTATCATGAGTGTTATTTTCCCCAGCATCGCGCCTAATCCGCCAGCGGCCGCTGCTGGACGCCGCTAAGAAGGGCAACTTTAGAGACACACAAGGACGCAACTCCACACCGCTACACCTGGCAGGTATATCACACACACACTACACCTGGCAGGTATATCTACACACACCACACACACACCACACTAGGGCTGAACGATTAATCGATTTCAAATCGAAATTGCGATTTGAAACAACGCGATTAGCAAATCGCAAAGGCTGCGATTATTTTAGGCTGCGTTATGAAGCGTGTCTGGGTCTGGACCAGCGTTTCCCCTTGGATGACAGTTATGCTCACCAATCATTAATACGGTGCTTGCTCAACAATCAAAAGTGGCCAATGGCAACTGCTGCAGGGTCCGCCCACCAACAACATGAGTGAAACTACGAGTGAACTGAACACATGGCTAGCCTACACCGGTAGCTCAGTAGCCAACGTCTTCGTGACCCGGAAAATGGCATCGGCTGAGCCAGAAGAAATAGAGCATTTAATAGCTAAGAAAAGCAGTACATCCGTAATATGGCAGTATTTCGGGTTGCAGGTGACAGATGTACAACAGAGAACAGTGCTTTGACCTCGCTAAAGACATGGTGCCTGTTAACACCGTGACAAAAGACGGGTTTGGAAACCTTGTCCAAACGCTGGATAAAAGATACGTGCTTCCCTCCCGCACATATTTCAGTCAAGTCGCCCTCCCAGAACTGTATGCGGAAACGAGGAATAAAGTGGAGATGGAGCTTGTACAAGTCGAGTACTACGCCACAACAACTGATATGTGGTCAAGCAGAACGTCCGAGCCATATCTAAGCCTTACCATACACTTCATAAATGCTAACTTTGAGCTAAAGAGTCTGCTCTATCATGTATGTTCCATGCCCACGGACCCTGTGAAAGACGTGTATGTTGATGGATGGATGGATGCTGCTGTTATTTATCAATAAAATGCCTACAAGTTGGAAAAGTTGGAAGCTATTCATATTTTCATCCTTGCATTAGAATATAGAACAGTTGATTTTCTTATGCAATCTCATGTGGTAGGTGTTTAAATCCATTACACAGTGAATATTGATGTTTTAAAAAAATATCGCAAATCGAATCGCAATCGCAATTTCAGTCATAAAAATCGCAATTAGTTTTTTTCCCCAAATCGTTCAGCCCTACACCACACACACCACTACACACACCCCACACACCACTACACCTGGCAGGTATATCTACACACACACCACTACACCTGGCAGGTATATCTACACACACACACACACACCACTACACCTGGCAGGTATATCTACACACACACACACACACACACACCACTACACCTGGCAGGTATATCTACACACACACACACACCACTACACCTGGCAGGTATATCTACACACACACCGCTACACCTGGCAGGTATATCTACACACACACCAGTTATTTGGAGGGTTGTTTTCATATCTTTGCAGAGGTATGCTGGTGTTGCCTTTACAACTCATTATTCAGTCTGAACAGGCTCTCATTGGGTTTTCTGAGATGGGCGAGTCCTCAGCGATTAGTTCATCCCCTAACCAATCACATCGCTTAGTTTATTCTGTCATCGCATTCAAAGGACGCTGATTGGCCTGGTGGGAACTCCACCGAGAAATCACCCTGGATGAGGGCCTTTCCAGACCCTAATTCACATTTCTAAAATTAAAGTGTGCATGTGACTCAGGGGCTGGAGCTGTTGATTCACCAACATGAGATAGAAACACCATTATTAAATGCATTGATCCTCTCTCCACCACTAGCAGCTATACACACAGATACACACACACCCTACCTCCACACACTTAACCCTTACTCTGTGTGCATGTGTGTGCGTGTGTGTGTGTGTGTGTGTGCGTGTGCGTGTGCGTGTGTGCGTGTGTGTTAGCTGGCTATAACAACCTGGAAGTAGCAGAGTACCTTCTGGAACACGGAGCCAACGTTAACGCTCAGGATAAAGGAAGACTGATCCCTCTACACAACGCTGCCTCCTACGGGGTAGGACACACACACACACACACACACACACACACACACACACTCACACACACACACACACACACACACACACACACACACACACACACTCACACTCACACTCACACTCACACTCTCTCACACACACACACACACACACACACACACACACACACACACACACACATACAGCCTATCTGTTTTGAAATACTGCCCCTCTCTAGCGGGAGCAGAGCATGTAATGCAGTTTTTTGTCATGCCAATCTAAGTGATGAACATGTAGCCTTAAACCTTGCATGCTTTATGATTGTTTTTAATGTTCCTGAAATTATTAATTTTTAATTAATTACATTTTTAATTTAATTAAATTCCTTGTAAGAATAATACTAGCTTACAGTTTTTTCTTCGACTGACTTGGTTCATCTGGGTGTCGTGTCGCTGGACTTGCGCCTTCTCAGGATTGGCGTGTTTGAAAAGATGAAACACAGGGAATGTCGTAGGGAACTATGTGTTTAAGGGCTGATACACACACACACATACACACTGGAGACACACACAGACACACTACACATCACACACTGACTATAGCAACTCATTCATGTATTTGCCCTCCCCCTCTCCTCTCCTCCCCAGCATGTGGACATCGCCGCCCTGCTGATCAAGTACAACACGTCTGTCAACGCCACGGACAAGTGGGCGTTCACGCCGCTGCACGAGGCCGCGCAGAAAGGACGCACGCAGCTCTGCGCTCTCCTATTGGCTCACGGGGCCGACCCCACCATGAAGAACCAGGAAGCACAGACGCCCCTTGACCTGGCCACGGTATACACACACACACACACACACACACACACACACACACACTAGAGATGCGAATATTGCCGATATATCCGCGACATCCGCGGGTGGGTGGGCCAATAAAAATCAACATTGGGATTAATTTCGGGTGGATTGCGGGTGGATTTGTCAGTTATATTTGTATTTAATAACTACTATAATTATATATAATATATTTTAACAACTGTGAGAAAGCGTGAGACCTGCCAGCAGCTCACTCAAATACCCTCGACCACTTTGTCAACCCAGATCCTGCGAAAGCGAGCCTATAATCTTTAAAGTCGAGTCAAGAAAATGCGCCTATATGAAAAGCGAATGAGCACGACTGACTGGACATAATTTAAATGTAAATACAATAACTTCCTGTTTGGCGGGTTGGGGGCGGGTCTCTATATTTTCGACGATAATGACGTCGGGTGGGTGGCGGGCGGATGATTGATGAGTGCACGCGGATTCGGGTGCGCTCAAACTAACACACACACGCGCACACACACACACGCTGATGATGACAGACTGACCTCCCCCCTGTCTGCTGTTCCGTCGCAGGCTGATGACATCAGAGCGCTGCTGATCGACGCCATGCCTCCGGACGCC
>NC_140247.1:4755495-5127995 GCF_949987555.1 Borostomias antarcticus | reverse complement strand
CCGTCTCTACTGTGTGTCTACTCTCTCTACCCCGTCTCTACTGTGTGTCTACTCTCTCTACTGTGTGTCTACTCTCTCTACTCTGTCTCTCCTGTGTGTCTACTCTCTCTACTCTGTCTCTCCTGTGTGTCTACTCTCTCTACTCTGTCTCTCCTGTGTCCCTACCCTGTCTCTACTGTGTGTCTAGTCTCTACTCTGTCTCTACTGTGTGTCTACTCTCTCTACTCTGTCTCTACTGTGTCTCTACTGTGTGTCTACTCTCTCTACTCTGTCTCTACTATGTGTCTAGTCTCTACTCTGTCTCTACTGTGTGTCTACTCTCTCTACTGTCTCTACTGTGTGTCTACTCTCTCTACTCTGTCTCTACTGTGTGTCTACTCTCTCTACCCTGTCTCTACTGTTTGTCTAGTCTCTCTACTCTGTCTCTACTGGGGTACAACCAGCCCCATGGCTCTAGACTTTTTTTCAACTGAAAAAAGTTGAACTACATGTGCTCAAGTCAGGCTAGCTTAAATGACGTCTACCTATAAAAGACTGTTCTGACGCCAACGGTGGGTTTTTGGCAAGCGAACGTTAGCACTAGCTGACATTAGCTAGCTATCTTAACTTGGCTTTGTAGTCTGCAATAACGCGACACTCATTGCTAACGTAGGTGTAAAAAATCGGCGGCCTAGCCAGCTCTAAACTCCAGCTCTAGCGCTCTGAGCAGCTGTGAGCTCGGCGCTGTTCAGATACATACAGCTGGTTGGTGGACACACAGCCTAGCCTAGCCTAGCCTAGTCTAGCATTGTGTTCTGTCCCCCCCAGGCCTACCCAGAGTACCTGATCACTTACCAGATCCTGAAGCCAGAGACCAGCACACCGCCCCCAGCCCCCGCAGAGCAGAAGACCTAGTCAAGACCAGGACCAGGACTGGAACCAGGACCAGGACCAGACCGGGTCCAGGACTGGAACCAGGACCAGGACCAGGACTGGAACCAGGACCAGACCAGGACCAGAACCAGGACTGAAACCAGGACTGGAACCAGGACCAGACCAGGACTGGAACCAGGACCAATACCAGTACCGGGACCAGGACTGGAACCTGGACCACAGACTGTTACCCTTCTTATAATACTTGAGACATTCTAGGCTGGACCAACCCAATCACATACACTCCACCTCAGCCCTGCTGGACCACCCCCCCCCAGCAGTCCTCCTTCCTGTCTCCTCTCGTGGACAATCAGAGCCCCCCCCCACACACACACACACACACACACTCTCCCCATGTTCTCTCACTCACAGCTCTCACCCCCCAACACACACACACACACACACACACTCCCCATGTTCTCTCACTCAGCGAGCATACAGAGATGATGTGTAGCTCAGGGTTAGAGCAGGTTCCCTCTAACATATAAACACACACACACACCGAACCACCTCTACTACATCACAACCCCAGTGTGTTAATAAATTGACAGCAGCATCACATTCCTGTTCTCAAAGCTCTGCTTTGTCATCTGTCGGCTTCATGTTGTCTTCTGGTTATTGTCGTGTATTAATTTGCCTAATTAAGCTCGACCCTTTGTTCTAATCAAGATTATATTATATGTGTCTATTCTTAAAGTCAGTTTAGGCCAGAAGCAGCATATTGTGACAAGACAGTAGGGCCAGAAACAGCTATCACGAGGTTTGTTTTGTAAGGGAGGGGGAGCGCTCCTGCTCCTGTGAGAACGCAGATGCCACAAAAGAAACGTTGAAATGAAATTGAAACATTGTATCAGATAACGAGTCAGGCTAGAAACTACATGGCGTGAGAAAGCAGGTGCTCTTCATCAGATAAAGTATATAAGACGCAGTCAACATCAGTCGTGTGTGATATCTCTCGAGAGCCCACCGGTTTTAGTTTGTCTGTTACTGAGTGTACCAACAAATAAAACCTATTGCATTAAGATCCAGTCACCAGTGCCTTTTTGATTCGACTTCAACTACTGAACAAAGAACATTGAAGATTGTAACTAAACCCAAAGGCGTCCGTACACGTCATTATAACCTGGCTGTTTCTAACATGCTGTAATGTTGTAACCTGGTTATAACCTGGCTGTTTCTAACATGCTGTAATGTTGTAACCTGGTTATAACCTGGCTGTTTCTAACATGCTGTAATGTACACAATGATGGGACCATGTTACTATGGTGGAAATTCTCCATGGAAACCATCGCTATGGAGACTTGTGTGTTCTACACGTCTTCAGATCAGGAAGTGTCGGATGGCGTGTGTGTGTGTCTGTGTGTGTGTGAGATCGTAAACAAGCCATGAAATGTTTAAAAATTACTTTGCACAAGAAAACAAACACTGAACCATCTGCATCCTCCTGTGTCTGTTGACCGGGCGATCGGGCCGCCACGTCGCTCATCTGCTCACGGATTTGCACTTTCTGTAGGTGGTGGAGGTTACTGTACAGGTACTGTACTGGGCTGTAGGTGGTGGAGGTTACTGTACAGGTACAGTAGTCCATAGTCCACCCTTGTGACGAGATACCTCCATCTTATGTTTATAGGTCATCCTCAGACTAAGAGGATGTGTGTTGATGTCTCTAATTCATTCCCTCTCTCTTTCACAGACATGTGAGGTTCTGCCTCCTCTCAGCCCTGGGGGAGCACTGGTCCCCTACATCCCTGTGTGGTGCCCTGTAAGTCTGCTCTGATCAGGGTTTAGTGGGGTTAGAAACTCTGCTCTGATCAGGGCTGGGGGTTAGAGGGGTCAGAAACTCTGCTCTGATCAGGGCTGGGGGTTAGAGGGGTCAGAAACTCTGCTCTGATCAGGGCTGGGGGTTAGAGTCAGAAACTTACGTTATATAACAACGTTATATTCTGGAAAATGACACCGTTTGGTAATTCCAATCTTAAGAAACATTGACAAATAGCTTTGTAAAGGGAAATCCTGTCATTGTTTTCAAGAAGGGTACTCAAAAATGGAACCCATGGTTCTCTTTTTGCCATAGGCTGTCCCATTTGGGTAACTTATGGCCTGTTGTGAAAAATAAAATGTTTCAATTCGGGGTGATTTTTTGGGTCCCTTTGCAGCCGGAGGCGCAGACCCAGACGTCTCCCTGGGAGGAGCTCTCTGGTGAGGACCTACTGCACCCTTGGTGCTACATTCAAATAACCCTTTTAAGAGGATTCAGGCATAGCTCTGTGTTGTTGCATGTAGGTATCCCAGACATTCAATTGTATTTGTGTGTTAGGTTTATTTACATACTTCCTGTGTGTGTGTGTGTGTGTGTGTGTGTGTGTGTGTGTACTTGCATGTGTTTAGCTCATAGCTCTGGTGAGCCTGCTCCTGCCCCTGCCTGCAACAAGCACCAAGTGCGGCTCACGCTCGACAGACTTGCCCTCTGCAAAGTGCTGGGCAAGGGCGCCTTTGGCAAGGTCAGCACCACACCACACCACTGGTCCTCTCTTGCTACCAACACAAGGCACTCATAAAGATTGGGGTGGGGGTGTTGGTGTAGGGGCTTCTTAAACATGATGTGCTTTCAATATAGGGAAGTGTATTCCCAGGAGTAAAAAGTATCTAGTGAATAAGCGCTTGGCTGGTAGATGTGACCCGCTGGGCGTCCCTCTCCCGGGTGCTCAGGTCCTGCTGGCAGAGCTGAAGGGCAGTGGGCAGTATTTTGCTCTGAAGGCGCTGAAGAAGGACGTGGTCAATGTGGAGGACACCATGGTGGAGAAGAGGGTCCTGGCCTTGGCCAGGGAGAGCCCCTTCCTCTCCGAACTCTACTCGTCCTTCCAGACCACAGTAGGACTTACCTCCTCAGTTCTCAATGACTATTTGGTCATTTAGATAGGCATTTAGCAACTTACAGTGTTTTTGAGCTAGCATTAGGTTTAAGTACTTTGCTTAACGGTAGGCAATGATTGCCAAATGGGCTGGCCCAGACCCGTTTCCAGAATGAAATGCCAGGGGGGGCATTCAATATGTTAGGGGGGGCACACACAAATTGTTGGGGTGCTTTTAAGCCCGTTTTAAGTCGTTTTTCAGCCAGATTTACAGGGATATCTCATTTCTCATTGTTATTCTAAGTTCTCACCGACACCTACCTCTGTGTGTTTTTGACATAAGTCTATATCTATCTATCTATCTGTCTGTCTGTCTGTCTGTCTGTCTGTCTGTCTGTCTGTCTGTCTGTCTGTCTGTCTACCTTACCATTACCATATCTTTGGAATGTCTCCTCACTGCTCTGAATTCATCAAAACTGTCAAAATAAGTTGATTGCTGTTATATGGAGAATATGCAAAAACATTTTTGTAAAACCTTTTTAAATAAAAATAACACTAAACGTATCAAGTTCATCATCAAAGTACTGTACATGCAAAAGGGCATCCCTGTTGTGCAAACAAATAAACAAGTTTTCTCCAAAAGAAAATTGCAGCTTATGAAACTAGCATCTTCAGCCTTATTTGACGAGTCACTTAACCAGCCAACTCTCCTCTCCAGATAGGTGGGGTGACCTGAGAACCTAAACCCTGGGTGGATAATTGTCTTGGTAAAGTTAAAACACGTTAAAAACGATTGTAATTACTAAAATGTTTTTATCAAGGCAACTAAGTCCTGGCGTCTGGTGGGTCCTAGAACCGGGTAAGTCAGGACAATTTTGGGAGGGATGCGCTTTCAAAGCATGCCCTGATGGGAGGTTTCACAGCACCAGAAGGGCGCTGAGCGGTGGCATTTTTATATGTAAAAAACATACAGAAACAACCAAGCTTTTAGGGACACACTAAATAAACTACAGAGCCATTATATGACAACAATGGCCAAGCACCACGAAGAGGAATGACAGAACGATAAAATACACCCCCTTAGGGCCGAGCACTCAATAGCCTACTCCCTCACTAATCAGTGTTTAGGCTACTAGCCTACTAGGCCTTAGCCCACCGCTCCAGGAAGCAAAGTTAACGCTCTCGAGTGCTGATTAAATCTAGGCAAAGCAAAACGCACAGCCATAACAACTGGTAATTAATCACAAAAGACCTACCTTATATCGTAACCCAAACTCGTTTAATCCACTTCATTTTGTAATCAATTTTCAACAAATAGCCTACTCAAGATCTCCGTTTTCAATGTTCATTGATGCTGCCAGTAGCTATATAGCTAAAGTGGGTAACGTGATTGACCAATAGGTGATGTGAATGACGGGACAGTCATGCCAAGTTGTTGCATCATTTTACCTGGCCTACAATGTTAAGTGAATAACGAGCTAGTAAGACCGGTGTCAACGGACCGTAACGTGGACTGTATTTTCATGAGGACTGTAGGGGGCAACGGAGCACTACCAAAACGCTAAACACGATGAAAATGAAGCGATATGGCAGAATACAAGACGCATTTAAGTCAAAAACAGTCTGAAAGTCAATTTTCGTACCTTCTTTTACTGAAAGAAAGCGCACAAATCAAGTTTTATTTGGATTTGTATGGGTAAGCCAAGGAGCAATCGCCACTACTTCTGAATCTTCTGACATCCACTAATAATTCATCCCATGTATGCAAGTTTTTGCACTAGTATGGCGTTAACATTACCAAAAATGGCCGCACGGAATGAATGATCTGCCCTACTCTGCCTGGGATTGGCTAATATGGTGCCTTCCTTGGTTGAGATTGGTCAGGTTTTAGTGGTCAGTTCGATTGGTTAAAGTATATCAGGGTAAGCCAATCAGATGCAGAATAGCCCGGGGTCATTCCGTCATCACAGAGATTAGTACGTCTTTCGAGTTTCGTTCAGGGCGGGCCCAGCTGATTCAGTGGGCGGGCCTGGCCCCCAAATGCCCGCCCTTGGAGACGGGACTGGGCTGGCCTGGTCTTGAACCAGCAACCTTGGTCAGGGTCAACTATCACAGGGCTACCTACCACTCCATCCTGTCCCGCCATCTCTCTCTCACACACACACACACACACACACATACACACACACACACACACAAATGCACACACAGACACAAGCACACACACAACGACGACTGACAATGGTGTTAATGTGTGACCAGGAGCACCTGTTTTTTGTGATGGAGTACCTCAATGGAGGAACTCTGTTTTTCCACTTGGTGGATAAGGAGCGATTTGACGTCTTCGAATCCACGTGAGTGCCAATGCTACACCAGGTCATATACAGGCCCTTTATAGGAGCTACACCAGGTCATATACAGGCCCTTTACAGGAGCTACACCAGGTCATATACAGGCCCTTCTATAGGACCTGTTGTATGAAGAATGGGCTGTTAACCTCCCTGCTCTCTCAGTTTCTACTCTGCAGAGGTCATAGTCGGCCTGCAGTTTCTCCACGCCAAGGGCATCATCCACAGGGACCTGAAGCTGGAGAACATCATGCTGACCGGCGACGGACACGTGAAGATCGTGGACTTTGGCCTCTGCAAGGAGAACGTGTGTGAGGAGAACCCAGCCTATGGGATATGTGGAACCGCGCCCTACATGGCCCCTGAGGTGAGTGTGAGGCACCAGGGGGCCCGCGTCAAAATACTATTTTCGTCATGCTATCTCTCTTTCTCCTTCTCTCTCTCTTGATTCTCATTTTCTCTGTGTATCTTCAGATGCTGCTCAAACAGACGTATACCTTCTCGGCCGACTGGTGGTCCTTCGGGGTGATCCTGTACGACATGCTGGCTGGCGAGCCGCTATTCTACGCTGACGAGGAGGTTCAATCGAGTTAATCAAGACGGCCCCTCTCGAGTACCCCAAGGACTTGAACCAAGAAGCCCTGGACCTGCTACAGAAGGTTTGTCAAGCATTCACACACACACATCATGGTATGTGGGGAAATTCAGTGGTCAGCAACATTTGTTAGTGTCACTGAGCCCCCTCTCCCCCCCACCCAGGTGTTGGAGCGAGACCCCAGTCTCAGGTTGGGAATGGTGGGGGACATCAGGGGACACCCATTCTACCAGACCCTTGACTGGTCCGCTCTGGAGAGGAGGGAGCTGGAGCCCCCCTTCAAACACGAAGTGGTACGGCCCGTTTCTCCAGCTTCATGATTCAACTATTGAATCTATTAACTCTGTGTTCTGACATTAGATTTGTCTTTGCGGTACAAATGTCTCATGATATGAGTGCCTAAGTAGCTCAGCAGTTCTTAGATGAGTCAGCAGAGTGTGGTATGCATATCAAAGGCAGCAACATTAGTATGATAAGCATCTGGTCATCTAGCGCTCTTTAGTATGAGCACCTGCTCCAATGCTTTTGGCACACTAGGGATCTAACTAAACCTGGGCATAAGGATTGGCTGCATGAAACACTACTTTTCTTCATCTCCTTATTGGTACTAAGAGTGTATCTATTACAAACCTTGTTCCAGTCACATCAGAACATCAGAACACTGAACGTTCTAAGGAAAGGAGAACATATATTACTGGGACCGTAGTGCTTACTGATTGCTTGTTACTGACAGCCCTTTTCTGCCAATCACAGACAGGCCCTGGTGACTGCCCATATGCTGAGGAGGACGTTGAGGGCGAGGAGCCCCGCCTCTCCCACACAGGCACAGTGATGGACTCAGGGACCCAGACAGCTTTCACTGGCTTTACCTACGCCAACCCTGAGAGTGAGCGCCTGCTATCGGTAAGAGGACTCAATCTTTGGTGTGTCACTGTACTTTAACTCATGACAAGCTCCGCCCACTGCTGCGCCAGGTGGCCTATAAGCTGCACGCGCTGCAAGGCAGGCGGGTATGTCAGCACTAGGGCGCCGCCGTCACCCAGACAACCCAGACCCAGATCGTTAGACACATTGTTTTTAGTTTGAACAAAAGTGATGGTATTTCTCGTTGGTTGGTGGATTATTACAAACAGATTTGGTGGGTCACTTGGCTTGACTGATCATCTCGCTGTGTGTGTCTCAGAAATCATTGACATTATTTTGTTAAACTACTGATCATTTTACACATTCTGTAAATCGTCAGAGAGGTCGAGAGGTCGACTACAATTGCTTAGCTCTTCTCTGTAGTTCTAACCATTGCATAGTTCTCACTTTTGTCCATTTCTCTTGATCTGGTAGGTAAACAAACTGGCTCCCCTGGAATCCTGACTCTCTTCCTCCTCACCTGACTTCCTGACTCACCCCTTCCCTCAAGGGGGAGTGACACTCTACTTCCTCCACTAACCTTCACTCTCACTCTCAAGCTCTATGTCCAGATAGATAGATAGATAGATAGATAGATAGATAGATAGATAGATAGGTAGGTAGGTAGGTGGGTGGGTGGGTGGGTAGGTAGGTAGGTGAGTAGATAGGTAGGTGGTTAGATAGGTAGGTGGGTGGGTGGGTAAGTAGGTAGATAGGTAGGTGGGTAGATAGGTAGGTAGGTAGCTGTGTGGGTGGGTAGGGAGTTTATGGGTAGGTAGGTTGGTAGGTGGGTAGATAAGTAGGTAGGTAGGTTGGTTGGTAGGTGGGTGGGTGTGTAGGTAGGTAGGTGAGTAGATAGGTAGATGGATAGGTAGGTAGGTGGTTAGGTAGGTAACTAGGTAGGTGGGTGGGTAGGTCGGAAGGTAGCTAGGTGGGTATGTGGGTGGGAAGGTAGGTTGGTGGGTTGGTGGGTAGGTAGATAGGTAAGTAGGTAGGTGGTTAGGTAGGTGGGTGGGTAGGTAGGTAGGTAGGTAGGTAGGTAGGTGGGTAGGTGGGTAGGTGGGCTAGTGGGTGGGTGGGTTGGTAGGTGGGTAGGTAGGTAGGTGGGTAGGTAGGTAGGTAGGTAGGTAGGTAGGTAGGTAGTTAGGTAGGTTGGTAGGTAGGTAGCTGGGTGGGTGGGTGGGTAGGGAGTTTATGGGTAGGTAGGTTGGTAGGTGGGTAGATAAGTAGGTAGGTAGGTTGGTGGGTGGGTGTGTAGGTATGTAGGTGAGTAGATAGGTAGATGGATAGGTAGGTAGGTGGTTAGGTAGGTAGGTAGGTAGGTAGGTAGCTAGGTAGGTGGGTGGGTGGGTGGGTGGGTAGGTAAGTCGGAAGGTAGCTAGGTGGGTAGGTGGGTAGGTGGGTTGGTGGGTAGGTAGATAGGTAGGTAGGTAGGTAGGTAGGTAGGTAGGTGGGTGCGTAGGTAGGTAGGTGGGTGCGTAGGGAGTTGGTGGGTAGGTAGGTTGGTAGGTAGGTGGGCAGGTAGGTAGGTGGGTGGGTGTGTAGGTAGGTAGGTGAGTAGTTAGGTAGGTGGGTAGATAGGTAGGTATGTAGGTAGGTGGGTTGGTAGGTAGGTGGGTAGGTAGGTACGTAGGTAGATGGGTAGGTAGGTTGGTATGTAGCTAGGTAGGTGCGTGGGTGGGTAGGTGGGTGGTTGGGTGGGTAGGCAGGTACCAGAACCTCTTCTTCACTACCCCCTCTCTGAATTTCTCCCTAAATCTCTTCCTCACCCCTTAATTTATTATTACCCCCCCCCCCCACACACACACACACACATACATACTTCAACTCCTCAATAAATGAATTTATTGCATATTAAATCATCTGTTCCTTGTTGTTTTAAGAGTTCTCCGTCTATCACAAACCTGTAGCTGAGCACATATACATTCCAATAGCCATTCCCATCCCACCTGACACATGGCAGAAACAGGCCCAGAGACAGGACAGTACATCAGTGTTTATTCCATGCACCTGTTTGCTTTGATAGTATTCTCCTGGGTGCCCATTGCTCTGTACACTGAACAACACAGGAAAGTGTCAGGATTGGTTGATCAGAGTGCCCCTGATGCACCCCAATCATGGGGCGGGTCCACGAGCCGCCCAAACACGGCCAGCCATTCACCGCCATTCATTTTTTGGGCCAGGATTACGCAAGAACTACTGGACCGATTTTCATGAAACTTGGTGGACGGGTGTAGCATGGGCCCACTTAGAAACCATTACATTTTGGAACCAATCTGAATCACGGGACAGGTCCACAAGCCGTTTCTTGGTTTGTTTGTTTATTAGCAGGATTACACTAACCAGGCCAGGTCCAGCCTGGCTTATGTGCGTGGCTGGCTTGTTTCTGTTCAGGTCTGCTAGGACGGAAGCTAGTCATGCCACTGAAATAGCTGTGAATTAAAATTACATGAAATAATGTCTGATAAATTAACATAGATCGTGTTGCCTGGACACATGAGTTCCAAAGCTTCCAATGATAATGCTACTGTCCATCCCAACTATGCTACTATCAAACCAATGTGCTAGCTACTGTCCATCCCAACTATGCTACTATCAAACCAATGTGCTAGCTACTGTCCATCCCAACTATGCTACTATCAAACCAATGTGCTAGCTACTGTCCATCCCAACTATGCTACTATCAAACCTATGTGCTAGCTACTGTCCATCCCAACTATGCTACTATCAAACCAATGTGCTAGCTACTGTCCATCCCAACTATGCTACTATCAAACCAATGTGCTAGCTACTGTCCATCCCAACTATGCTACTATCAAACCTATGTGCTAGCTACTGTCCATCCCAACTATGCTACTATCAAACCAATGTGCTAGCTACTGTCCATCCCAACTATGCTACTATCAAACCTATGTGCTAGCTACTGTCCATCCCAACTATGCTACTATCAAACCAATGTGCTAGCTACTGTCCATCCCAACTATGCTACTATCAAACCAATGTGCTAGCTACTGTCCATCCCAACTATGCTACTATCAAACCTATGTGCTAGCTACTGTCCATCCCAACTATGCTACTATCAAACCAATGTGCTAGCTACTGTCCATCCCAACTATGCTACTATCAAACCAATGTGCTAGCTACTGTCCATCCCAACTATGCTACTATCAAACCAATGTGCTAGCTACTGTCCATCCCAACTATGCTACTATCAAACCAATGTGCTAGCTACTGTCCATCCCAACTATGCTACTATCAAACCAATGTGCTAGCTACTGTCCATCCCAACTATGCTACTATCAAACCAATGTGCTAGCTACTGTCCATCCCAACTATGCTACTATCAAACCAATGTGCTAGCTACTGTCCATCCCAACTATGCTACTATCAAACCAATGTGCTAGCTACTGTCCATCCCAACTATGCTACTATCAAACCAATGTGCTAGCTACTGTCCATCCCAACTATGCTACTATCAAACCAATGTGCTAGCTACTGTCCATCCCAACTATGCTACTATCAAACCTATGTGCTAGCTACTGTCCATCCCAACTATGCTACTATCAAACCAATGTGCTAGCTACTGTCCATCCCAACTATGCTACTATCAAACCAATGTGCTAGCTACTGTCCATCCCAACTATGCTACTATCAAACCAATGTGCTAGCTACTGTCCATCCCAACTATGCTACTATCAAACCAATGTGCTAGCTACTGTCCATCCCAACTATGCTACTATCAAACCAATGTGCTAGCTACTGTCCATCCCAACTATGCTAGTATCAAACCAATGTGCTAGCTACTGTCCATCCCAACTATGCTACTATCAAACCAATGTGCTAGCTACTGTCCATCCCAACTATGCTACTATCAAACCAATGTGCTAGCTACTGTCCATCCCAACTATGCTACTATCAAACCAATGTGCTAACTACTGTCCATCCCAACTATGCTACTATCAAACCAATGTGCTAGCTACTGCCCATCCCAACTATGCTACTATCAAACCAATGTGCTAGCTACTGTCCATCCCAACTATGCTACTATCAAACCAATGTGCTAGCTACTGTCCATCCCAACTATGCTACTATCAAACCAATGTGCTAGCTACTGTCCATCCCAACTATGCTACTATCAAACCAATGTGCTAGCTACTGTCCATCCCAACTATGCTACTATCAAACCAATGTGCTAGCTACTGTCCATCCCAACTATGCCAACAAACCTATGTGCTAGCTACTGTCCATCCCAACTATGCTACTATCAAACCAATGTGCTAGCTACTGTCCATCCCAACTATGCTACTATCAAACCAATGTGCTAGCTACTGTCCATCCCAACTATGCCAACAAACCTATGTGCTAGCTACTGTCCATCCCAACTATGCTACTATCAAACCAATGTGCTAGCTACTGTCCATCCCAACTATGCTACTATCAAACCAATGTGCTAGCTACTGTCCATCCCAACTATGCTACTATCAAACCAATGTGCTAGCTACTGTCCATCCCAACTATGCCAACAAACCAATGTGCTAGCTACTGTCCATCCCAACTATGCTACTATCAAACCAATGTGCTAGCTACTGTCCATCCCAACTATGCAACTATCAAACCAATGTGCTAGCTACTGTACATCCCAACTATGCTACTATCAAACCAATGTGCTAGCTACTGTCCATCCCAACTATGGTACTATCAAACCTATGTGCTAGCTACTGACCATCCCAACTATGCTACTATCAAACCAATGTGCTAGCTACTGTCCATCCCAACTATGCTACTATCAAACCAATGTGCTAGCTACTGTCCATCCCAACTATGCTACTATCAAACCAATGTGCTAGCTACTGTCCATCCCAACTATGCTACTATCAAACCTATGTGCTAGCTACTGTCCATCCCAACTATGCTACTATCAAACCAATGTGCTAGCTACTGTCCATCCCAACTATACTACTATCAAACCAATGTGCTAGCTACTGTCCATCCCAACTATGCTACTATCAAACCTATGTGCTAGCTACTGTCCATCCCAACTATGCTACTATCAAACCAATGTGCTAGCTACTGTCCATCCCAACTATGCTACTATCAAACCAATGTGCTAGCTACTGTCCATCCCAACTATGCTACTATCAAACCAATGTGCTAGCTACTGTACATCCCAACTATGCTACTATCAAACCAATGTGCTAACTTCTGTCCATCCCAACTATGCTACTATCAAACCAATGTGCTAGCTACTGTCCATCCCAACTATGCTAGTATCAAACCAATGTGCTAGCTACTGTCCATCCCAACTATGCTACTATCAAACCAATGTGCTAGCTACTGTCCATCCCAACTATGCTACTATCAAACCAATGTGCTAGCTACTGTCCATCCCAACTATGCTACTATCAAACCAATGTGCTAGCTACTGTCCATCCCAACTATGCTACTATCAAACCAATCTGCTAGCTACTGTCCATCCCAACTATGCTACTATCAAACCAATGTGCTAGCTACTGTCCATCCCAACTATGCTACTATCGAACCAATGTGCTAGCTACTGTCCATCCCAACTATGCTACTATCAAACCTATGTATTAGCTACGGTCCATCCCAACTATGCTACTATCAAACCAATGTGCTAGCTACTGTCCATCCCAACTATGCTACTATCAAACCAATCTGCTAGCTACTGTCCATCCCAACTATGCTACTATCAAACCAATGTGCTAGCTACTGTCCATCCCAACTATGCTACTATCAAACCAATGTGCTAGCTACTGTCCATCCCAACTATGCTACTATCAAACCAATGTGCTAGCTACTGTCCATCCCAACTATGCTAGTATCAAACCAATGTGCTAGCTACTGTCCATCCCAACTATGCTACTATCAAACCAATGTGCTAGCTACTGTCCATCCCAACTATGCTACTATCAAACCAATGTGCTAGCTACTGTCCATCCCAACTATGCCAACAAACCTATGTGCTAGCTACTGTCCATCCCAACTATGCTACTATCAAACCAATGTGCTAGCTACTGTCCATCCCAACTATGCTACTATCAAACCAATGTGCTAGCTACTGTCCATCCCAACTATGCCAACAAACCTATGTGCTAGCTACTGTCCATCCCAACTATGCTACTATCAAACCAATGTGCTAGCTACTGTCCATCCCAACTATGCTACTATCAAACCAATGTGCTAGCTACTGTCCATCCCAACTATGCCAACAAACCTATGTGCTAGCTACTGTCCATCCCAACTATGCTACTATCAAACCAATGTGCTAGCTACTGTCCATCCCAAGTATGCAACTATCAAACCAATGTGCTAGCTACTGTACATCCCAACTATGCTACTATCAAACCAATGTGCTAGCTACTGTCCATCCCAACTATGGTACTATCAAACCTATGTGCTAGCTACTGTCCATCCCAACTATGCTACTATCAAACCAATGTGCTAGCTACTGTCCATCCCAACTATGCTACTATCAAACCAATGTGCTAGCTACTGTCCATCCCAACTATGCTACTATCAAACCAATGTGCTAGCTACTGTCCATCCCAACTATGCTACTATCAAACCAATGTGCTAGCTACTGTCCATCCCAACTATGCTACTATCAAACCAATGTGCTAGCTACTGTCCATCCCAACTATGCTACTATCAAACCAATGTGCTAGCTACTGTCCATCCCAACTATGCTACTATCAAACCAATGTGCTAGCTACTGTCCATCCCAACTATGCTACTATCAAACCAATGTGCTAGCTACTGTCCATCCCAACTATGCTACTATCAAACCAATGTGCTAGCTACTGTCCATCCCAACTATGCTACTATCAAACCAATGTGCTAGCTACTGTCCATCCCAACTATGCCAACAAACCTATGTGCGAGCTACTGTCCATCCCAACTATGCTACTATCAAACCAATGTGCTAGCTACTGTCCATCCCAACTATGCTACTATCAAACCAATGTGCTAGCTACTGTCCATCCCAACTATGCCAACAAACCTATGTGCTAGCTACTGTCCATCCCAACTATGCTACTATCAAACCAATGTGCTAGCTACTGTCCATCCCAACTATGCTACTATCAAACCAATGTGCTAGCTACTGTCCATCCCAACTATGCCAACAAACCTATGTGCTAGCTACTGTCCATCCTAACTATGCTAGTATCAAACCAATGTGCTAGCTACTGTCCATCCCAACTATGCTACTATCAAACCAATGTGCTAGCTACTGTCCATCCCAACTATGCCAACAAACCTATGTGCTAGCTACTGTCCATCCCAACTATGCTACTATCAAACCAATGTGCTAGCTACTGTCCATCCCAAGTATGCAACTATCAAACCAATGTGCTAGCTACTGTCCATCCCAACTATGCTACTATCAAACCAATGTGCTAGCTACTGTCCATCCCAACTATGGTACTATCAAACCTATGTGCTAGCTACTGTCCATCCCAACTATGCTACTATCAAACCAATGTGCTAGCTACTGTCCATCCCAACTATGGTACTATCAAACCTATGTGCTAGCTACTGTCCATCCCAACTATGCTACTATCAAACCTATGTGCTAGCTACTGTCCATCCCAACTATGCTACTATCAAACCAATGTGCTAGCTACTGTCCATCCCAACTATGCTACTATCAAACCAATGTGCTAGCTACTGTCCATCCCAACTATGCTACTATCAAACCAATGTGCTAGCTACTGTCCATCCCAACTATGCTACTATCAAACCAATGTGCTAGCTACTGTCCATCCCGACTATGCTACTATCAAACCAATGTGCTAGCTACTGTCCATCCCAACTATGCTACTATCAAACCAATGTGCTAGCTACTGTCCATCCCAACTATGCTACTATCAAACCAATGTGCTAGCTACTGTCCATCCCAACTATGCTACTATCAAACCAATGTGCTAGCTACTGTCCATCCCAACTATGCCAACAAACCTATGTGCTAGCTACTGCCCATCCCAACTATGCTACTATCAAACCAATGTGCTAGCTACTGTCCATCCCAACTATGCTACTATCAAACCAATGTGCTAGCTACTGTCCATCCCAACTATGCCAACAAACCTATGTGCTAGCTACTGTCCATCCCAACTATGCTACTATCAAACACATGTGCTAGCTACTGTCCATCCCAACTATGCTACTATCAAACCAATGTGCTAGCTACTGTCCATCCCAACTATGCTACTATCAAACCAATGTGCTAGCTACTGTCCATCCCAACTATGCCAACACACCTATGTGCTAGCTACTGTCCATCCCAACTATGCTACTATCAAACCAATGTGCTAGCTACTGTCCATCCCAACTATGCAACTATCAAACCAATGTGCTAGCAACTGTACATCCCAACTATGCTACTATCAAACCAATGTGCTAGCTACTGTCCATCCCAACTATGATACAATCAAACCTATGTGCTAGCTACTGTCCATCCCAACTATGCTACTATCAAACCAATGTGCTAGCTACTGTCCCTCCCAACTATGCTACTATCAAACCAATGTGCTAGCTACTGTCCATCCCAACTATGCTACTATCAAACCAATGTGCTAGCTACTGTCCATCCCAACTATGCTACTATCAAACCAATGTGCTAGCTACTGTCCATCCCAACTATGCTACTATCAAACCAATGTGCTAGCTACTGTCCATCCCAACTATGCTACTATCAAACCAATGTGCTAGCTACTGTCCATCCCAACTATGCTACTATCAAACCAATGTGCTAGCTACTGTCCATCCCAACTATGCTACTATCAAACCAATGTGCTAGCTACTGTCCATCCCAACTATGCCAACAAACCTATGTGCTAGCTACCGTCCATCCCAACTATGCTACTATCAAACCAATGTGCTAGCTACTGTCCATCCCAACTATGCTACTATCAAACCAATGTGCTAGCTACTGTCCATCCCAACTATGCCAACAAACCTATGTGCTAGCTACTGTCCATCCCAACTATGCTACTATCAAACCAATGTGCTAGCTACTGTCCATCCCAACTATGCTACTATCAAACCAATGTGCTAGCTACTGTCCATCCCAACTATGCTACTATCAAACCAATGTGCTAGCTACTGTCCATCCCAACTATGCCAACAAACCTATGTGCTAGCTACCGTCCATCCCAACTATGCTACTATCAAACCAATGTGCTAGCTACTGTCCATCCCAACTATGCTACTATCAAACCAATGTGCTAGCTACTGTCCATCCCAACTATGCCAACAAACCTATGTGCTAGCTACTGTCCATCCCAACTATGCTACTATCAAACCAATGTGCTAGCTACTGTCCATCCCAACTATGCCAACAAACCTATGTGCTAGCTACTGTCCATCCCAACTATGGTACTATCAAACCTATGTGCTAGCTACTGTCCATCCCAACTATGCTACTATCAAACCTATGTGCTAGCTACTGTCCATCCCAACTATGCTAATATCAAACCAATGTGCTAGCTACTGTCCATCCCAACTATGCTACTATCAAACCAATTTGCTAGCTACTGTCCATCCCAACTATGCTACTATCAAACCAATGTGCTAGCTACTGTCCATCCCAACTATGCTACTATCAAACCAATGTGCTAGCTACTGTCCATCCCAACTATGCTACTATCAAACCAATGTGCTAGCTACTGTCCATCCCAACTATGCTACTATCAAACCAATGTGCTAGCTACTGTCCATCCCAACTATGCTACTATCAAACACATGTGCTAGCTACTGTCCATCCCAACTATGCTACTATCAAACCAATGTGCTAGCTACTGTCCATCCCAACTATGCTACTATCAAACCAATGTGCTAGCTACTGTCCATCCCAACTATGCCAACAAACCTATGTGCTAGCTACTGTCCATCCCAACTATGCTACTATCAAACCAATGTGCTAGCTACTGTCCATCCCAACTATGCAACTATCAAACCAATGTGCTAGCAACTGTACATCCCAACTATGCTACTATCAAACCAATGTGCTAGCTACTGTCCATCCCAACTATGATACAATCAAACCTATGTGCTAGCTACTGTCCATCCCAACTATGCTACTATCAAACCAATGTGCTAGCTACTGTCCCTCCCAACTATGCTACTATCAAACCAATGTGCTAGCTACTGTCCATCCCAACTATGCTACTATCAAACCAATGTGCTAGCTACTGTCCATCCCAACTATGCTACTATCAAACCAATGTGCTAGCTACTGTCCATCCCAACTATGCTACTATCAAACCAATGTGCTAGCTACTGTCCATCCCAACTATGCTACTATCAAACCAATGTGCTAGCTACTGTCCATCCCAACTATGCTACTATCAAACCAATTTGCTAGCTACTGTCCATCCCAACTATGCTACTATCAAACCAATGTGCTAGCTACTGTCCATCCCAACTATGCTACTATCAAACCAATGTGCTAGCTACTGTCCATCCCAACTATGCTACTATCAAACCAATGTGCTAGCTACTGTCCATCCCAACTATGCTACTATCAAACCAATGTGCTAGCTACTGTCCATCCCAACTATGCTACTATCAAACACATGTGCTAGCTACTGTCCATCCCAACTATGCTACTATCAAACCAATGTGCTAGCTACTGTCCATCCCAACTATGCTACTATCAAACCAATGTGCTAGCTACTGTCCATCCCAACTATGCCAACAAACCTATGTGCTAGCTACTGTCCATCCCAACTATGCTACTATCAAACCAATGTGCTAGCTACTGTCCATCCCAACTATGCAACTATCAAACCAATGTGCTAGCAACTGTACATCCCAACTATGCTACTATCAAACCAATGTGCTAGCTACTGTCCATCCCAACTATGATACAATCAAACCTATGTGCTAGCTACTGTCCATCCCAACTATGCTACTATCAAACCAATGTGCTAGCTACTGTCCCTCCCAACTATGCTACTATCAAACCAATGTGCTAGCTACTGTCTATCCCAACTATGCTACTATCAAACCAATGTGCTAGCTACTGTCCATCCCAACTATGCTACTATCAAACCAATGTGCTAGCTACTGTCCATCCCAACTATGCTACTATCAAACCAATGTGCTAGCTACTGTCCATCCCAACTATGCTACTATCAAACCAATGTGCTAGCTACTGTCCATCCCAACTATGCTACTATCAAACCAATGTGCTAGCTACTGTCCATCCCAACTATGCTACTATCAAACCAATGTGCTAGCTACTGTCCATCCCAACTATGCTACTATCAAACCAATGTGCTAGCTACTGTCCATCCCAACTATGCTACTATCAAACCAATGTGCTAGCTACTGTCCATCCCAACTATGCCAACAAACCTATGTGCTAGCTACCGTCCATCCCAACTATGCTACTATCAAACCAATGTGCTAGCTACTGTCCATCCCAACTATGCTACTATCAAACCAATGTGCTAGCTACTGTCCATCCCAACTATGCCAACAAACCTATGTGCTAGCTACTGTCCATCCCAACTATGCTACTATCAAACCAATGTGCTAGCTACTGTCCATCCCAACTATGCTACTATCAAACCAATGTGCTAGCTACTGTCCATTCCAACTATGCCAACAAACCTATGTGCTAGCTACTGTCCATCCCAACTATTCTAGTATCAAACCAATGTGCTAGCTACTGTCCATCCCAACTATGCTACTATCAAACCAATGTGCTAGCTACTGTCCATCCCAACTATGCCAACATGCCTATGTGCTAGCTACTGTCCATCCCAACTATGCTACTATCAAACCAATGTGCTAGCTACTGTCCATCCCAAGTATGCAACTATCAAACCACTGTGCTAGCTACTGTCCATCCCAACTATGCTACTATCAAACCAATGTGCTAGCTACTGTCCATCCCAACTATGGTACTATCAAACCTATGTGCTAGCTACTGTCCATCCCAACTATGCTACTATCAAACCTATGTGCTTGCTACTGTCCATCCCAACTATGCTACTATCAAACCAATGTGCTAGCTACTGTCCATCCCAACTATGCTACTATCAAACCAATTTGCTAGCTACTGTCCATCCCAACTATGCTACTATCAAACCAATGTGCTAGCTACTGTCCATCCCAACTATGCTACTATCAAACCAATGTGCTAGCTACTGTCCATCCCAACTATGCTACTATCAAACCAATGTGCTAGCTACTGTCCATCCCAACTATGCTACTATCAAACCAATGTGCTAGCTACTGTCCATCCCAACTATGCTACTATCAAACCAATGTGCTAGCTACTGTCCATCCCAACTATGCTACTATCAAACCAATGTGCTAGCTACTGTCCATCCCAACTATGCTACTATCAAACCAATGTGCTAGCTACTGTCCATCCCAACTATGCCAACAAACCTATGTGCTAGCTACTGTCCATCCCAACTATGCTACTATCAAACCAATGTGCTAGCTACTGTCCATCCCAACTATGCTACTATCAAACCAATGTGCTAGCTACTGTCCATCCCAACTATGCTAGTATCAAACCAATGTGCTAGCTACTGTCCATCCCAACTATGCTACTATCAAACCAATGTGCTAGCTACTGTCCATCCCAACTATGCTACTATCAAACCAATGTGCTAGCTACTGTCCATCCCAACTATGCCAACAAACCTATGTGCTAGCTACTGTCCATCCCAACTATGCTACTATCAAACCAATGTGCTAGCTACTGTCCATCCCAACTATGCTACTATCAAACCAATGTGCTAGCTACTGTCCATCCCAACTATGCCAACAAACCTATGTGCTAGCTACTGTCCATCCCAACTATGCTACTATCAAACCAATGTGCTAGCTACTGTCCATCCCAACTATGCTACTATCAAACCAATGTGCTAGCTACTGTCCATCCCAACTATGCCAACAAACCTATGTGCTAGCTACTGTCCATCCCAACTATGCTACTATCAAACCAATGTGCTAGCTACTGTCCATCCCAAGTATGCAACTATCAAACCAATGTGCTAGCTACTGTACATCCCAACTATGCTACTATCAAACCAATGTGCTAGCTACTGTCCATCCCAACTATGGTACTATCAAACCTATGTGCTAGCTACTGTCCATCCCAACTATGCTACTATCAAACCAATGTGCTAGCTACTGTCCATCCCAACTATGCTACTATCAAACCAATGTGCTAGCTACTGTCCATCCCAACTATGCTACTATCAAACCAATGTGCTAGCTACTGTCCATCCCAACTATGCTACTATCAAACCAATGTGCTAGCTACTGTCCATCCCAACTATGCTACTATCAAACCAATGTGCTAGCTACTGTCCATCCCAACTATGCTACTATCAAACCAATGTGCTAGCTACTGTCCATCCCAACTATGCTACTATCAAACCAATGTGCTAGCTACTGTCCATCCCAACTATGCTACTATCAAACCAATGTGCTAGCTACTGTCCATCCCAACTATGCCAACAAACCTATGTGCGAGCTACTGTCCATCCCAACTATGCTACTATCAAACCAATGTGCTAGCTACTGTCCATCCCAACTATGCTACTATCAAACCAATGTGCTAGCTACTGTCCATCCCAACTATGCCAACAAACCTATGTGCTAGCTACTGTCCATCCCAACTATGCTACTATCAAACCAATGTGCTAGCTACTGTCCATCCCAACTATGCTACTATCAAACCAATGTGCTAGCTACTGTCCATCCCAACTATGCCAACAAACCTATGTGCTAGCTACTGTCCATCCCAACTATGCTAGTATCAAACCAATGTGCTAGCTACTGTCCATCCCAACTATGCTACTATCAAACCAATGTGCTAGCTACTGTCCATCCCAACTATGCCAACAAACCTATGTGCTAGCTACTGTCCATCCCAACTATGCTACTATCAAACCAATGTGCTAGCTACTGTCCATCCCAAGTATGCAACTATCAAACCAATGTGCTAGCTACTGTCCATCCCAACTATGCTACTATCAAACCAATGTGCTAGCTACTGTCCATCCCAACTATGGTACTATCAAACCTATGTGCTAGCTACTGTCCATCCCAACTATGCTACTATCAAACCAATGTGCTAGCTACTGTCCATCCCAACTATGGTACTATCAAACCTATGTGCTAGCTACTGTCCATCCCAACTATGCTACTATCAAACCTATGTGCTAGCTACTGTCCATCCCAACTATGCTACTATCAAACCAATGTGCTAGCTACTGTCCATCCCAACTATGCTACTATCAAACCAATGTGCTAGCTACTGTCCATCCCAACTATGCTACTATCAAACCAATGTGCTAGCTACTGTCCATCCCAACTATGCTACTATCAAACCAATGTGCTAGCTACTGTCTATCCCGACTATGCTACTATCAAACCAATGTGCTAGCTACTGTCCATCCCAACTATGCTACTATCAAACCAATGTGCTAGCTACTGTCCATCCCAACTATGCTACTATCAAACCAATGTGCTAGCTACTGTCCATCCCAACTATGCTACTATCAAACCAATGTGCTAGCTACTGTCCATCCCAACTATGCCAACAAACCTATGTGCTAGCAACTGCCCATCCCAACTATGCTACTATCAAACCAATGTGCTAGCTACTGTCCATCCCAACTATGCTACTATCAAACCAATGTGCTAGCTACTGTCCATCCCAACTATGCCAACAAACCTATGTGCTAGCTACTGTCCATCCCAACTATGCTACTATCAAACACATGTGCTAGCTACTGTCCATCCCAACTATGCTACTATCAAACCAATGTGCTAGCTACTGTCCATCCCAACTATGCTACTATCAAACCAATGTGCTAGCTACTGTCCATCCCAACTATGCCAACAAACCTATGTGCTAGCTACTGTCCATCCCAACTATGCTACTATCAAACCAATGTGCTAGCTACTGTCCATCCCAACTATGCAACTATCAAACCAATGTGCTAGCAACTGTACATCCCAACTATGCTACTATCAAACCAATGTGCTAGCTACTGTCCATCCCAACTATGATACAATCAAACCTATGTGCTAGCTACTGTCCATCCCAACTATGCTACTATCAAACCAATGTGCTAGCTACTGTCCCTCCCAACTATGCTACTATCAAACCAATGTGCTAGCTACTGTCCATCCCAACTATGCTACTATCAAACCAATGTGCTAGCTACTGTCCATCCCAACTATGCTACTATCAAACCAATGTGCTAGCTACTGTCCATCCCAACTATGCTACTATCAAACCAATGTGCTAGCTACTGTCCATCCCAACTATGCTACTATCAAACCAATGTGCTAGCTACTGTCCATCCCAACTATGCTACTATCAAACCAATGTGCTAGCTACTGTCCATCCCAACTATGCTACTATCAAACCAATGTGCTAGCTACTGTCCATCCCAACTATGCCAACAAACCTATGTGCTAGCTACCGTCCATCCCAACTATGCTACTATCAAACCAATGTGCTAGCTACTGTCCATCCCAACTATGCTACTATCAAACCAATGTGCTAGCTACTGTCCATCCCAACTATGCCAACAAACCTATGTGCTAGCTACTGTCCATCCCAACTATGCTACTATCAAACCAATGTGCTAGCTACTGTCCATCCCAACTATGCTACTATCAAACCAATGTGCTAGCTACTGTCCATCCCAACTATGCTACTATCAAACCAATGTGCTAGCTACTGTCCATCCCAACTATGCCAACAAACCTATGTGCTAGCTACCGTCCATCCCAACTATGCTACTATCAAACCAATGTGCTAGCTACTGTCCATCCCAACTATGCTACTATCAAACCAATGTGCTAGCTACTGTCCATCCCAACTATGCCAACAAACCTATGTGCTAGCTACTGTCCATCCCAACTATGCTACTATCAAACCAATGTGCTAGCTACTGTCCATCCCAACTATGCCAACAAACCTATGTGCTAGCTACTGTCCATCCCAACTATGGTACTATCAAACCTATGTGCTAGCTACTGTCCATCCCAACTATGCTACTATCAAACCTATGTGCTAGCTACTGTCCATCCCAACTATGCTAATATCAAACCAATGTGCTAGCTACTGTCCATCCCAACTATGCTACTATCAAACCAATTTGCTAGCTACTGTCCATCCCAACTATGCTACTATCAAACCAATGTGCTAGCTACTGTCCATCCCAACTATGCTACTATCAAACCAATGTGCTAGCTACTGTCCATCCCAACTATGCTACTATCAAACCAATGTGCTAGCTACTGTCCATCCCAACTATGCTACTATCAAACCAATGTGCTAGCTACTGTCCATCCCAACTATGCTACTATCAAACACATGTGCTAGCTACTGTCCATCCCAACTATGCTACTATCAAACCAATGTGCTAGCTACTGTCCATCCCAACTATGCTACTATCAAACCAATGTGCTAGCTACTGTCCATCCCAACTATGCCAACAAACCTATGTGCTAGCTACTGTCCATCCCAACTATGCTACTATCAAACCAATGTGCTAGCTACTGTCCATCCCAACTATGCAACTATCAAACCAATGTGCTAGCAACTGTACATCCCAACTATGCTACTATCAAACCAATGTGCTAGCTACTGTCCATCCCAACTATGATACAATCAAACCTATGTGCTAGCTACTGTCCATCCCAACTATGCTACTATCAAACCAATGTGCTAGCTACTGTCCCTCCCAACTATGCTACTATCAAACCAATGTGCTAGCTACTGTCCATCCCAACTATGCTACTATCAAACCAATGTGCTAGCTACTGTCCATCCCAACTATGCTACTATCAAACCAATGTGCTAGCTACTGTCCATCCCAACTATGCTACTATCAAACCAATGTGCTAGCTACTGTCCATCCCAACTATGCTACTATCAAACCAATGTGCTAGCTACTGTCCATCCCAACTATGCTACTATCAAACCAATTTGCTAGCTACTGTCCATCCCAACTATGCTACTATCAAACCAATGTGCTAGCTACTGTCCATCCCAACTATGCTACTATCAAACCAATGTGCTAGCTACTGTCCATCCCAACTATGCTACTATCAAACCAATGTGCTAGCTACTGTCCATCCCAACTATGCTACTATCAAACCAATGTGCTAGCTACTGTCCATCCCAACTATGCTACTATCAAACACATGTGCTAGCTACTGTCCATCCCAACTATGCTACTATCAAACCAATGTGCTAGCTACTGTCCATCCCAACTATGCTACTATCAAACCAATGTGCTAGCTACTGTCCATCCCAACTATGCCAACAAACCTATGTGCTAGCTACTGTCCATCCCAACTATGCTACTATCAAACCAATGTGCTAGCTACTGTCCATCCCAACTATGCAACTATCAAACCAATGTGCTAGCAACTGTACATCCCAACTATGCTACTATCAAACCAATGTGCTAGCTACTGTCCATCCCAACTATGATACAATCAAACCTATGTGCTAGCTACTGTCCATCCCAACTATGCTACTATCAAACCAATGTGCTAGCTACTGTCCCTCCCAACTATGCTACTATCAAACCAATGTGCTAGCTACTGTCCATCCCAACTATGCTACTATCAAACCAATGTGCTAGCTACTGTCCATCCCAACTATGCTACTATCAAACCAATGTGCTAGCTACTGTCCATCCCAACTATGCTACTATCAAACCAATGTGCTAGCTACTGTCCATCCCAACTATGCTACTATCAAACCAATGTGCTAGCTACTGTCCATCCCAACTATGCTACTATCAAACCAATGTGCTAGCTACTGTCCATCCCAACTATGCTACTATCAAACCAATGTGCTAGCTACTGTCCATCCCAACTATGCTACTATCAAACCAATGTGCTAGCTACTGTCCATCCCAACTATGCTACTATCAAACCAATGTGCTAGCTACTGTCCATCCCAACTATGCCAACAAACATATGTGCTAGCTACCGTCCATCCCAACTATGCTACTATCAAACCAATGTGCTAGCTACTGTCCATCCCAACTATGCTACTATCAAACCAATGTGCTAGCTACTGTCCATCCCAACTATGCCAACAAACCTATGTGCTAGCTACTGTCCATCCCAACTATGCTACTATCAAACCAATGTGCTAGCTACTGTCCATCCCAACTATGCTACTATCAAACCAATGTGCTAGCTACTGTCCATCCCAACTATGCCAACAAACCTATGTGCTAGCTACTGTCCATCCCAACTATTCTAGTATCAAACCAATGTGCTAGCTACTGTCCATCCCAACTATGCTACTATCAAACCAATGTGCTAGCTACTGTCCATCCCAACTATGCCAACAAACCTATGTGCTAGCTACTGTCCATCCCAACTATGCTACTATCAAACCAATGTGCTAGCTACTGTCCATCCCAAGTATGCAACTATCAAACCACTGTGCTAGCTACTGTCCATCCCAACTATGCTACTATCAAACCAATGTGCTAGCTACTGTCCATCCCAACTATGGTACTATCAAACCTATGTGCTAGCTACTGTCCATCCCAACTATGCTACTATCAAACCTATGTGCTTGCTACTGTCCATCCCAACTATGCTACTATCAAACCAATGTGCTAGCTACTGTCCATCCCAACTATGCTACTATCAAACCAATTTGCTAGCTACTGTCCATCCCAACTATGCTACTATCAAACCAATGTGCTAGCTACTGTCCATCCCAACTATGCTACTATCAAACCAATGTGCTAGCTACTGTCCATCCCAACTATGCTACTATCAAACCAATGTGCTAGCTACTGTCCATCCCAACTATGCTACTATCAAACCAATGTGCTAGCTACTGTCCATCCCAACTATGCTACTATCAAACCAATGTGCTAGCTACTGTCCATCCCAACTATGCTACTATCAAACCAATGTGCTAGCTACTGTCCATCCCAACTATGCCAACAAACCTATGTGCTAGCTACTGTCCATCCCAACTATGCTACTATCAAACCAATGTGCTAGCTACTGTCCATCCCAACTATGCAACTATCAAACCAATGTGCTAGCAACTGTACATCCCAACTATGCTACTATCAAACCAATGTGCTAGCTTCTGTCCATCCCAACTATGATACTATCAAACCTATGTGCTAGCTACTGTCCATCCCAACTATGCTACTATCAAACCAATGTGCTAGCTACTGTCCATCCCAACTATGCTACTATCAAACCAATGTGCTAGCTACTGTCCATCCCAACTATGCTACTATCAAACCAATGTGCTAGCTACTGTCCATCCCAACTATGCTACTATCAAACCAATGTGCTAGCTACTGTCCATCCCAATTATGCTACTATCAAACCAATGTGCTAGCTACTGTCCATCCCAACTATGCTACTATCAAACCAATGTGCTAGCTACTGTCCATACCAACTATGCTACTATCAAACCAATGTGCTAGCTACTGTCCATCCCAACTATGCTACTATCAAACCAATGTGCTAGCTACTGTACATCCCAACTATGCTATCAAACCAATGTGCTAGCTACTGTACATCCCAACTATGCTACTGTCAAACCAATGTGCTAGCTACTATACATCCCAACTATGCTACTATCAAACCAATGTGCTAGCTACTGTACATCCCAACTATGCTACTATCAAACCAATGTGCTAGCTACTGTCCATCCCAACTATGCTACTATCAAACCTATGTGCTAGCTACTGTCCATCCCAACTATGCTACTATCAAACCAATGTGCTAGCTACTGTCCATCCCAACTATGCTACTATCAAACCAATTTGCTAGCTACTGTCCATCCCAACTATGCTACTATCAAACCAATGTGCTAGCTACTGTCCATCCCAACTATGCTACTATCAAACCAATGTGCTAGCTACTGTCCATCCCAACTATGCTACTATCAAACCAATGTGCTAGCTACTGTCCATCCCAACTATGCTACTATCAAACCTATGTGCTAGCTACTGTCCATCCCAACTATGCTACTATCAAACCAATGTGCTAGCTACTGTCCATCCCAACTATGCTACTATCAAACCAATTTGCTAGCTACTGTCCATCCCAACTATGCTACTATCAAACCAATGTGCTAGCTACTGTCCATCCCAACTATGCTACTATCAAACCAATGTGCTAGCTACTGTCCATCCCAACTATGCTACTATCAAACCAATGTGCTAGCTACTGTCCATCCCAACTATGCTACTATCAAACCAATGTGCTAGCTACTGTCCATCCCAACTATGCTACTATCAAACCAATGTGCTAGCTACTGTCCATCCCAACTATGCTACTATCAAACCAATGTGCTAGCTACTGTCCATCCCAACTATGCTACTATCAAACCAATGTGCTAGCTACTGTCCATCCCAACTATGCCAACAAACCTATGTGCTAGCTACTGTCCATCCCAACTATGCTACTATCAAACCAATGTGCTAGCTACTGTCCATCCCAACTATGCTACTGTAGTGACTACATTATAGGTTTGTGTTCCCCTCTCTCTAGGTTGTCTAGTGGGTGGGAACTGGGATCTGGCACGAGGTGCCAGGGGGACTAGTATTGCTGTTGCAACTTCCTGTTCTCTACACATGTGTTTGGCAACTTGTCCTGCCACGCTTTGAGTTTTGGTTTTCTGTTGTTTTGGATTAAACAGTTGATGTTACGTTACCTACGTCTTTCCTTTTTCCTCCGGCACTACACTACTATCAAACCAATGTGCTAGCTACTGTCCATCCCAACTATGCCAACAAACCTATGTGCTAGCTACTGTCCATCCCAACTATGCTAGTATCAAACCAATGTGCTAGCTACTGTCCATCCCAACTATGCTACTATCAAACCAATGTGCTAGCTACTGTCCATCCCAACTATGCCAACAAACCTATGTGCTAGCTACTGTCCATCCCAACTATGCTACTATCAAACCAATGTGCTAGCTACTGTCCATCCCAAGTATGCAACTATCAAACCAATGTGCTAGCTACTGTACATCCCAACTATGCTACTATCAAACCAATGTGCTAGCTACTGTCCATCCCAACTATGGTACTATCAAACCTATGTGCTAGCTACTGTCCATCCCAACTATGCTACTATCAAACCTATGTGCTAGCTACTGTCCATCCCAACTATGCTACTATCAAATCAATGTGCTAGCTACTGTCTATCCCAACTATGCTACTATCAAACCAATTTGCTAGCTACTGTCCATCCCAACTATGCTACTATCAAACCAATGTGCTAGCTACTGTCCATCCCAACTATGCTACTATCAAACCAATGTGCTAGCTACTGTCCATCCCAACTATGCTACTATCAAACCAATGTGCTAGCTACTGTCCATCCCAACTATGCTACTATCAAACCAATGTGCTAGCTACTGTCCATCCCAACTATGCTACTATCAAACCAATGTGCTAGCTACTGTCCATCCCAACTATGCTACTATCAAACCAATGTGCTAGCTACTGTCCATCCCAACTATGCTACTATCAAACCAATGTGCTAGCTACTGTCCATCCCAACTATGCTACTATCAAACCAATGTGCTAGCTACTGTCCATCCCAACTATGCCAACAAACCTATGTGCTAGCTACTGTCCATCCCAACTATGCTACTATCAAACCAATGTGCTAGCTACTGTCCATCCCAACTATGCTACTATCAAACCAATGTGCTAGCTACTGTCCATCCCAACTATGCCAACAAACCTATGTGCTAGCTACTGTCCATCCCAACTATGCTACTATCAAACCAATGTGCTAGCTACTGTCCATCCCAACTATGCTACTATCAAACCAATGTGCTAGCTACTGTCCATCCCAACTATGCTACTATCAAACCAATGTGCTAGCTACTGTCCATCCCAACTATGCTACTATCAAACCAATGTGCTAGCTACTGTCCATCCCAACTATGCTACTATCAAACCAATGTGCTAGCTACTGTCCATCCCAACTATGCCAACAAACCTATATGCTAGCTACTGTCCATCCCAACTATGCTACTATCAAACCAATGTGCTAGCTACTGTCCATCCCAACTATGCTACTATCAAACCAATGTGCTAGCTACTGTCCATCCCAACTATGCCAACAAACCTATGTGCTAGCTACTGTCCATCCCAACTATGCTACTATCAAACCAATGTGCTAGCTACTGTCCATCCCAACTATGCTACTATCAAACCAATGTGCTAGCTACTGTACATCCCAACTATGCTATCAAACCTATGTGCTAGCTACTGTCCATCCCAACTATGCTACTATCAAACCAATGTGCTAGCTACTGTCCATCCCAACTATGCTACTATCAAACCAATGTGCTAGCTACTGTACATCCCAACTATGCTATCAAACTTATGTGCTAGCTACTGTACATCCCAACTATGCTACTATCAAACCAATGTGCTAGCTACTGTACATCCCAACTATGCTACTATCAAACCAATGTGCTAGCTACTGTACATCCCAACTATGCCAACAAACCTATGTGCTAGCTACTGTCCATCCCAACTATGCTACTATCAAACCTATGTGCTAGCTACTGTCCATCCCAACTATGCTACTATCAAACCAATGTGCTAGCTACTGTCCATCCCAACTATGCAACTATCAAACCAATGTGCTAGCAACTGTACATCCCAACTATGCTACTATCAAACCAATGTGCTAGCTACTGTCCATCCCAACTATGATACAATCAAACCTATGTGCTAGCTACTGTCCATCCCAACTATGCTACTATCAAACCAATGTGCTAGCTACTGTCCCTCCCAACTATGCTACTATCAAACCAATGTGCTAGCTACTGTCCATCCCAACTATGCTACTATCAAACCAATGTGCTAGCTACTGTCCATCCCAACTATGCTACTATCAAACCAATGTGCTAGCTACTGTCCATCCCAACTATGCTACTATCAAACCAATGTGCTAGCTACTGTCCATCCCAACTATGCTACTATCAAACCAATGTGCTAGCTACTGTCCATCCCAACTATGCTACTATCAAACCAATGTGCTAGCTACTGTCCATCCCAACTATGCTACTATCAAACCAATGTGCTAGCTACTGTCCATCCCAACTATGCCAACAAACCTATGTGCTAGCTACCGTCCATCCCAACTATGCTACTATCAAACCAATGTGCTAGCTACTGTCCATCCCAACTATGCTACTATCAAACCAATGTGCTAGCTACTGTCCATCCCAACTATGCCAACAAACCTATGTGCTAGCTACTGTCCATCCCAACTATGCTACTATCAAACCAATGTGCTAGCTACTGTCCATCCCAACTATGCTACTATCAAACCAATGTGCTAGCTACTGTCCATCCCAACTATGCTACTATCAAACCAATGTGCTAGCTACTGTCCATCCCAACTATGCCAACAAACCTATGTGCTAGCTACCGTCCATCCCAACTATGCTACTATCAAACCAATGTGCTAGCTACTGTCCATCCCAACTATGCTACTATCAAACCAATGTGCTAGCTACTGTCCATCCCAACTATGCCAACAAACCTATGTGCTAGCTACTGTCCATCCCAACTATGCTACTATCAAACCAATGTGCTAGCTACTGTCCATCCCAACTATGCCAACAAACCTATGTGCTAGCTACTGTCCATCCCAACTATGGTACTATCAAACCTATGTGCTAGCTACTGTCCATCCCAACTATGCTACTATCAAACCTATGTGCTAGCTACTGTCCATCCCAACTATGCTAATATCAAACCAATGTGCTAGCTACTGTCCATCCCAACTATGCTACTATCAAACCAATTTGCTAGCTACTGTCCATCCCAACTATGCTACTATCAAACCAATGTGCTAGCTACTGTCCATCCCAACTATGCTACTATCAAACCAATGTGCTAGCTACTGTCCATCCCAACTATGCTACTATCAAACCAATGTGCTAGCTACTGTCCATCCCAACTATGCTACTATCAAACACATGTGCTAGCTACTGTCCATCCCAACTATGCTACTATCAAACCAATGTGCTAGCTACTGTCCATCCCAACTATGCTACTATCAAACCAATGTGCTAGCTACTGTCCATCCCAACTATGCCAACAAACCTATGTGCTAGCTACTGTCCATCCCAACTATGCTACTATCAAACCAATGTGCTAGCTACTGTCCATCCCAACTATGCAACTATCAAACCAATGTGCTAGCAACTGTACATCCCAACTATGCTACTATCAAACCAATGTGCTAGCTACTGTCCATCCCAACTATGATACAATCAAACCTATGTGCTAGCTACTGTCCATCCCAACTATGCTACTATCAAACCAATGTGCTAGCTACTGTCCCTCCCAACTATGCTACTATCAAACCAATGTGCTAGCTACTGTCCATCCCAACTATGCTACTATCAAACCAATGTGCTAGCTACTGTCCATCCCAACTATGCTACTATCAAACCAATGTGCTAGCTACTGTCCATCCCAACTATGCTACTATCAAACCAATGTGCTAGCTACTGTCCATCCCAACTATGCTACTATCAAACCAATGTGCTAGCTACTGTCCATCCCAACTATGCTACTATCAAACCAATTTGCTAGCTACTGTCCATCCCAACTATGCTACTATCAAACCAATGTGCTAGCTACTGTCCATCCCAACTATGCTACTATCAAACCAATGTGCTAGCTACTGTCCATCCCAACTATGCTACTATCAAACCAATGTGCTAGCTACTGTCCATCCCAACTATGCTACTATCAAACCAATGTGCTAGCTACTGTCCATCCCAACTATGCTACTATCAAACACATGTGCTAGCTACTGTCCATCCCAACTATGCTACTATCAAACCAATGTGCTAGCTACTGTCCATCCCAACTATGCTACTATCAAACCAATGTGCTAGCTACTGTCCATCCCAACTATGCCAACAAACCTATGTGCTAGCTACTGTCCATCCCAACTATGCTACTATCAAACCAATGTGCTAGCTACTGTCCATCCCAACTATGCAACTATCAAACCAATGTGCTAGCAACTGTACATCCCAACTATGCTACTATCAAACCAATGTGCTAGCTACTGTCCATCCCAACTATGATACAATCAAACCTATGTGCTAGCTACTGTCCATCCCAACTATGCTACTATCAAACCAATGTGCTAGCTACTGTCCCTCCCAACTATGCTACTATCAAACCAATGTGCTAGCTACTGTCCATCCCAACTATGCTACTATCAAACCAATGTGCTAGCTACTGTCCATCCCAACTATGCTACTATCAAACCAATGTGCTAGCTACTGTCCATCCCAACTATGCTACTATCAAACCAATGTGCTAGCTACTGTCCATCCCAACTATGCTACTATCAAACCAATGTGCTAGCTACTGTCCATCCCAACTATGCTACTATCAAACCAATGTGCTAGCTACTGTCCATCCCAACTATGCTACTATCAAACCAATGTGCTAGCTACTGTCCATCCCAACTATGCTACTATCAAACCAATGTGCTAGCTACTGTCCATCCCAACTATGCCAACAAACCTATGTGCTAGCTACCGTCCATCCCAACTATGCTACTATCAAACCAATGTGCTAGCTACTGTCCATCCCAACTATGCTACTATCAAACCAATGTGCTAGCTACTGTCCATCCCAACTATGCCAACAAACCTATGTGCTAGCTACTGTCCATCCCAACTATGCTACTATCAAACCAATGTGCTAGCTACTGTCCATCCCAACTATGCTACTATCAAACCAATGTGCTAGCTACTGTCCATCCCAACTATGCCAACAAACCTATGTGCTAGCTACTGTCCATCCCAACTATTCTAGTATCAAACCAATGTGCTAGCTACTGTCCATCCCAACTATGCTACTATCAAACCAATGTGCTAGCTACTGTCCATCCCAACTATGCCAACAAACCTATGTGCTAGCTACTGTCCATCCCAACTATGCTACTATCAAACCAATGTGCTAGCTACTGTCCATCCCAAGTATGCAACTATCAAACCACTGTGCTAGCTACTGTCCATCCCAACTATGCTACTATCAAACCAATGTGCTAGCTACTGTCCATCCCAACTATGCCAACAAACCTATGTGCTAGCTACTGTCCATCCCAACTATGGTACTATCAAACCTATGTGCTAGCTACTGTCCATCCCAACTATGCTACTATCAAACCTATGTGCTAGCTACTGTCCATCCCAACTATGCTAATATCAAACCAATGTGCTAGCTACTGTCCATCCCAACTATGCTACTTTCAAACCAATTTGCTAGCTACTGTCCATCCCAACTATGCTACTATCAAACCAATGTGCTAGCTACTGTCCATCCCAACTATGCTACTATCAAACCAATGTGCTAGCTACTGTCCATCCCAACTATGCTACTATCAAACCAATGTGCTAGCTACTGTCCATCCCAACTATGCTACTATCAAACACATGTGCTAGCTACTGTCCATCCCAACTATGCTACTATCAAACCAATGTGCTAGCTACTGTCCATCCCAACTATGCTACTATCAAACCAATGTGCTAGCTACTGTCCATCCCAACTATGCCAACAAACCTATGTGCTAGCTACTGTCCATCCCAACTATGCTACTATCAAACCAATGTGCTAGCTACTGTCCATCCCAACTATGCAACTATCAAACCAATGTGCTAGCAACTGTACATCCCAACTATGCTACTATCAAACCAATGTGCTAGCTACTGTCCATCCCAACTATGATACAATCAAACCTATGTGCTAGCTACTGTCCATCCCAACTATGCTACTATCAAACCAATGTGCTAGCTACTGTCCCTCCCAACTATGCTACTATCAAACCAATGTGCTAGCTACTGTCCATCCCAACTATGCTACTATCAAACCAATGTGCTAGCTACTGTCCATCCCAACTATGCTACTATCAAACCAATGTGCTAGCTACTGTCCATCCCAACTATGCTACTATCAAACCAATGTGCTAGCTACTGTCCATCCCAACTATGCTACTATCAAACCAATGTGCTAGCTACTGTCCATCCCAACTATGCTACTATCAAACCAATTTGCTAGCTACTGTCCATCCCAACTATGCTACTATCAAACCAATGTGCTAGCTACTGTCCATCCCAACTATGCTACTATCAAACCAATGTGCTAGCTACTGTCCATCCCAACTATGCTACTATCAAACCAATGTGCTAGCTACTGTCCATCCCAACTATGCTACTATCAAACCAATGTGCTAGCTACTGTCCATCCCAACTATGCTACTATCAAACACATGTGCTAGCTACTGTCCATCCCAACTATGCTACTATCAAACCAATGTGCTAGCTACTGTCCATCCCAACTATGCTACTATCAAACCAATGTGCTAGCTACTGTCCATCCCAACTATGCCAACAAACCTATGTGCTAGCTACTGTCCATCCCAACTATGCTACTATCAAACCAATGTGCTAGCTACTGTCCATCCCAACTATGCAACTATCAAACCAATGTGCTAGCAACTGTACATCCCAACTATGCTACTATCAAACCAATGTGCTAGCTACTGTCCATCCCAACTATGATACAATCAAACCTATGTGCTAGCTACTGTCCATCCCAACTATGCTACTATCAAACCAATGTGCTAGCTACTGTCCCTCCCAACTATGCTACTATCAAACCAATGTGCTAGCTACTGTCCATCCCAACTATGCTACTATCAAACCAATGTGCTAGCTACTGTCCATCCCAACTATGCTACTATCAAACCAATGTGCTAGCTACTGTCCATCCCAACTATGCTACTATCAAACCAATGTGCTAGCTACTGTCCATCCCAACTATGCTACTATCAAACCAATGTGCTAGCTACTGTCCATCCCAACTATGCTACTATCAAACCAATGTGCTAGCTACTGTCCATCCCAACTATGCTACTATCAAACCAATGTGCTAGCTACTGTCCATCCCAACTATGCTACTATCAAACCAATGTGCTAGCTACTGTCCATCCCAACTATGCTACTATCAAACCAATGTGCTAGCTACTGTCCATCCCAACTATGCCAACAAACCTATGTGCTAGCTACCGTCCATCCCAACTATGCTACTATCAAACCAATGTGCTAGCTACTGTCCATCCCAACTATGCTACTATCAAACCAATGTGCTAGCTACTGTCCATCCCAACTATGCCAACAAACCTATGTGCTAGCTACTGTCCATCCCAACTATGCTACTATCAAACCAATGTGCTAGCTACTGTCCATCCCAACTATGCTACTATCAAACCAATGTGCTAGCTACTGTCCATCCCAACTATGCCAACAAACCTATGTGCTAGCTACTGTCCATCCCAACTATTCTAGTATCAAACCAATGTGCTAGCTACTGTCCATCCCAACTATGCTACTATCAAACCAATGTGCTAGCTACTGTCCATCCCAACTATGCCAACAAACCTATGTGCTAGCTACTGTCCATCCCAACTATGCTACTATCAAACCAATGTGCTAGCTACTGTCCATCCCAAGTATGCAACTATCAAACCACTGTGCTAGCTACTGTCCATCCCAACTATGCTACTATCAAACCAATGTGCTAGCTACTGTCCATCCCAACTATGGTACTATCAAACCTATGTGCTAGCTACTGTCCATCCCAACTATGCTACTATCAAACCTATGTGCTTGCTACTGTCCATCCCAACTATGCTACTATCAAACCAATGTGCTAGCTACTGTCCATCCCAACTATGCTACTATCAAACCAATTTGCTAGCTACTGTCCATCCCAACTATGCTACTATCAAACCAATGTGCTAGCTACTGTCCATCCCAACTATGCTACTATCAAACCAATGTGCTAGCTACTGTCCATCCCAACTATGCTACTATCAAACCAATGTGCTAGCTACTGTCCATCCCAACTATGCTACTATCAAACCAATGTGCTAGCTACTGTCCATCCCAGCTATGCTACTATCAAACCAATGTGCTAGCTACTGTCCATCCCAACTATGCTACTATCAAACCAATGTGCTAGCTACTGTCCATCCCAACTATGCCAACAAACCTATGTGCTAGCTACTGTCCATCCCAACTATGCTACTATCAAACCAATGTGCTAGCTACTGTCCATCCCAACTATGCAACTATCAAACCAATGTGCTAGCAACTGTACATCCCAACTATGCTACTATCAAACCAATGTGCTAGCTTCTGTCCATCCCAACTATGATACTATCAAACCTATGTGCTAGCTACTGTCCATCCCAACTATGCTACTATCAAACCAATGTGCTAGCTACTGTCCATCCCAACTATGCTACTATCAAACCAATGTGCTAGCTACTGTCCATCCCAACTATGCTACTATCAAACCAATGTGCTAGCTACTGTCCATCCCAACTATGCTACTATCAAACCAATGTGCTAGCTACTGTCCATCCCAATTATGCTACTATCAAACCAATGTGCTAGCTACTGTCCATCCCAACTATGCTACTATCAAACCAATGTGCTAGCTACTGTCCATACCAACTATGCTACTATCAAACCAATGTGCTAGCTACTGTCCATCCCAACTATGCTACTATCAAACCAATGTGCTAGCTACTGTACATCCCAACTATGCTATCAAACCAATGTGCTAGCTACTGTACATCCCAACTATGCTACTGTCAAACCAATGTGCTAGCTACTATACATCCCAACTATGCTACTATCAAACCAATGTGCTAGCTACTGTACATCCCAACTATGCTACTATCAAACCAATGTGCTAGCTACTGTCCATCCCAACTATGCTACTATCAAACCTATGTGCTAGCTACTGTCCATCCCAACTATGCTACTATCAAACCAATGTGCTAGCTACTGTCCATCCCAACTATGCTACTATCAAACCAATTTGCTAGCTACTGTCCATCCCAACTATGCTACTATCAAACCAATGTGCTAGCTACTGTCCATCCCAACTATGCTACTATCAAACCAATGTGCTAGCTACTGTCCATCCCAACTATGCTACTATCAAACCAATGTGCTAGCTACTGTCCATCCCAACTATGCTACTATCAAACCTATGTGCTAGCTACTGTCCATCCCAACTATGCTACTATCAAACCAATGTGCTAGCTACTGTCCATCCCAACTATGCTACTATCAAACCAATTTGCTAGCTACTGTCCATCCCAACTATGCTACTATCAAACCAATGTGCTAGCTACTGTCCATCCCAACTATGCTACTATCAAACCAATGTGCTAGCTACTGTCCATCCCAACTATGCTACTATCAAACCAATGTGCTAGCTACTGTCCATCCCAACTATGCTACTATCAAACCAATGTGCTAGCTACTGTCCATCCCAACTATGCTACTATCAAACCAATGTGCTAGCTACTGTCCATCCCAACTATGCTACTATCAAACCAATGTGCTAGCTACTGTCCATCCCAACTATGCTACTATCAAACCAATGTGCTAGCTACTGTCCATCCCAACTATGCCAACAAACCTATGTGCTAGCTACTGTCCATCCCAACTATGCTACTATCAAACCAATGTGCTAGCTACTGTCCATCCCAACTATGCTACTGTAGTGACTACATTATAGGTTTGTGTTCCCCTCTCTCTAGGTTGTCTAGTGGGTGGGAACTGGGATCTGGCACGAGGTGCCAGGGGGACTAGTATTGCTGTTGCAACTTCCTGTTCTCTACACATGTGTTTGGCAACTTGTCCTGCCACGCTTTGAGTTTTGGTTTTCTGTTGTTTTGGATTAAACAGTTGATGTTACGTTACCTACGTCTTTCCTTTTTCCTCCGGCACTACACTACTATCAAACCAATGTGCTAGCTACTGTCCATCCCAACTATGCCAACAAACCTATGTGCTAGCTACTGTCCATCCCAACTATGCTAGTATCAAACCAATGTGCTAGCTACTGTCCATCCCAACTATGCTACTATCAAACCAATGTGCTAGCTACTGTCCATCCCAACTATGCCAACAAACCTATGTGCTAGCTACTGTCCATCCCAACTATGCTACTATCAAACCAATGTGCTAGCTACTGTCCATCCCAAGTATGCAACTATCAAACCAATGTGCTAGCTACTGTCCATCCCAACTATGCTACTATCAAACCAATGTGCTAGCTACTGTCCATCCCAACTATGGTACTATCAAACCTATGTGCTAGCTACTGTCCATCCCAACTATGCTACTATCAAACCTATGTGCTAGCTACTGTCCATCCCAACTATGCTACTATCAAATCAATGTGCTAGCTACTGTCTATCCCAACTATGCTACTATCAAACCAATTTGCTAGCTACTGTCCATCCCAACTATGCTACTATCAAACCAATGTGCTAGCTACTGTCCATCCCAACTATGCTACTATCAAACCAATGTGCTAGCTACTGTCCATCCCAACTATGCTACTATCAAACCAATGTGCTAGCTACTGTCCATCCCAACTATGCTACTATCAAACCAATGTGCTAGCTACTGTCCATCCCAACTATGCTACTATCAAACCAATGTGCTAGCTACTGTCCATCCCAACTATGCTACTATCAAACCAATGTGCTAGCTACTGTCCATCCCAACTATGCTACTATCAAACCAATGTGCTAGCTACTGTCCATCCCAACTATGCTACTATCAAACCAATGTGCTAGCTACTGTCCATCCCAACTATGCCAACAAACCTATGTGCTAGCTACTGTCCATCCCAACTATGCTACTATCAAACCAATGTGCTAGCTACTGTCCATCCCAACTATGCTACTATCAAACCAATGTGCTAGCTACTGTCCATCCCAACTATGCCAACAAACCTATGTGCTAGCTACTGTCCATCCCAACTATGCTACTATCAAACCAATGTGCTAGCTACTGTCCATCCCAACTATGCTACTATCAAACCAATGTGCTAGCTACTGTCCATCCCAACTATGCTACTATCAAACCAATGTGCTAGCTACTGTCCATCCCAACTATGCTACTATCAAACCAATGTGCTAGCTACTGTCCATCCCAACTATGCTACTATCAAACCAATGTGCTAGCTACTGTCCATCCCAACTATGCCAACAAACCTATATGCTAGCTACTGTCCATCCCAACTATGCTACTATCAAACCAATGTGCTAGCTACTGTCCATCCCAACTATGCTACTATCAAACCAATGTGCTAGCTACTGTCCATCCCAACTATGCCAACAAACCTATGTGCTAGCTACTGTCCATCCCAACTATGCTACTATCAAACCAATGTGCTAGCTACTGTCCATCCCAACTATGCTACTATCAAACCAATGTGCTAGCTACTGTACATCCCAACTATGCTATCAAACCTATGTGCTAGCTACTGTCCATCCCAACTATGCTACTATCAAACCAATGTGCTAGCTACTGTCCATCCCAACTATGCTACTATCAAACCAATGTGCTAGCTACTGTACATCCCAACTATGCTATCAAACTTATGTGCTAGCTACTGTACATCCCAACTATGCTACTATCAAACCAATGTGCTAGCTACTGTACATCCCAACTATGCTACTATCAAACCAATGTGCTAGCTACTGTACATCCCAACTATGCCAACAAACCTATGTGCTAGCTACTGTCCATCCCAACTATGCTACTATCAAACCAATGTGCTAGCTACTGTCCATCCCAACTATGCTACTATCAAACCAATGTGCTAGCTACTGTCCATCCCAACTATGCCAACACACCTATGTGCTAGCTACTGTCCATCCCAACTATGCTAGTATCAAACCAATGTGCTAGCTACTGTCCATCCCAACTATGCTACTATCAAACCAATGTGCTAGCTACTGTCCATCCCAACTATGCCAACAAACCTATGTGCTAGCTACTGTCCATCCCAACTATGCTACTATCAAACCAATGTGCTAGCTACTGTCCATCCCAAGTATGCAACTATCAAACCAATGTGCTAGCTACTGTCCATCCCAACTATGCTACTATCAAACCAATGTGCTAGCTACTGTCCATCCCAACTATGGTACTATCAAACCTATGTGCTAGCTACTGTCCATCCCAACTATGCTACTATCAAACCAATGTGCTAGCTACTGTCCATCCCAACTATGGTACTATCAAACCTATGTGCTAGCTACTGTCCATCCCAACTATGCTACTATCAAACCTATGTGCTAGCTACTGTCCATCCCAACTATGCTACTATCAAACCTATGTGCTAGCTACTGTCCATCCCAACTATGCTACTATCAAACCAATGTGCTAGCTACTGTCCATCCCAACTATGCTACTATCAAACCTATGTGCTAGCTACTGTCCATCCCAACTATGCTACTATCAAACCAATGTGCTAGCTACTGTCCATCCCAACTATGCTACTATCAAACCAATGTGCTAGCTACTGTCCATCCCAACTATGCTACTATCAAACCAATGTGCTAGCTACTGTCCATACCAACTATGCTACTATCAAACCAATGTGCTAGCTACTGTCCATCCCAACTATGCTACTATCAAACCAATGTGCTAGCTACTGTACATCCCAACTATGCTATCAAACCAATGTGCTAGCTACTGTACATCCCAACTATGCTACTGTCAAACCAATGTGCTAGCTACTATACATCCCAACTATGCTACTATCAAACCAATGTGCTAGCTACTGTACATCCCAACTATGCTACTATCAAACAAATGTGCTAGCTACTGTCCATCCCAACTATGCTACTATCAAACCTATGTGCTAGCTACTGTCCATCCCAACTATGCTACTATCAAACCAATGTGCTAGCTACTGTCCATCCCAACTATGCTACTATCAAACCAATTTGCTAGCTACTGTCCATCCCAACTATGCTACTATCAAACCAATGTGCTAGCTACTGTCCATCCCAACTATGCTACTATCAAACCAATGTGCTAGCTACTGTCCATCCCAACTATGCTACTATCAAACCAATGTGCTAGCTACTGTCCATCCCAACTATGCTACTATCAAACCAATGTGCTAGCTACTGTCCATCCCAACTATGCTACTATCAAACCAATGTGCTAGCTACTGTCCATCCCAACTATGCTACTATCAAACCAATGTGCTAGCTACTGTCCATCCCAACTATGCTACTATCAAACCAATGTGCTAGCTACTGTCCATCCCAACTATGCCAACAAACCTATGTGCTAGCTACTGTCCATCCCAACTATGCTACTATCAAACCAATGTGCTAGCTACTGTCCATCCCAACTATGCTACTATCAAACCAATGTGCTAGCTACTGTCCATCCCAACTATGCCAACAAACCTATGTGCTAGCTACTGTCCATCCCAACTATGCTACTATCAAACCAATGTGCTAGCTACTGTCCATCCCAACTATGCTACTATCAAACCAATGTGCTAGCTACTGTCCATCCCAACTATGCCAACAAACCTATGTGCTAGCTACTGTCCATCCCAACTATGCTACTATCAAACCAATGTGCTAGCTACTGTCCATCCCAAGTATGCAACTATCAAACCAATGTGCTAGCTACTGTACATCCCAACTATGCTACTATCAAACCAATGTGCTAGCTACTGTCCATCCCAACTATGGTACTATCAAACCTATGTGCTAGCTACTGTCCATCCCAACTATGCTACTATCAAACCTATGTGCTAGCTACTGTCCATCCCAACTATGCTACTATCAAACCAATGTGCTAGCTACTGTCCATCCCAACTATGCTACTATCAAACCAATGTGCTAGCTACTGTCCATCCCAACTATGCTACTATCAAACCAATGTGCTAGCTACTGTCCATCCCAACTATGCTACTATCAAACCAATGTGCTAGCTACTGTACATCCCAACTATGCTACTATCAAACCAATGTGCTAGCTACTGTACATCCCAACTATGCCAACAAACCTATGTGCTAGCTACTGTCCATCCCAACTATGCTACTATCAAACCAATGTGCTAGCTACTGTCCATCCCAACTATGCTACTATCAAACCAATGTGCTAGCTACTGTCCATCCCAACTATGCTACTATCAAACCAATGTGCTAGCTACTGTCCATCCCAACTATGCTAGTATCAAACCAATGTGCTAGCTACTGTCCATCCCAACTATGCTACTATCAAACCAATGTGCTAGCTACTGTCCATCCCAACTATGCCAACAAACCTATGTGCTAGCTACTGTCCATCCCAACTATGCTACTATCAAACCAATGTGCTAGCTACTGTCCATCCCAAGTATGCAACTATCAAACCAATGTGCTAGCTACTGTCCATCCCAACTATGCTACTATCAAACCAATGTGCTAGCTACTGTCCATCCCAACTATGGTACTATCAAACCTATGTGCTAGCTACTGTCCATCCCAACTATGCTACTATCAAACCAATGTGCTAGCTACTGTCCATCCCAACTATGGTACTATCAAACCTATGTGCTAGCTACTGTCCATCCCAACTATGCTACTATCAAACCTATGTGCTAGCTACTGTCCATCCCAACTATGCTACTATCAAACCTATGTGCTAGCTACTGTCCATCCCAACTATGCTACTATCAAACCAATGTGCTAGCTACTGTCCATCCCAACTATGCTACTATCAAACCTATGTGCTAGCTACTGTCCATCCCAACTATGCTACTATCAAACCAATGTGCTAGCTACTGTCCATCCCAACTATGCTACTATCAAACCAATGTGCTAGCTACTGTCCATCCCAACTATGCTACTATCAAACCAATGTGCTAGCTACTGTCCATACCAACTATGCTACTATCAAACCAATGTGCTAGCTACTGTCCATCCCAACTATGCTACTATCAAACCAATGTGCTAGCTACTGTACATCCCAACTATGCTATCAAACCAATGTGCTAGCTACTGTACATCCCAACTATGCTACTGTCAAACCAATGTGCTAGCTACTATACATCCCAACTATGCTACTATCAAACCAATGTGCTAGCTACTGTACATCCCAACTATGCTACTATCAAACCAATGTGCTAGCTACTGTCCATCCCAACTATGCTACTATCAAACCTATGTGCTAGCTACTGTCCATCCCAACTATGCTACTATCAAACCAATGTGCTAGCTACTGTCCATCCCAACTATGCTACTATCAAACCAATTTGCTAGCTACTGTCCATCCCAACTATGCTACTATCAAACCAATGTGCTAGCTACTGTCCATCCCAACTATGCTACTATCAAACCAATGTGCTAGCTACTGTCCATCCCAACTATGCTACTATCAAACCAATGTGCTAGCTACTGTCCATCCCAACTATGCTACTATCAAACCAATGTGCTAGCTACTGTCCATCCCAACTATGCTACTATCAAACCAATGTGCTAGCTACTGTCCATCCCAACTATGCCAACAAACCTATGTGCTAGCTACTGTCCATCCCAACTATGCTACTATCAAACCAATGTGTTAGCTACTGTCCATCCCAACTATGCTACTATCAAACCAATGTGCTAGCTACTGTCCATCCCAACTATGCCAACAAACCTATGTGCTAGCTACTGTCCATCCCAACTATGCTACTATCAAACCAATGTGCTAGCTACTGTCCATCCCAACTATGCTACTATCAAACCAATGTGCTAGCTACTGTCCATCCCAACTATGCCAACAAACCTATGTGCTAGCTACTGTCCATCCCAACTATGCTACTATCAAACCAATGTGCTAGCTACTGTCCATCCCAAGTATGCAACTATCAAACCAATGTGCTAGCTACTGTACATCCCAACTATGCTACTATCAAACCAATGTGCTAGCTACTGTCCATCCCAACTATGGTACTATCAAACCTATGTGCTAGCTACTGTCCATCCCAACTATGCTACTATCAAACCTATGTGCTAGCTACTGTCCATCCCAACTATGCTACTATCAAACCAATGTGCTAGCTACTGTCCATCCCAACTATGCTACTATCAAACCAATGTGCTAGCTACTGTCCATCCCAACTATGCTACTATCAAACCAATGTGCTAGCTACTGTCCATCCCAACTATGCTACTATCAAACCAATGTGCTAGCTACTGTACATCCCAACTATGCTACTATCAAACCAATGTGCTAGCTACTGTACATCCCAACTATGCCAACAAACCTATGTGCTAGCTACTGTCCATCCCAACTATGCTACTATCAAACCAATGTGCTAGCTACTGTCCATCCCAACTATGCTACTATCAAACCAATGTGCTAGCTACTGTCCATCCCAACTATGCTACTATCAAACCAATGTGCTAGCTACTGTCCATCCCAACTATGCTAGTATCAAACCAATGTGCTAGCTACTGTCCATCCCAACTATGCTACTATCAAACCAATGTGCTAGCTACTGTCCATCCCAACTATGCCAACAAACCTATGTGCTAGCTACTGTCCATCCCAACTATGCTACTATCAAACCAATGTGCTAGCTACTGTCCATCCCAAGTATGCAACTATCAAACCAATGTGCTAGCTACTGTCCATCCCAACTATGCTACTATCAAACCAATGTGCTAGCTACTGTCCATCCCAACTATGGTACTATCAAACCTATGTGCTAGCTACTGTCCATCCCAACTATGCTACTATCAAACCAATGTGCTAGCTACTGTCCATCCCAACTATGGTACTATCAAACCTATGTGCTAGCTACTGTCCATCCCAACTATGCTACTATCAAACCTATGTGCTAGCTACTGTCCATCCCAACTATGCTACTATCAAACCTATGTGCTAGCTACTGTCCATCCCAACTATGCTACTATCAAACCAATGTGCTAGCTACTGTCCATCCCAACTATGCTACTATCAAACCTATGTGCTAGCTACTGTCCATCCCAACTATGCTACTATCAAACCAATGTGCTAGCTACTGTCCATCCCAACTATGCTACTATCAAACCAATGTGCTAGCTACTGTCCATCCCAACTATGCTACTATCAAACCAATGTGCTAGCTACTGTCCATACCAACTATGCTACTATCAAACCAATGTGCTAGCTACTGTCCATCCCAACTATGCTACTATCAAACCAATGTGCTAGCTACTGTACATCCCAACTATGCTATCAAACCAATGTGCTAGCTACTGTACATCCCAACTATGCTACTGTCAAACCAATGTGCTAGCTACTATACATCCCAACTATGCTACTATCAAACCAATGTGCTAGCTACTGTACATCCCAACTATGCTACTATCAAACCAATGTGCTAGCTACTGTCCATCCCAACTATGCTACTATCAAACCTATGTGCTAGCTACTGTCCATCCCAACTATGCTACTATCAAACCAATGTGCTAGCTACTGTCCATCCCAACTATGCTACTATCAAACCAATTTGCTAGCTACTGTCCATCCCAACTATGCTACTATCAAACCAATGTGCTAGCTACTGTCCATCCCAACTATGCTACTATCAAACCAATGTGCTAGCTACTGTCCATCCCAACTATGCTACTATCAAACCAATGTGCTAGCTACTGTCCATCCCAACTATGCTACTATCAAACCAATGTGCTAGCTACTGTCCATCCCAACTATGCTACTATCAAACCAATGTGCTAGCTACTGTCCATCCCAACTATGCTACTATCAAACCAATGTGCTAGCTACTGTCCATCCCAACTATGCTACTATCAAACCAATGTGCTAGCTACTGTCCATCCCAACTATGCCAACAAACCTATGTGCTAGCTACTGTCCATCCCAACTATGCTACTATCAAACCAATGTGCTAGCTACTGTCCATCCCAACTATGCTACTATCAAACCAATGTGCTAGCTACTGTCCATCCCAACTATGCCAACAAACCTATGTGCTAGCTACTGTCCATCCCAACTATGCTACTATCAAACCAATGTGCTAGCTACTGTCCATCCCAACTATGCTACTATCAAACCAATGTGCTAGCTACTGTCCATCCCAACTATGCCAACAAACCTATGTGCTAGCTACTGTCCATCCCAACTATGCTACTATCAAACCAATGTGCTAGCTACTGTCCATCCCAAGTATGCAACTATCAAACCAATGTGCTAGCTACTGTACATCCCAACTATGCTACTATCAAACCAATGTGCTAGCTACTGTCCATCCCAACTATGGTACTATCAAACCTATGTGCTAGCTACTGTCCATCCCAACTATGCTACTATCAAACCTATGTGCTAGCTACTGTCCATCCCAACTATGCTACTATCAAACCAATGTGCTAGCTACTGTCCATCCCAACTATGCTACTATCAAACCAATGTGCTAGCTACTGTCCATCCCAACTATGCTACTATCAAACCAATGTGCTAGCTACTGTCCATCCCAACTATGCTACTATCAAACCAATGTGCTAGCTACTGTCCATCCCGACTATGCTACTATCAAACCAATGTGCTAGCTACTGTCCATCCCAACTATGCTACTATCAAACCAATGTGCTAGCTACTGTCCATCCCAACTATGCTACTATCAAACCAATGTGCTAGCTACTGTCCATCCCAACTATGCTACTATCAAACCAATGTGCTAGCTACTGTCCATCCCAACTATGCCAACAAACCTATGTGCTAGCTACTGCCCATCCCAACTATGCTACTATCAAACCAATGTGCTAGCTACTGTCCATCCCAACTATGCTACTATCAAACCAATGTGCTAGCTACTGTCCATCCCAACTATGCCAACAAACCTATGTGCTAGCTACTGTCCATCCCAACTATGCTACTATCAAACACATGTGCTAGCTACTGTCCATCCCAACTATGCTACTATCAAACCAATGTGCTAGCTACTGTCCATCCCAACTATGCTACTATCAAACCAATGTGCTAGCTACTGTCCATCCCAACTATGCCAACAAACCTATGTGCTAGCTACTGTCCATCCCAACTATGCTACTATCAAACCAATGTGCTAGCTACTGTCCATCCCAACTATGCAACTATCAAACCAATGTGCTAGCAACTGTACATCCCAACTATGCTACTATCAAACCAATGTGCTAGCTACTGTCCATCCCAACTATGATACAATCAAACCTATGTGCTAGCTACTGTCCATCCCAACTATGCTACTATCAAACCAATGTGCTAGCTACTGTCCCTCCCAACTATGCTACTATCAAACCAATGTGCTAGCTACTGTCCATCCCAACTATGCTACTATCAAACCAATGTGCTAGCTACTGTCCATCCCAACTATGCTACTATCAAACCAATGTGCTAGCTACTGTCCATCCCAACTATGCTACTATCAAACCAATGTGCTAGCTACTGTCCATCCCAACTATGCTACTATCAAACCAATGTGCTAGCTACTGTCCATCCCAACTATGCTACTATCAAACCAATGTGCTAGCTACTGTCCATCCCAACTATGCTACTATCAAACCAATGTGCTAGCTACTGTCCATCCCAACTATGCTACTATCAAACCAATGTGCTAGCTACTGTCCATCCCAACTATGCTACTATCAAACCAATGTGCTAGCTACTGTCCATCCCAACTATGCCAACAAACCTATGTGCGAGCTACTGTCCATCCCAACTATGCTACTATCAAACCAATGTGCTAGCTACTGTCCATCCCAACTATGCTACTATCAAACCAATGTGCTAGCTACTGTCCATCCCAACTATGCCAACAAACCTATGTGCTAGCTACTGTCCATCCCAACTATGCTACTATCAAACCAATGTGCTAGCTACTGTCCATCCCAACTATGCTACTATCAAACCAATGTGCTAGCTACTGTCCATCCCAACTATGCCAACAAACCTATGTGCTAGCTACTGTCCATCCCAACTATGCTAGTATCAAACCAATGTGCTAGCTACTGTCCATCCCAACTATGCTACTATCAAACCAATGTGCTAGCTACTGTCCATCCCAACTATGCCAACAAACCTATGTGCTAGCTACTGTCCATCCCAACTATGCTACTATCAAACCAATGTGCTAGCTACTGTCCATCCCAAGTATGCAACTATCAAACCAATGTGCTAGCTACTGTCCATCCCAACTATGCTACTATCAAACCAATGTGCTAGCTACTGTCCATCCCAACTATGGTACTATCAAACCTATGTGCTAGCTACTGTCCATCCCAACTATGCTACTATCAAACCAATGTGCTAGCTACTGTCCATCCCAACTATGGTACTATCAAACCTATGTGCTAGCTACTGTCCATCCCAACTATGCTACTATCAAACCTATGTGCTAGCTACTGTCCATCCCAACTATGCTACTATCAAACCAATGTGCTAGCTACTGTCCATCCCAACTATGCTACTATCAAACCAATGTGCTAGCTACTGTCCATCCCAACTATGCTACTATCAAACCAATGTGCTAGCTACTGTCCATCCCAACTATGCTACTATCAAACCAATGTGCTAGCTACTGTCCATCCCGACTATGCTACTATCAAACCAATGTGCTAGCTACTGTCCATCCCAACTATGCTACTATCAAACCAATGTGCTAGCTACTGTCCATCCCAACTATGCTACTATCAAACCAATGTGCTAGCTACTGTCCATCCCAACTATGCTACTATCAAACCAATGTGCTAGCTACTGTCCATCCCAACTATGCCAACAAACCTATGTGCTAGCTACTGCCCATCCAACTATGCTACTATCAAACCAATGTGCTAGCTACTGTCCATCCCAACTATGCTACTATCAAACCAATGTGCTAGCTACTGTCCATCCCAACTATGCCAACAAACCTATGTGCTAGCTACTGTCCATCCCAACTATGCTACTATCAAACACATGTGCTAGCTACTGTCCATCCCAACTATGCTACTATCAAACCAATGTGCTAGCTACTGTCCATCCCAACTATGCTACTATCAAACCAATGTGCTAGCTACTGTCCATCCCAACTATGCCAACAAACCTATGTGCTAGCTACTGTCCATCCCAACTATGTTACTATCAAACCAATGTGCTAGCTACTGTCCATCCCAACTATGCAACTATCAAACCAATGTGCTAGCAACTGTACATCCCAACTATGCTACTATCAAACCAATGTGCTAGCTACTGTCCATCCCAACTATGATACAATCAAACCTATGTGCTAGCTACTGTCCATCCCAACTATGCTACTATCAAACCAATGTGCTAGCTACTGTCCCTCCCAACTATGCTACTATCAAACCAATGTGCTAGCTACTGTCCATCCCAACTATGCTACTATCAAACCAATGTGCTAGCTACTGTCCATCCCAACTATGCTACTATCAAACCAATGTGCTAGCTACTGTCCATCCCAACTATGCTACTATCAAACCAATGTGCTAGCTACTGTCCATCCCAACTATGCTACTATCAAACCAATGTGCTAGCTACTGTCCATCCCAACTATGCTACTATCAAACCAATGTGCTAGCTACTGTCCATCCCAACTATGCTACTATCAAACCAATGTGCTAGCTACTGTCCATCCCAACTATGCTACTATCAAACCAATGTGCTAGCTACTGTCCATCCCAACTATGCTACTATCAAACCAATGTGCTAGCTACTGTCCATCCCAACTATGCTACTATCAAACCAATGTGCTAGCTACTGTCCATCCCAACTATGCCAACAAACCTATGTGCTAGCTACCGTCCATCCCAACTATGCTACTATCAAACCAATGTGCTAGCTACTGTCCATCCCAACTATGCTACTATCAAACCAATGTGCTAGCTACTGTCCATCCCAACTATGCCAACAAACCTATGTGCTAGCTACTGTCCATCCCAACTATGCTACTATCAAACCAATGTGCTAGCTACTGTCCATCCCAACTATGCCAACAAACCTATGTGCTAGCTACTGTCCATCCCAACTATGGTACTATCAAACCTATGTGCTAGCTACTGTCCATCCCAACTATGCTACTATCAAACCTATGTGCTAGCTACTGTCCATCCCAACTATGCTACTATCAAACCAATGTGCTAGCTACTGTCCATCCCAACTATGCTACTATCAAACCAATTTGCTAGCTACTGTCCATCCCAACTATGCTACTATCAAACCAATGTGCTAGCTACTGTCCATCCCAACTATGCTACTATCAAACCAATGTGCTAGCTACTGTCCATCCCAACTATGCTACTATCAAACCAATGTGCTAGCTACTGTCCATCCCAACTATGCTACTATCAAACCAATGTGCTAGCTACTGTCCATCCCAACTATGCTACTATCAAACACATGTGCTAGCTACTGTCCATCCCAACTATGCTACTATCAAACCAATGTGCTAGCTACTGTCCATCCCAACTATGCTACTATCAAACCAATGTGCTAGCTACTGTCCATCCCAACTATGCTACTATCAAACCAATGTGCTAGCTACTGTCCATCCCAACTATGCCAACAAACCTATGTGCTAGCTACTGTCCATCCCAACTATGCTACTATCAAACCAATGTGCTAGCTACTGTCCATCCCAACTATGCAACTATCAAACCAATGTGCTAGCAACTGTACATCCCAACTATGCTACTATCAAACCAATGTGCTAGCTACTGTCCATCCCAACTATGATACAATCAAACCTATGTGCTAGCTACTGTCCATCCCAACTATGCTACTATCAAACCAATGTGCTAGCTACTGTCCCTCCCAACTATGCTACTATCAAACCAATGTGCTAGCTACTGTCCATCCCAACTATGCTACTATCAAACCAATGTGCTAGCTACTGTCCATCCCAACTATGCTACTATCAAACCAATGTGCTAGCTACTGTCCATCCCAACTATGCTACTATCAAACACATGTGCTAGCTACTGTCCATCCCAACTATGCTACTATCAAACCAATGTGCTAGCTACTGTCCATCCCAACTATGCTACTATCAAACCAATGTGCTAGCTACTGTCCATCCCAACTATGCTACTATCAAACACATGTGCTAGCTACTGTCCATCCCAACTATGCTACTATCAAACCAATGTGCTAGCTACTGTCCATCCCAACTATGCTACTATCAAACCAATGTGCTAGCTACTGTCCATCCCAACTATGCCAACAAACCTATGTGCTAGCTACTGTCCATCCCAACTATGCTACTATCAAACCAATGTGCTAGCTACTGTCCATCCCAACTATGCAACTATCAAACCAATGTGCTAGCAACTGTACATCCCAACTATGCTACTATCAAACCAATGTGCTAGCTACTGTCCATCCCAACTATGATACAATCAAACCTATGTGCTAGCTACTGTCCATCCCAACTATGCTACTATCAAACCAATGTGCTAGCTACTGTCCCTCCCAACTATGCTACTATCAAACCAATGTGCTAGCTACTGTCCATCCCAACTATGCTACTATCAAACCAATGTGCTAGCTACTGTCCATCCCAACTATGCTACTATCAAACCAATGTGCTAGCTACTGTCCATCCCAACAATGCTACTATCAAACCAATGTGCTAGCTACTGTCCATCCCAACTATGCTACTATCAAACCAATGTGCTAGCTACTGTCCATCCCAACTATGCTACTATCAAACCAATGTGCTAGCTACTGTCCATCCCAACTATGCTACTATCAAACCAATGTGCTAGCTACTGTCCATCCCAACTATGCTACTATCAAACCAATGTGCTAGCTACTGTCCATCCCAACTATGCCAACAAACCTATGTGCTAGCTACCGTCCATCCCAACTATGCTACTATCAAACCAATGTGCTAGCTACTGTCCATCCCAACTATGCTACTATCAAACCAATGTGCTAGCTACTGTCCATCCCAACTATGCCAACAAACCTATGTGCTAGCTACTGTCCATCCCAACTATGCTACTATCAAACCAATGTGCTAGCTACTGTCCATCCCAACTATGCTACTATCAAACCAATGTGCTAGCTACTGTCCATCCCAACTATGCCAACAAACCTATGTGCTAGCTACTGTCCATCCCAACTATGCTAGTATCAAACCAATGTGCTAGCTACTGTCCATCCCAACTATGCTACTATCAAACCAATGTGCTAGCTACTGTCCATCCCAACTATGCCAACAAACCTATGTGCTAGCTACTGTCCATCCCAACTATGCTACTATCAAACCAATGTGCTAGCTACTGTCCATCCCAAGTATGCAACTATCAAACCAATGTGCTAGCTACTGTCCATCCCAACTATGCTACTATCAAACCAATGTGCTAGCTACTGTCCATCCCAACTATGGTACTATCAAACCTATGTGCTAGCTACTGTCCATCCCAACTATGCTACTATCAAACCTATGTGCTAGCTACTGTCCATCCCAACTATGCTACTATCAAACCAATGTGCTAGCTACTGTCCATCCCAACTATGCTACTATCAAACCAATTTGCTAGCTACTGTCCATCCCAACTATGCTACTATCAAACCAATGTGCTAGCTACTGTCCATCCCAACTATGCTACTATCAAACCAATGTGCTAGCTACTGTCCATCCCAACTATGCTACTATCAAACCAATGTGCTAGCTACTGTCCATCCCAACTATGCTACTATCAAACCAATGTGCTAGCTACTGTCCATCCCAACTATGCTACTATCAAACCAATGTGCTAGCTACTGTCCATCCCAACTATGCTACTATCAAACCAATGTGCTAGCTACTGTCCATCCCAACTATGGTACTATCAAACCTATGTGCTAGCTACTGTCCATCCCAACTATGCTACTATCAAACCTATGTGCTAGCTACTGTCCATCCCAACTATGCTACTATCAAACCAATGTGCTAGCTACTGTCCATCCCAACTATGCTACTATCAAACCAATTTGCTAGCTACTGTCCATCCCAACTATGCTACTATCAAACCAATGTGCTAGCTACTGTCCATCCCAACTATGCTACTATCAAACCAATGTGCTAGCTACTGTCCATCCCAACTATGCTACTATCAAACCAATGTGCTAGCTACTGTCCATCCCAACTATGCTACTATCAAACCAATGTGCTAGCTACTGTCCATCCCAACTATGCTACTATCAAACCAATGTGCTAGCTACTGTCCATCCCAACTATGCTACTATCAAACCAATGTGCTAGCTACTGTCCATCCCAACTATGCCAACAAACCTATGTGCTAGCTACTGTCCATCCCAACTATGCTACTATCAAACCAATGTGCTAGCTACTGTCCATCCCAACTATGCAACTATCAAACCAATGTGCTAGCAACTGTACATCCCAACTATGCTACTATCAAACCAATGTGCTAGCTACTGTCCATCCCAACTATGATACAATCAAACCTATGTGCTAGCTACTGTCCATCCCAACTATGCTACTATCAAACCAATGTGCTAGCTACTGTCCCTCCCAACTATGCTACTATCAAACCAATGTGCTAGCTACTGTCCATCCCAACTATGCTACTATCAAACCAATGTGCTAGCTACTGTCCATCCCAACTATGCTACTATCAAACCAATGTGCTAGCTACTGTCCATCCCAACTATGCTACTATCAAACACATGTGCTAGCTACTGTCCATCCCAACTATGCTACTATCAAACCAATGTGCTAGCTACTGTCCATCCCAACTATGCTACTATCAAACCAATGTGCTAGCTACTGTCCATCCCAACTATGCTACTATCAAACACATGTGCTAGCTACTGTCCATCCCAACTATGCTACTATCAAACCAATGTGCTAGCTACTGTCCATCCCAACTATGCTACTATCAAACCAATGTGCTAGCTACTGTCCATCCCAACTATGCCAACAAACCTATGTGCTAGCTACTGTCCATCCCAACTATGCTACTATCAAACCAATGTGCTAGCTACTGTCCATCCCAACTATGCAACTATCAAACCAATGTGCTAGCAACTGTACATCCCAACTATGCTACTATCAAACCAATGTGCTAGCTACTGTCCATCCCAACTATGATACAATCAAACCTATGTGCTAGCTACTGTCCATCCCAACTATGCTACTATCAAACCAATGTGCTAGCTACTGTCCCTCCCAACTATGCTACTATCAAACCAATGTGCTAGCTACTGTCCATCCCAACTATGCTACTATCAAACCAATGTGCTAGCTACTGTCCATCCCAACTATGCTACTATCAAACCAATGTGCTAGCTACTGTCCATCCCAACTATGCTACTATCAAACACATGTGCTAGCTACTGTCCATCCCAACTATGCTACTATCAAACCAATGTGCTAGCTACTGTCCATCCCAACTATGCTACTATCAAACCAATGTGCTAGCTACTGTCCATCCCAACTATGCTACTATCAAACCAATGTGCTAGCTACTGTCCATCCCAACTATGCTACTATCAAACCAATGTGCTAGCTACTGTCCATCCCAACTATGGTACTATCAAACCTATGTGCTAGCTACTGTCCATCCCAACTATGCTACTATCAAACCTATGTGCTAGCTACTGTCCATCCCAACTATGCTACTATCAAACCAATGTGCTAGCTACTGTCCATCCCAACTATGCTACTATCAAACCAATTTGCTAGCTACTGTCCATCCCAACTATGCTACTATCAAACCAATGTGCTAGCTACTGTCCATCCCAACTATGCTACTATCAAACCAATGTGCTAGCTACTGTCCCTCCCAACTATGCTACTATCAAACCAATGTGCTAGCTACTGTCCATCCCAACTATGCTACTATCAAACCAATGTGCTAGCTACTGTCCATCCCAACTATGCTACTATCAAACCAATGTGCTAGCTACTGTCCATCCCAACTATGCTACTATCAAACACATGTGCTAGCTACTGTCCATCCCAACTATGCTACTATCAAACCAATGTGCTAGCTACTGTCCATCCCAACTATGCTACTATCAAACCAATGTGCTAGCTACTGTCCATCCCAACTATGCTACTATCAAACACATGTGCTAGCTACTGTCCATCCCAACTATGCTACTATCAAACCAATGTGCTAGCTACTGTCCATCCCAACTATGCTACTATCAAACCAATGTGCTAGCTACTGTCCATCCCAACTATGCCAACAAACCTATGTGCTAGCTACTGTCCATCCCAACTATGCTACTATCAAACCAATGTGCTAGCTACTGTCCATCCCAACTATGCAACTATCAAACCAATGTGCTAGCAACTGTACATCCCAACTATGCTACTATCAAACCAATGTGCTAGCTACTGTCCATCCCAACTATGATACAATCAAACCTATGTGCTAGCTACTGTCCATCCCAACTATGCTACTATCAAACCAATGTGCTAGCTACTGTCCCTCCCAACTATGCTACTATCAAACCAATGTGCTAGCTACTGTCCATCCCAACTATGCTACTATCAAACCAATGTGCTAGCTACTGTCCATCCCAACTATGCTACTATCAAACCAATGTGCTAGCTACTGTCCATCCCAACTATGCTACTATCAAACCAATGTGCTAGCTACTGTCCATCCCAACAATGCTACTATCAAACCAATGTGCTAGCTACTGTCCATCCCAACTATGCTACTATCAAACCAATGTGCTAGCTACTGTCCATCCCAACTATGCTACTATCAAACCAATGTGCTAGCTACTGTCCATCCCAACTATGCTACTATCAAACCAATGTGCTAGCTACTGTCCATCCCAACTATGCTACTATCAAACCAATGTGCTAGCTACTGTCCATCCCAACTATGCCAACAAACCTATGTGCTAGCTACCGTCCATCCCAACTATGCTACTATCAAACCAATGTGCTAGCTACTGTCCATCCCAACTATGCTACTATCAAACCAATGTGCTAGCTACTGTCCATCCCAACTATGCCAACAAACCTATGTGCTAGCTACTGTCCATCCCAACTATGCTACTATCAAACCAATGTGCTAGCTACTGTCCATCCCAACTATGCTACTATCAAACCAATGTGCTAGCTACTGTCCATCCCAACTATGCCAACAAACCTATGTGCTAGCTACTGTCCATCCCAACTATGCTAGTATCAAACCAATGTGCTAGCTACTGTCCATCCCAACTATGCTACTATCAAACCAATGTGCTAGCTACTGTCCATCCCAACTATGCCAACAAACCTATGTGCTAGCTACTGTCCATCCCAACTATGCTACTATCAAACCAATGTGCTAGCTACTGTCCATCCCAAGTATGCAACTATCAAACCAATGTGCTAGCTACTGTCCATCCCAACTATGCTACTATCAAACCAATGTGCTAGCTACTGTCCATCCCAACTATGGTACTATCAAACCTATGTGCTAGCTACTGTCCATCCCAACTATGCTACTATCAAACCTATGTGCTAGCTACTGTCCATCCCAACTATGCTACTATCAAACCAATGTGCTAGCTACTGTCCATCCCAACTATGCTACTATCAAACCAATTTGCTAGCTACTGTCCATCCCAACTATGCTACTATCAAACCAATGTGCTAGCTACTGTCCATCCCAACTATGCTACTATCAAACCAATGTGCTAGCTACTGTCCATCCCAACTATGCTACTATCAAACCAATGTGCTAGCTACTGTCCATCCCAACTATGCTACTATCAAACCAATGTGCTAGCTACTGTCCATCCCAACTATGCTACTATCAAACCAATGTGCTAGCTACTGTCCATCCCAACTATGCTACTATCAAACCAATGTGCTAGCTACTGTCCATCCCAACTATGGTACTATCAAACCTATGTGCTAGCTACTGTCCATCCCAACTATGCTACTATCAAACCTATGTGCTAGCTACTGTCCATCCCAACTATGCTACTATCAAACCAATGTGCTAGCTACTGTCCATCCCAACTATGCTACTATCAAACCAATTTGCTAGCTACTGTCCATCCCAACTATGCTACTATCAAACCAATGTGCTAGCTACTGTCCATCCCAACTATGCTACTATCAAACCAATGTGCTAGCTACTGTCCATCCCAACTATGCTACTATCAAACCAATGTGCTAGCTACTGTCCATCCCAACTATGCTACTATCAAACCAATGTGCTAGCTACTGTCCATCCCAACTATGCTACTATCAAACCAATGTGCTAGCTACTGTCCATCCCAACTATGCTACTATCAAACCAATGTGCTAGCTACTGTCCATCCCAACTATGCTACTATCAAACCAATGTGCTAGCTACTGTCCATCCCAACTATGCCAACAAACCTATGTGCTAGCTACTGTCCATCCCAACTATGCTACTATCAAACCAATGTGCTAGCTACTGTCCATCCCAACTATGCAACTATCAAACCAATGTGCTAGCAACTGTACATCCCAACTATGCTACTATCAAACCAATGTGCTAGCTACTGTCCATCCCAACTATGATACAATCAAACCTATGTGCTAGCTACTGTCCATCCCAACTATGCTACTATCAAACCAATGTGCTAGCTACTGTCCCTCCCAACTATGCTACTATCAAACCAATGTGCTAGCTACTGTCCATCCCAACTATGCTACTATCAAACCAATGTGCTAGCTACTGTCCATCCCAACTATGCTACTATCAAACCAATGTGCTAGCTACTGTCCATCCCAACTATGCTACTATCAAACACATGTGCTAGCTACTGTCCATCCCAACTATGCTACTATCAAACCAATGTGCTAGCTACTGTCCATCCCAACTATGCTACTATCAAACCAATGTGCTAGCTACTGTCCATCCCAACTATGCTACTATCAAACACATGTGCTAGCTACTGTCCATCCCAACTATGCTACTATCAAACCAATGTGCTAGCTACTGTCCATCCCAACTATGCTACTATCAAACCAATGTGCTAGCTACTGTCCATCCCAACTATGCCAACAAACCTATGTGCTAGCTACTGTCCATCCCAACTATGCTACTATCAAACCAATGTGCTAGCTACTGTCCATCCCAACTATGCAACTATCAAACCAATGTGCTAGCAACTGTACATCCCAACTATGCTACTATCAAACCAATGTGCTAGCTACTGTCCATCCCAACTATGATACAATCAAACCTATGTGCTAGCTACTGTCCATCCCAACTATGCTACTATCAAACCAATGTGCTAGCTACTGTCCCTCCCAACTATGCTACTATCAAACCAATGTGCTAGCTACTGTCCATCCCAACTATGCTACTATCAAACCAATGTGCTAGCTACTGTCCATCCCAACTATGCTACTATCAAACCAATGTGCTAGCTACTGTCCATCCCAACTATGCTACTATCAAACACATGTGCTAGCTACTGTCCATCCCAACTATGCTACTATCAAACCAATGTGCTAGCTACTGTCCATCCCAACTATGCTACTATCAAACCAATGTGCTAGCTACTGTCCATCCCAACTATGCTACTATCAAACCAATGTGCTAGCTACTGTCCATCCCAACTATGCTACTATCAAACCAATGTGCTAGCTACTGTCCATCCCAACTATGGTACTATCAAACCTATGTGCTAGCTACTGTCCATCCCAACTATGCTACTATCAAACCTATGTGCTAGCTACTGTCCATCCCAACTATGCTACTATCAAACCAATGTGCTAGCTACTGTCCATCCCAACTATGCTACTATCAAACCAATTTGCTAGCTACTGTCCATCCCAACTATGCTACTATCAAACCAATGTGCTAGCTACTGTCCATCCCAACTATGCTACTATCAAACCAATGTGCTAGCTACTGTCCATCCCAACTATGCTACTATCAAACCAATGTGCTAGCTACTGTCCATCCCAACTATGCTACTATCAAACCAATGTGCTAGCTACTGTCCATCCCAACTATGCTACTATCAAACCAATGTGCTAGCTACTGTCCATCCCAACTATGCTACTATCAAACCAATGTGCTAGCTACTGTCCATCCCAACTATGCTACTATCAAACCAATGTGCTAGCTACTGTCCATCCCAACTATGCTACTATCAAACCAATGTGCTAGCTACTGTCCATCCCAACTATGCTACTATCAAACCAATGTGCTAGCTACTGTCCATCCCAACTATGCTACTATCAAACCAATGTGCTAGCTACTGTCCATCCCAACTATGCTACTATCAAACCAATGTGCTAGCTACTGTCCATCCCAACTATGCTACTATCAAACCAATGTGCTAGCTACTGTCCATCCCAACTATGCTACTATCAAACCAATGTGCTAGCTACTGTCCATCCCAACTATGCTACTATCAAACCAATGTGCTAGCTACTGTCCATCCCAACTATGCCAACAAACCTATGTGCTAGCTACTGTCCATCCCAACTATGCTACTATCAAACCAATGTGCTAGCTACTGTCCATCCCAACTATGCTACTATCAAACCAATGTGCTAGCTACTGTCCATCCCAACTATGCCAACAAACCTATGTGCTAGCTACTGTCCATCCCAACTATGCTACTATCAAACCAATGTGCTAGCTACTGTCCATCCCAACTATGCTACTATCAAACCAATGTGCTAGCTACTGTCCATCCCAACTATGCTACTATCAAACCAATGTGCTAGCTACTGTCCATCCCAACTATGCTACTATCAAACCAATGTGCTAGCTACTGTCCATCCCAACTATGCTACTATCAAACCAATGTGCTAGCTACTGTCCATCCCAACTATGCTACTATCAAACCAATGTGCTAGCTACTGTCCATCCCAACTATGCCAACAAACCTATATGCTAGCTACTGTCCATCCCAACTATGCTACTATCAAACCAATGTGCTAGCTACTGTCCATCCCAACTATGCTACTATCAAACCAATGTGCTAGCTACTGTCCATCCCAACTATGCCAACAAACCTATGTGCTAGCTACTGTCCATCCCAACTATGCTACTATCAAACCAATGTGCTAGCTACTGTCCATCCCAACTATGCTACTATCAAACCAATGTGCTAGCTACTGTACATCCCAACTATGCTATCAAACCTATGTGCTAGCTACTGTCCATCCCAACTATGCTACTATCAAACCAATGTGCTAGCTACTGTCCATCCCAACTATGCTACTATCAAACCAATGTGCTAGCTACTGTACATCCCAACTATGCTATCAAACTTATGTGCTAGCTACTGTACATCCCAACTATGCTACTATCAAACCAATGTGCTAGCTACTGTACATCCCAACTATGCTACTATCAAACCAATGTGCTAGCTACTGTACATCCCAACTATGCTACTATCAAACCAATGTTCTAGCTACTGTTCATCCCAACTATGCTATTAAACTTATGTGCTAGCTACTGTACATCCCAACTATGCTACTATCAAACCAATGTGCTAGCTACTGTACATACCAACTATGCTACCATCAAACATATGTGCTAGCAACATCCCAACTATGCTACTATCAAACCAATGTGCTAGCTACTGTCCATCCCAACTATGCTACTATCAAACCAATGTGCTAGCTACTGTCCATCCCAACTATGCCAACAAACCTATGTGCTAGCTACTGCCCATCCCAACTATGCTACTATCAAACCAATGTGCTAGCTACTGTCCATCCCAACTATGCTACTATCAAACCAATGTGCTAGCTACTGTCCATCCCAACTATGCCAACAAACCTATGTGCTAGCTACTGTCCATCCCAACTATGCTACTATCAAACACATGTGCTAGCTACTGTCCATCCCAACTATGCTACTATCAAACCAATGTGCTAGCTACTGTCCATCCCAACTATGCTACTATCAAACCAATGTGCTAGCTACTGTCCATCCCAACTATGCCAACAAACCTATGTGCTAGCTACTGTCCATCCCAACTATGATACAATCAAACCTATGTGCTAGCTACTGTCCATCCCAACTATGCTACTATCAAACCAATGTGCTAGCTACTGTCCCTCCCAACTATGCTACTATCAAACCAATGTGCTAGCTACTGTCCATCCCAACTATGCTACTATCAAACCAATGTGCTAGCTACTGTCCATCCCAACTATGCTACTATCAAACCAATGTGCTAGCTACTGTCCATCCCAACTATGCTACTATCAAACCAATGTGCTAGCTACTGTCCATCCCAACAATGCTACTATCAAACCAATGTGCTAGCTACTGTCCATCCCAACTATGCTACTATCAAACCAATGTGCTAGCTACTGTCCATCCCAACTATGCTACTATCAAACCAATGTGCTAGCTACTGTCCATCCCAACTATGCTACTATCAAACCAATGTGCTAGCTACTGTCCATCCCAACTATGCTACTATCAAACCAATGTGCTAGCTACTGTCCATCCCAACTATGCCAACAAACCTATGTGCTAGCTACCGTCCATCCCAACTATGCTACTATCAAACCAATGTGCTAGCTACTGTCCATCCCAACTATGCTACTATCAAACCAATGTGCTAGCTACTGTCCATCCCAACTATGCCAACAAACCTATGTGCTAGCTACTGTCCATCCCAACTATGCTACTATCAAACCAATGTGCTAGCTACTGTCCATCCCAACTATGCTACTATCAAACCAATGTGCTAGCTACTGTCCATCCCAACTATGCCAACAAACCTATGTGCTAGCTACTGTCCATCCCAACTATGCTAGTATCAAACCAATGTGCTAGCTACTGTCCATCCCAACTATGCTACTATCAAACCAATGTGCTAGCTACTGTCCATCCCAACTATGCCAACAAACCTATGTGCTAGCTACTGTCCATCCCAACTATGCTACTATCAAACCAATGTGCTAGCTACTGTCCATCCCAAGTATGCAACTATCAAACCAATGTGCTAGCTACTGTCCATCCCAACTATGCTACTATCAAACCAATGTGCTAGCTACTGTCCATCCCAACTATGGTACTATCAAACCTATGTGCTAGCTACTGTCCATCCCAACTATGCTACTATCAAACCTATGTGCTAGCTACTGTCCATCCCAACTATGCTACTATCAAACCAATGTGCTAGCTACTGTCCATCCCAACTATGCTACTATCAAACCAATTTGCTAGCTACTGTCCATCCCAACTATGCTACTATCAAACCAATGTGCTAGCTACTGTCCATCCCAACTATGCTACTATCAAACCAATGTGCTAGCTACTGTCCATCCCAACTATGCTACTATCAAACCAATGTGCTAGCTACTGTCCATCCCAACTATGCTACTATCAAACCAATGTGCTAGCTACTGTCCATCCCAACTATGCTACTATCAAACCAATGTGCTAGCTACTGTCCATCCCAACTATGCTACTATCAAACCAATGTGCTAGCTACTGTCCATCCCAACTATGGTACTATCAAACCTATGTGCTAGCTACTGTCCATCCCAACTATGCTACTATCAAACCTATGTGCTAGCTACTGTCCATCCCAACTATGCTACTATCAAACCAATGTGCTAGCTACTGTCCATCCCAACTATGCTACTATCAAACCAATTTGCTAGCTACTGTCCATCCCAACTATGCTACTATCAAACCAATGTGCTAGCTACTGTCCATCCCAACTATGCTACTATCAAACCAATGTGCTAGCTACTGTCCATCCCAACTATGCTACTATCAAACCAATGTGCTAGCTACTGTCCATCCCAACTATGCTACTATCAAACCAATGTGCTAGCTACTGTCCATCCCAACTATGCTACTATCAAACCAATGTGCTAGCTACTGTCCATCCCAACTATGCTACTATCAAACCAATGTGCTAGCTACTGTCCATCCCAACTATGCTACTATCAAACCAATGTGCTAGCTACTGTCCATCCCAACTATGCCAACAAACCTATGTGCTAGCTACTGTCCATCCCAACTATGCTACTATCAAACCAATGTGCTAGCTACTGTCCATCCCAACTATGCAACTATCAAACCAATGTGCTAGCAACTGTACATCCCAACTATGCTACTATCAAACCAATGTGCTAGCTACTGTCCATCCCAACTATGATACAATCAAACCTATGTGCTAGCTACTGTCCATCCCAACTATGCTACTATCAAACCAATGTGCTAGCTACTGTCCCTCCCAACTATGCTACTATCAAACCAATGTGCTAGCTACTGTCCATCCCAACTATGCTACTATCAAACCAATGTGCTAGCTACTGTCCATCCCAACTATGCTACTATCAAACCAATGTGCTAGCTACTGTCCATCCCAACTATGCTACTATCAAACACATGTGCTAGCTACTGTCCATCCCAACTATGCTACTATCAAACCAATGTGCTAGCTACTGTCCATCCCAACTATGCTACTATCAAACCAATGTGCTAGCTACTGTCCATCCCAACTATGCTACTATCAAACACATGTGCTAGCTACTGTCCATCCCAACTATGCTACTATCAAACCAATGTGCTAGCTACTGTCCATCCCAACTATGCTACTATCAAACCAATGTGCTAGCTACTGTCCATCCCAACTATGCCAACAAACCTATGTGCTAGCTACTGTCCATCCCAACTATGCTACTATCAAACCAATGTGCTAGCTACTGTCCATCCCAACTATGCAACTATCAAACCAATGTGCTAGCAACTGTACATCCCAACTATGCTACTATCAAACCAATGTGCTAGCTACTGTCCATCCCAACTATGATACAATCAAACCTATGTGCTAGCTACTGTCCATCCCAACTATGCTACTATCAAACCAATGTGCTAGCTACTGTCCCTCCCAACTATGCTACTATCAAACCAATGTGCTAGCTACTGTCCATCCCAACTATGCTACTATCAAACCAATGTGCTAGCTACTGTCCATCCCAACTATGCTACTATCAAACCAATGTGCTAGCTACTGTCCATCCCAACTATGCTACTATCAAACACATGTGCTAGCTACTGTCCATCCCAACTATGCTACTATCAAACCAATGTGCTAGCTACTGTCCATCCCAACTATGCTACTATCAAACCAATGTGCTAGCTACTGTCCATCCCAACTATGCTACTATCAAACCAATGTGCTAGCTACTGTCCATCCCAACTATGCTACTATCAAACCAATGTGCTAGCTACTGTCCATCCCAACTATGGTACTATCAAACCTATGTGCTAGCTACTGTCCATCCCAACTATGCTACTATCAAACCTATGTGCTAGCTACTGTCCATCCCAACTATGCTACTATCAAACCAATGTGCTAGCTACTGTCCATCCCAACTATGCTACTATCAAACCAATTTGCTAGCTACTGTCCATCCCAACTATGCTACTATCAAACCAATGTGCTAGCTACTGTCCATCCCAACTATGCTACTATCAAACCAATGTGCTAGCTACTGTCCATCCCAACTATGCTACTATCAAACCAATGTGCTAGCTACTGTCCATCCCAACTATGCTACTATCAAACCAATGTGCTAGCTACTGTCCATCCCAACTATGCTACTATCAAACCAATGTGCTAGCTACTGTCCATCCCAACTATGCTACTATCAAACCAATGTGCTAGCTACTGTCCATCCCAACTATGCTACTATCAAACCAATGTGCTAGCTACTGTCCATCCCAACTATGCTACTATCAAACCAATGTGCTAGCTACTGTCCATCCCAACTATGCTACTATCAAACCAATGTGCTAGCTACTGTCCATCCCAACTATGCTACTATCAAACCAATGTGCTAGCTACTGTCCATCCCAACTATGCTACTATCAAACCAATGTGCTAGCTACTGTCCATCCCAACTATGCTACTATCAAACCAATGTGCTAGCTACTGTCCATCCCAACTATGCTACTATCAAACCAATGTGCTAGCTACTGTCCATCCCAACTATGCTACTATCAAACCAATGTGCTAGCTACTGTCCATCCCAACTATGCTACTATCAAACCAATGTGCTAGCTACTGTCCATCCCAACTATGCCAACAAACCTATGTGCTAGCTACTGTCCATCCCAACTATGCTACTATCAAACCAATGTGCTAGCTACTGTCCATCCCAACTATGCTACTATCAAACCAATGTGCTAGCTACTGTCCATCCCAACTATGCCAACAAACCTATGTGCTAGCTACTGTCCATCCCAACTATGCTACTATCAAACCAATGTGCTAGCTACTGTCCATCCCAACTATGCTACTATCAAACCAATGTGCTAGCTACTGTCCATCCCAACTATGCTACTATCAAACCAATGTGCTAGCTACTGTCCATCCCAACTATGCTACTATCAAACCAATGTGCTAGCTACTGTCCATCCCAACTATGCTACTATCAAACCAATGTGCTAGCTACTGTCCATCCCAACTATGCTACTATCAAACCAATGTGCTAGCTACTGTCCATCCCAACTATGCCAACAAACCTATATGCTAGCTACTGTCCATCCCAACTATGCTACTATCAAACCAATGTGCTAGCTACTGTCCATCCCAACTATGCTACTATCAAACCAATGTGCTAGCTACTGTCCATCCCAACTATGCCAACAAACCTATGTGCTAGCTACTGTCCATCCCAACTATGCTACTATCAAACCAATGTGCTAGCTACTGTCCATCCCAACTATGCTACTATCAAACCAATGTGCTAGCTACTGTACATCCCAACTATGCTATCAAACCTATGTGCTAGCTACTGTCCATCCCAACTATGCTACTATCAAACCAATGTGCTAGCTACTGTCCATCCCAACTATGCTACTATCAAACCAATGTGCTAGCTACTGTACATCCCAACTATGCTATCAAACTTATGTGCTAGCTACTGTACATCCCAACTATGCTACTATCAAACCAATGTGCTAGCTACTGTACATCCCAACTATGCTACTATCAAACCAATGTGCTAGCTACTGTACATCCCAACTATGCTACTATCAAACCAATGTGCTAGCTACTGTTCATCCCAACTATGCTATTAAACTTATGTGCTAGCTACTGTACATCCCAACTATGCTACTATCAAACCAATGTGCTAGCTACTGTACATACCAACTATGCTACCATCAAACATATGTGCTAGCAACATCCCAACTATGCTACTATCAAACCAATGTGCTAGCTACTGTCCATCCCAACTATGCTACTATCAAACCAATGTGCTAGCTACTGTCCATCCCAACTATGCCAACAAACCTATGTGCTAGCTACTGCCCATCCCAACTATGCTACTATCAAACCAATGTGCTAGCTACTGTCCATCCCAACTATGCTACTATCAAACCAATGTGCTAGCTACTGTCCATCCCAACTATGCCAACAAACCTATGTGCTAGCTACTGTCCATCCCAACTATGCTACTATCAAACACATGTGCTAGCTACTGTCCATCCCAACTATGCTACTATCAAACCAATGTGCTAGCTACTGTCCATCCCAACTATGCTACTATCAAACCAATGTGCTAGCTACTGTCCATCCCAACTATGCCAACAAACCTATGTGCTAGCTACTGTCCATCCCAACTATGCTACTATCAAACCAATGTGCTAGCTACTGTCCATCCCAACTATGCAACTATCAAACCAATGTGCTAGCAACTGTACATCCCAACTATGCTACTATCAAACCAATGTGCTAGCTACTGTCCATCCCAACTATGATACAATCAAACCTATGTGCTAGCTACTGTCCATCCCAACTATGCTACTATCAAACCAATGTGCTAGCTACTGTCCCTCCCAACTATGCTACTATCAAACCAATGTGCTAGCTACTGTCCATCCCAACTATGCTACTATCAAACCAATGTGCTAGCTACTGTCCATCCCAACTATGCTACTATCAAACCAATGTGCTAGCTACTGTCCATCCCAACTATGCTACTATCAAACCAATGTGCTAGCTACTGTCCATCCCAACTATGCTACTATCAAACCAATGTGCTAGCTACTGTCCATCCCAACTATGCTACTATCAAACCAATGTGCTAGCTACTGTCCATCCCAACTATGCTACTATCAAACCAATGTGCTAGCTACTGTCCATCCCAACTATGCTACTATCAAACCAATGTGCTAGCTACTGTCCATCCCAACTATGCTACTATCAAACCAATGTGCTAGCTACTGTCCATCCCAACTATGCCAACAAACCTATGTGCGAGCTACCGTCCATCCCAACTATGCTACTATCAAACCAATGTGCTAGCTACTGTCCATCCCAACTATGCTACTATCAAACCAATGTGCTAGCTACTGTCCATCCCAACTATGCCAACAAACCTATGTGCTAGCTACTGTCCATCCCAACTATGCTACTATCAAACCAATGTGCTAGCTACTGTCCATCCCAACTATGCTACTATCAAACCAATGTGCTAGCTACTGTCCATCCCAACTATGCCAACAAACCTATGTGCTAGCTACTGTCCATCCCAACTATGCTAGTATCAAACCAATGTGCTAGCTACTGTCCATCCCAACTATGCTACTATCAAACCAATGTGCTAGCTACTGTCCATCCCAACTATGCCAACAAACCTATGTGCTAGCTACTGTCCATCCCAACTATGCTACTATCAAACCAATGTGCTAGCTACTGTCCATCCCAAGTATGCAACTATCAAACCAATGTGCTAGCTACTGTCCATCCCAACTATGCTACTATCAAACCAATGTGCTAGCTACTGTCCATCCCAACTATGCTACTATCAAACCAATGTGCTAGCTACTGTCCATCCCAACTATGGTACTATCAAACCTATGTGCTAGCTACTGTCCATCCCAACTATGCTACTATCAAACCTATGTGCTAGCTACTGTCCATCCCAACTATGCTACTATCAAACCTATGTGCTAGCTACTGTCCATCCCAACTATGCTACTATCAAACCAATGTGCTAGCTACTGTCCATCCCAACTATGCTACTATCAAACCAATGTGCTAGCTACTGTCCATCCCAACTATGCTACTATCAAACCAATGTGCTAGCTACTGTCCATCCCAACTATGCTACTATCAAACCAATGTGCTAGCTACTGTCCATCCCAACTATGCCAACAAACCTATGTGCTAGCTACTGTCCATCCCAACTATGCTACTATCAAACCAATGTGCTAGCTACTGTCCATCCCAACTATGCTACTATCAAACCAATGTGCTAGCTACTGTCCATCCCAACTATGCCAACAAACCTATGTGCTAGCTACTGTCCATCCCAACTATGCTACTATCAAACCAATGTGCTAGCTACTGTCCATCCCAACTATGCTACTATCAAACCAATGTGCTAGCTACTGTCCATCCCAACTATGCCAACAAACCTATGTGCTAGCTACTGTCCATCCCAACTATGCTACTATCAAACCAATGTGCTAGCTACTGTCCATCCCAAGTATGCAACTATCAAACCAATGTGCTAGCTACTGTACATCCCAACTATGCTACTATCAAACCAATGTGCTAGCTACTGTCCATCCCAACTATGGTACTATCAAACCTATGTGCTAGCTACTGTCCATCCCAACTATGCTACTATCAAACCTATGTGCTAGCTACTGTCCATCCCAACTATGCTACTATCAAACCAATGTGCTAGCTACTGTCCATCCCAACTATGCTACTATCAAACCAATGTGCTAGCTACTGTCCATCCCAACTATGCTACTATCAAACCAATGTGCTAGCTACTGTCCATCCCAACTATGCTACTATCAAACCAATGTGCTAGCTACTGTCCATCCCGACTATGCTACTATCAAACCAATGTTCTAGCTACTGTCCATCCCAACTATGCTACTATCAAACCAATGTGCTAGCTACTGTCCATCCCAACTATGCTACTATCAAACCAATGTGCTAGCTACTGTCCATCCCAACTATGCTACTATCAAACCAATGTGCTAGCTACTGTCCATCCCAACTATGCCAACAAACCTATGTGCTAGCTACTGCCCATCCCAACTATGCTACTATCAAACCAATGTGCTAGCTACTGTCCATCCCAACTATGCTACTATCAAACCAATGTGCTAGCTACTGTCCATCCCAACTATGCCAACAAACCTGTGCTAGCTACTGTCCATCCCAACTATGCTACTATCAAACACATGTGCTAGCTACTGTCCATCCCAACTATGCTACTATCAAACCAATGTGCTAGCTACTGTCCATCCCAACTATGCTACTATCAAACCAATGTGCTAGCTACTGTCCATCCCAACTATGCCAACAAACCTATGTGCTAGCTACTGTCCATCCCAACTATGCTACTATCAAACCAATGTGCTAGCTACTGTCCATCCCAACTATGCAACTATCAAACCAATGTGCTAGCAACTGTACATCCCAACTATGCTACTATCAAACCAATGTGCTAGCTACTGTCCATCCCAACTATGATACAATCAAACCTATGTGATAGCTACTGTCCATCCCAACTATGCTACTATCAAACCAATGTGCTAGCTACTGTCCCTCCCAACTATGCTACTATCAAACCAATGTGCTAGCTACTGTCCATCCCAACTATGCTACTATCAAACCAATGTGCTAGCTACTGTCCATCCCAACTATGCTACTATCAAACCAATGTGCTAGCTACTGTCCATCCCAACTATGCTACTATCAAACCAATGTGCTAGCTACTGTCCATCCCAACTATGCTACTATCAAACCAATGTGCTAGCTACTGTCCATCCCAACTATGCTACTATCAAACCAATGTGCTAGCTACTGTCCATCCCAACTATGCTACTATCAAACCAATGTGCTAGCTACTGTCCATCCCAACTATGCCAACAAACCTATGTGCGAGCTACCGTCCATCCCAACTATGCTACTATCAAACCAATGTGCTAGCTACTGTCCATCCCAACTATGCTACTATCAAACCAATGTGCTAGCTACTGTCCATCCCAACTATGCCAACAAACCTATGTGCTAGCTACTGTCCATCCCAACTATGCTACTATCAAACCAATGTGCTAGCTACTGTCCATCCCAACTATGCTACTATCAAACCAATGTGCTAGCTACTGTCCATCCCAACTATGCCAACAAACCTATGTGCTAGCTACTGTCCATCCCAACTATGCTAGTATCAAACCAATGTGCTAGCTACTGTCCATCCCAACTATGCTACTATCAAACCAATGTGCTAGCTACTGTCCATCCCAACTATGCCAACAAACCTATGTGCTAGCTACTGTCCATCCCAACTATGCTACTATCAAACCAATGTGCTAGCTACTGTCCATCCCAAGTATGCAACTATCAAACCAATGTGCTAGCTACTGTCCATCCCAACTATGCTACTATCAAACCAATGTGCTAGCTACTGTCCATCCCAACTATGGTACTATCAAACCTATGTGCTAGCTACTGTCCATCCCAACTATGCTACTATCAAACCAATGTGCTAGCTACTGTCCATCCCAACTATGGTACTATCAAACCTATGTGCTAGCTACTGTCCATCCCAACTATGCTACTATCAAACCTATGTGCTAGCTACTGTCCATCCCAACTATGCTACTATCAAACCTATGTGCTAGCTACTGTCCATCCCAACTATACTACTATCAAACCAATGTGCTAGCTACTGTCCATCCCAACTATGCTACTATCAAACCAATGTGCTAGCTACTGTCCATCCCAACTATGCTACTATCAAACCAATGTGCTAGCTACTGTCCATCCCAACTATGCTACTATCAAACCAATGTGCTAGCTACTGTCCATCCCAACTATGCCAACAAACCTATGTGCGAGCTACCGTCCATCCCAACTATGCTACTATCAAACCAATGTGCTAGCTACTGTCCATCCCAACTATGCTACTATCAAACCAATGTGCTAGCTACTGTCCATCCCAACTATGCCAACAAACCTATGTGCTAGCTACTGTCCATCCCAACTATGCTACTATCAAACCAATGTGCTAGCTACTGTCCATCCCAACTATGCTACTATCAAACCAATGTGCTAGCTACTGTCCATCCCAACTATGCTACTATCAAACCAATGTGCTAGCTACTGTCCATCCCAACTATGCTACTATCAAACCAATGTGCTAGCTACTGTCCATCCCGACTATGCTACTATCAAACCAATGTGCTAGCTACTGTCCATCCCAACTATGCTACTATCAAACCAATGTGCTAGCTACTGTCCATCCCAACTATGCTACTATCAAACCAATGTGCTAGCTACTGTCCATCCCAACTATGCTACTATCAAACCTATGTGCTAGCTACTGTCCATCCCAACTATGCTACTATCAAACCTATGTGCTAGCTACTGTCCATCCCAACTATGCTACTATCAAACCAATGTGCTAGCTACTGTCCATCCCAACTATGCTACTATCAAACCTATGTGCTAGCTACTGTCCATCCCAACTATGCTACTATCAAACCAATGTGCTAGCTACTGTCCATCCCAACTATGCTACTATCAAACCAATGTGCTAGCTACTGTCCATCCCAACTATGCTACTATCAAACCAATGTGCTAGCTACTGTCCATACCAACTATGCTACTATCAAACCAATGTGCTAGCTACTGTCCATCCCAACTATGCTACTATCAAACCAATGTGCTAGCTACTGTACATCCCAACTATGCTATCAAACCAATGTGCTAGCTACTGTACATCCCAACTATGCTACTGTCAAACCAATGTGCTAGCTACTATACATCCCAACTATGCTACTATCAAACCAATGTGCTAGCTACTGTACATCCCAACTATGCTACTATCAAACCAATGTGCTAGCTACTGTCCATCCCAACTATGCTACTATCAAACCTATGTGCTAGCTACTGTCCATCCCAACTATGCTACTATCAAACCAATGTGCTAGCTACTGTCCATCCCAACTATGCTACTATCAAACCAATTTGCTAGCTACTGTCCATCCCAACTATGCTACTATCAAACCAATGTGCTAGCTACTGTCCATCCCAACTATGCTACTATCAAACCAATGTGCTAGCTACTGTCCATCCCAACTATGCTACTATCAAACCAATGTGCTAGCTACTGTCCATCCCAACTATGCTACTATCAAACCAATGTGCTAGCTACTGTCCATCCCAACTATGCTACTATCAAACCAATGTGCTAGCTACTGTCCATCCCAACTATGCTACTATCAAACCAATGTGCTAGCTACTGTCCATCCCAACTATGCTACTATCAAACCAATGTGCTAGCTACTGTCCATCCCAACTATGCCAACAAAACTATGTGCTAGCTACTGTCCATCCCAACTATGCTACTATCAAACCAATGTGCTAGCTACTGTCCATCCCAACTATGCTACTATCAAACCAATGTGCTAGCTACTGTCCATCCCAACTATGCCAACAAACCTATGTGCTAGCTACTGTCCATCCCAACTATGCTACTATCAAACCAATGTGCTAGCTACTGTCCATCCCAACTATGCTACTATCAAACCAATGTGCTAGCTACTGTCCATCCCAACTATGCCAACAAACCTATGTGCTAGCTACTGTCCATCCCAACTATGCTACTATCAAACCAATGTGCTAGCTACTGTCCATCCCAAGTATGCAACTATCAAACCAATGTGCTAGCTACTGTACATCCCAACTATGCTACTATCAAACCAATGTGCTAGCTACTGTCCATCCCAACTATGGTACTATCAAACCTATGTGCTAGCTACTGTCCATCCCAACTATGCTACTATCAAACCTATGTGCTAGCTACTGTCCATCCCAACTATGCTACTATCAAACCAATGTGCTAGCTACTGTCCATCCCAACTATGCTACTATCAAACCAATGTGCTAGCTACTGTCCATCCCAACTATGCTACTATCAAACCAATGTGCTAGCTACTGTCCATCCCAACTATGCTACTATCAAACCAATGTGCTAGCTACTGTCCATCCCGACTATGCTACTATCAAACCAATGTGCTAGCTACTGTCCATCCCAACTATGCTACTATCAAACCAATGTGCTAGCTACTGTCCATCCCAACTATGCTACTATCAAACCAATGTGCTAGCTACTGTCCATCCCAACTATGCTACTATCAAACCAATGTGCTAGCTACTGTCCATCCCAACTATGCCAACAAACCTATGTGCTAGCTACTGCCCATCCCAACTATGCTACTATCAAACCAATGTGCTAGCTACTGTCCATCCCAACTATGCTACTATCAAACCAATGTGCTAGCTACTGTCCATCCCAACTATGCCAACAAACCTATGTGCTAGCTACTGTCCATCCCAACTATGCTACTATCAAACACATGTGCTAGCTACTGTCCATCCCAACTATGCTACTATCAAACCAATGTGCTAGCTACTGTCCATCCCAACTATGCTACTATCAAACCAATGTGCTAGCTACTGTCCATCCCAACTATGCCAACAAACCTATGTGCTAGCTACTGTCCATCCCAACTATGCTACTATCAAACCAATGTGCTAGCTACTGTCCATCCCAACTATGCAACTATCAAACCAATGTGCTAGCAACTGTACATCCCAACTATGCTACTATCAAACCAATGTGCTAGCTACTGTCCATCCCAACTATGATACAATCAAACCTATGTGCTAGCTACTGTCCATCCCAACTATGCTACTATCAAACCAATGTGCTAGCTACTGTCCCTCCCAACTATGCTACTATCAAACCAATGTGCTAGCTACTGTCCATCCCAACTATGCTACTATCAAACCAATGTGCTAGCTACTGTCCATCCCAACTATGCTACTATCAAACCAATGTGCTAGCTACTGTCCATCCCAACTATGCTACTATCAAACCAATGTGCTAGCTACTGTCCATCCCAACTATGCTACTATCAAACCAATGTGCTAGCTACTGTCCATCCCAACTATGCTACTATCAAACCAATGTGCTAGCTACTGTCCATCCCAACTATGCTACTATCAAACCAATGTGCTAGCTACTGTCCATCCCAACTATGCTACTATCAAACCAATGTGCTAGCTACTGTCCATCCCAACTATGCCAACAAACCTATGTGCGAGCTTCTGTCCATCCCAACTATGCTACTATCAAACCAATGTGCTAGCTACTGTCCATCCCAACTATGCTACTATCAAACCAATGTGCTAGCTACTGTCCATCCCAACTATGCCAACAAACCTATGTGCTAGCTACTGTCCATCCCAACTATGCTACTATCAAACCAATGTGCTAGCTACTGTCCATCCCAACTATGCTACTATCAAACCAATGTGCTAGCTACTGTCCATCCCAACTATGCCAACAAACCTATGTGCTAGCTACTGTCCATCCCAACTATGCTAGTATCAAACCAATGTGCTAGCTACTGTCCATCCCAACTATGCTACTATCAAACCAATGTGCTAGCTACTGTCCATCCCAACTATGCCAACAAACCTATGTGCTAGCTACTGTCCATCCCAACTATGCTACTATCAAACCAATGTGCTAGCTACTGTCCATCCCAAGTATGCAACTATCAAACCAATGTGCTAGCTACTGTCCATCCCAACTATGCTACTATCAAACCAATGTGCTAGCTACTGTCCATCCCAACTATGGTACTATCAAACCTATGTGCTAGCTACTGTCCATCCCAACTATGCTACTATCAAACCAATGTGCTAGCTACTGTCCATCCCAACTATGGTACTATCAAACCTATGTGCTAGCTACTGTCCATCCCAACTATGCTACTATCAAACCTATGTGCTAGCTACTGTCCATCCCAACTATGCTACTATCAAACCAATGTGCTAGCTACTGTCCATCCCAACTATGCTACTATCAAACCAATGTGCTAGCTACTGTCCATCCCAACTATGCTACTATCAAACCAATGTGCTAGCTACTGTCCATCCCAACTATGCTACTATCAAACCAATGTGCTAGCTACTGTCCATCCCGACTATGCTACTATCAAACCAATGTGCTAGCTACTGTCCATCCCAACTATGCTACTATCAAACCAATGTGCTAGCTACTGTCCATCCCAACTATGCTACTATCAAACCAATGTGCTAGCTACTGTCCATCCCAACTATGCTACTATCAAACCAATGTGCTAGCTACTGTCCATCCCAACTATGCCAACAAACCTATGTGCTAGCTACTGCCCATCCAACTATGCTACTATCAAACCAATGTGCTAGCTACTGTCCATCCCAACTATGCTACTATCAAACCAATGTGCTAGCTACTGTCCATCCCAACTATGCCAACAAACCTATGTGCTAGCTACTGTCCATCCCAACTATGCTACTATCAAACACATGTGCTAGCTACTGTCCATCCCAACTATGCTACTATCAAACCAATGTGCTAGCTACTGTCCATCCCAACTATGCTACTATCAAACCAATGTGCTAGCTACTGTCCATCCCAACTATGCCAACAAACCTATGTGCTAGCTACTGTCCATCCCAACTATGTTACTATCAAACCAATGTGCTAGCTACTGTCCATCCCAACTATGCAACTATCAAACCAATGTGCTAGCAACTGTACATCCCAACTATGCTACTATCAAACCAATGTGCTAGCTACTGTCCATCCCAACTATGATACAATCAAACCTATGTGCTAGCTACTGTCCATCCCAACTATGCTACTATCAAACCAATGTGCTAGCTACTGTCCCTCCCAACTATGCTACTATCAAACCAATGTGCTAGCTACTGTCCATCCCAACTATGCTACTATCAAACCAATGTGCTAGCTATTGTCCATCCCAACTATGCTACTATCAAACCAATGTGCTAGCTACTGTCCATCCCAACTATGCTACTATCAAACCAATGTGCTAGCTACTGTCCATCCCAACTATGCTACTATCAAACCAATGTGCTAGCTACTGTCCATCCCAACTATGCTACTATCAAACCAATGTGCTAGCTACTGTCCATCCCAACTATGCTACTATCAAACCAATGTGCTAGCTACTGTCCATCCCAACTATGCTACTATCAAACCAATGTGCTAGCTACTGTCCATCCCAACTATGCCAACAAACCTATGTGCTAGCTACCGTCCATCCCAACTATGCTACTATCAAACCAATGTGCTAGCTACTGTCCATCCCAACTATGCTACTATCAAACCAATGTGCTAGCTACTGTCCATCCCAACTATGCCAACAAACCTATGTGCTAGCTACTGTCCATCCCAACTATGCTACTATCAAACCAATGTGCTAGCTACTGTCCATCCCAACTATGCCAACAAACCTATGTGCTAGCTACTGTCCATCCCAACTATGGTACTATCAAACCTATGTGCTAGCTACTGTCCATCCCAACTATGCTACTATCAAACCTATGTGCTAGCTACTGTCCATCCCAACTATGCTACTATCAAACCAATGTGCTAGCTACTGTCCATCCCAACTATGCTACTATCAAACCAATTTGCTAGCTACTGTCCATCCCAACTATGCTACTATCAAACCAATGTGCTAGCTACTGTCCATCCCAACTATGCTACTATCAAACCAATGTGCTAGCTACTGTCCATCCCAACTATGCTACTATCAAACCAATGTGCTAGCTACTGTCCATCCCAACTATGCTACTATCAAACCAATGTGCTAGCTACTGTCCATCCCAACTATGCTACTATCAAACCAATGTGCTAGCTACTGTCCATCCCAACTATGCTACTATCAAACACATGTGCTAGCTACTGTCCATCCCAACTATGCTACTATCAAACCAATGTGCTAGCTACTGTCCATCCCAACTATGCTACTATCAAACCAATGTGCTAGCTACTGTCCATCCCAACTATGCCAACAAACCTATGTGCTAGCTACTGTCCATCCCAACTATGCTACTATCAAACCAATGTGCTAGCTACTGTCCATCCCAACTATGCAACTATCAAACCAATGTGCTAGCAACTGTACATCCCAACTATGCTACTATCAAACCAATGTGCTAGCTACTGTCCATCCCAACTATGATACAATCAAACCTATGTGCTAGCTACTGTCCATCCCAACTATGCTACTATCAAACCAATGTGCTAGCTACTGTCCCTCCCAACTATGCTACTATCAAACCAATGTGCTAGCTACTGTCCATCCCAACTATGCTACTATCAAACCAATGTGCTAGCTACTGTCCATCCCAACTATGCTACTATCAAACCAATGTGCTAGCTACTGTCCATCCCAACTATGCTACTATCAAACACATGTGCTAGCTACTGTCCATCCCAACTATGCTACTATCAAACCAATGTGCTAGCTACTGTCCATCCCAACTATGCTACTATCAAACCAATGTGCTAGCTACTGTCCATCCCAACTATGCTACTATCAAACACATGTGCTAGCTACTGTCCATCCCAACTATGCTACTATCAAACCAATGTGCTAGCTACTGTCCATCCCAACTATGCTACTATCAAACCAATGTGCTAGCTACTGTCCATCCCAACTATGCCAACAAACCTATGTGCTAGCTACTGTCCATCCCAACTATGCTACTATCAAACCAATGTGCTAGCTACTGTCCATCCCAACTATGCCAACAAACCTATGTGCGAGCTACCGTCCATCCCAACTATGCTACTATCAAACCAATGTGCTAGCTACTGTCCATCCCAACTATGCTACTATCAAACCAATGTGCTAGCTACTGTCCATCCCAACTATGCCAACAAACCTATGTGCTAGCTACTGTCCATCCCAACTATGCTACTATCAAACCAATGTGCTAGCTACTGTCCATCCCAACTATGCTACTATCAAACCAATGTGCTAGCTACTGTCCATCCCAACTATGCTACTATCAAACCAATGTGCTAGCTACTGTCCATCCCGACTATGCTACTATCAAACCAATGTGCTAGCTACTGTCCATCCCAACTATGCTACTATCAAACCAATGTGCTAGCTACTGTCCATCCCAACTATGCTACTATCAAACCAATGTGCTAGCTACTGTCCATCCCAACTATGCTACTATCAAACCTATGTGCTAGCTACTGTCCATCCCAACTATGCTACTATCAAACCTATGTGCTAGCTACTGTCCATCCCAACTATGCTACTATCAAACCAATGTGCTAGCTACTGTCCATCCCAACTATGCTACTATCAAACCTATGTGCTAGCTACTGTCCATCCCAACTATGCTACTATCAAACCAATGTGCTAGCTACTGTCCATCCCAACTATGCTACTATCAAACCAATGTGCTAGCTACTGTCCATCCCAACTATGCTACTATCAAACCAATGTGCTAGCTACTGTCCATACCAACTATGCTACTATCAAACCAATGTGCTAGCTACTGTCCATCCCAACTATGCTACTATCAAACCAATGTGCTAGCTACTGTACATCCCAACTATGCTATCAAACCAATGTGCTAGCTACTGTACATCCCAACTATGCTACTGTCAAACCAATGTGCTAGCTACTATACATCCCAACTATGCTACTATCAAACCAATGTGCTAGCTACTGTACATCCCAACTATGCTACTATCAAACCAATGTGCTAGCTACTGTCCATCCCAACTATGCTACTATCAAACCAATGTGCTAGCTACTGTCCATCCCAACTATGCTACTATCAAACCTATGTGCTAGCTACTGTCCATCCCAACTATGCTACTATCAAACCAATTTGCTAGCTACTGTCCATCCCAACTATGCTACTATCAAACCAATGTGCTAGCTACTGTCCATCCCAACTATGCTACTATCAAACCAATGTGCTAGCTACTGTCCATCCCAACTATGCTACTATCAAACCAATGTGCTAGCTACTGTCCATCCCAACTATGCTACTATCAAACCAATGTGCTAGCTACTGTCCATCCCAACTATGCTACTATCAAACCAATGTGCTAGCTACTGTCCATCCCAACTATGCTACTATCAAACCAATGTGCTAGCTACTGTCCATCCCAACTATGCTACTATCAAACCAATGTGCTAGCTACTGTCCATCCCAACTATGCCAACAAACCTATGTGCTAGCTACTGTCCATCCCAACTATGCTACTATCAAACCAATGTGCTAGCTACTGTCCATCCCAACTATGCTACTATCAAACCAATGTGCTAGCTACTGTCCATCCCAACTATGCCAACAAACCTATGTGCTAGCTACTGTCCATCCCAACTATGCTACTATCAAACCAATGTGCTAGCTACTGTCCATCCCAACTATGCTACTATCAAACCAATGTGCTAGCTACTGTCCATCCCAACTATGCCAACAAACCTATGTGCTAGCTACTGTCCATCCCAACTATGCTACTATCAAACCAATGTGCTAGCTACTGTCCATCCCAAGTATGCAACTATCAAACCAATGTGCTAGCTACTGTACATCCCAACTATGCTACTATCAAACCAATGTGCTAGCTACTGTCCATCCCAACTATGGTACTATCAAACCTATGTGCTAGCTACTGTCCATCCCAACTATGCTACTATCAAACCTATGTGCTAGCTACTGTCCATCCCAACTATGCTACTATCAAACCAATGTGCTAGCTACTGTCCATCCCAACTATGCTACTATCAAACCAATGTGCTAGCTACTGTCCATCCCAACTATGCTACTATCAAACCAATGTGCTAGCTACTGTCCATCCCAACTATGCTACTATCAAACCAATGTGCTAGCTACTGTCCATCCCGACTATGCTACTATCAAACCAATGTGCTAGCTACTGTCCATCCCAACTATGCTACTATCAAACCAATGTGCTAGCTACTGTCCATCCCAACTATGCTACTATCAAACCAATGTGCTAGCTACTGTCCATCCCAACTATGCTACTATCAAACCAATGTGCTAGCTACTGTCCATCCCAACTATGCCAACAAACCTATGTGCTAGCTACTGCCCATCCCAACTATGCTACTATCAAACCAATGTGCTAGCTACTGTCCATCCCAACTATGCTACTATCAAACCAATGTGCTAGCTACTGTCCATCCCAACTATGCCAACAAACCTATGTGCTAGCTACTGTCCATCCCAACTATGCTACTATCAAACACATGTGCTAGCTACTGTCCATCCCAACTATGCTACTATCAAACCAATGTGCTAGCTACTGTCCATCCCAACTATGCTACTATCAAACCAATGTGCTAGCTACTGTCCATCCCAACTATGCCAACAAACCTATGTGCTAGCTACTGTCCATCCCAACTATGCTACTATCAAACCAATGTGCTAGCTACTGTCCATCCCAACTATGCAACTATCAAACCAATGTGCTAGCAACTGTACATCCCAACTATGCTACTATCAAACCAATGTGCTAGCTACTGTCCATCCCAACTATGATACAATCAAACCTATGTGCTAGCTACTGTCCATCCCAACTATGCTACTATCAAACCAATGTGCTAGCTACTGTCCCTCCCAACTATGCTACTATCAAACCAATGTGCTAGCTACTGTCCATCCCAACTATGCTACTATCAAACCAATGTGCTAGCTACTGTCCATCCCAACTATGCTACTATCAAACCAATGTGCTAGCTACTGTCCATCCCAACTATGCTACTATCAAACCAATGTGCTAGCTACTGTCCATCCCAACTATGCTACTATCAAACCAATGTGCTAGCTACTGTCCATCCCAACTATGCTACTATCAAACCAATGTGCTAGCTACTGTCCATCCCAACTATGCTACTATCAAACCAATGTGCTAGCTACTGTCCATCCCAACTCTGCTACTATCAAAACAATGTGCTAGCTACTGTCCATCCCAACTATGCTACTATCAAACCAATGTGCTAGCTACTGTCCATCCCAACTATGCCAACAAACCTATGTGCGAGCTACTGTCCATCCCAACTATGCTACTATCAAACCAATGTGCTAGCTACTGTCCATCCCAACTATGCTACTATCAAACCAATGTGCTAGCTACTGTCCATCCCAACTATGCCAACAAACCTATGTGCTAGCTACTGTCCATCCCAACTATGCTACTATCAAACCAATGTGCTAGCTACTCTCCATCCCAACTATGCTACTATCAAACCAATGTGCTAGCTACTGTCCATCCCAACTATGCCAACAAACCTATGTGCTAGCTACTGTCCATCCCAACTATGCTAGTATCAAACCAATGTGCTAGCTACTGTCCATCCCAACTATGCTACTATCAAACCAATGTGCTAGCTACTGTCCATCCCAACTATGCCAACAAACCTATGTGCTAGCTACTGTCCATCCCAACTATGCTACTATCAAACCAATGTGCTAGCTACTGTCCATCCCAAGTATGCAACTATCAAACCAATGTGCTAGCTACTGTCCATCCCAACTATGCTACTATCAAACCAATGTGCTAGCTACTGTCCATCCCAACTATGGTACTATCAAACCTATGTGCTAGCTACTGTCCATCCCAACTATGCTACTATCAAACCAATGTGCTAGCTACTGTCCATCCCAACTATGGTACTATCAAACCTATGTGCTAGCTACTGTCCATCCCAACTATGCTACTATCAAACCTATGTGCTAGCTACTGTCCATCCCAACTATGCTACTATCAAACCAATGTGCTAGCTACTGTCCATCCCAACTATGCTACTATCAAACCAATGTGCTAGCTACTGTCCATCCCAACTATGCTACTATCAAACCAATGTGCTAGCTACTGTCCATCCCAACTATGCTACTATCAAACCAATGTGCTAGCTACTGTCCATCCCGACTATGCTACTATCAAACCAATGTGCTAGCTACTGTCCATCCCAACTATGCTACTATCAAACCAATGTGCTAGCTACTGTCCATCCCAACTATGCTACTATCAAACCAATGTGCTAGCTACTGTCCATCCCAACTATGCTACTATCAAACCAATGTGCTAGCTACTGTCCATCCCAACTATGCCAACAAACCTATGTGCTAGCTACTGCCCATCCAACTATGCTACTATCAAACCAATGTGCTAGCTACTGTCCATCCCAACTATGCTACTATCAAACCAATGTGCTAGCTACTGTCCATCCCAACTATGCCAACAAACCTATGTGCTAGCTACTGTCCATCCCAACTATGCTACTATCAAACACATGTGCTAGCTACTGTCCATCCCAACTATGCTACTATCAAACCAATGTGCTAGCTACTGTCCATCCCAACTATGCTACTATCAAACCAATGTGCTAGCTACTGTCCATCCCAACTATGCCAACAAACCTATGTGCTAGCTACTGTCCATCCCAACTATGTTACTATCAAACCAATGTGCTAGCTACTGTCCATCCCAACTATGCAACTATCAAACCAATGTGCTAGCAACTGTACATCCCAACTATGCTACTATCAAACCAATGTGCTAGCTACTGTCCATCCCAACTATGATACAATCAAACCTATGTGCTAGCTACTGTCCATCCCAACTATGCTACTATCAAACCAATGTGCTAGCTACTGTCCCTCCCAACTATGCTACTATCAAACCAATGTGCTAGCTACTGTCCATCCCAACTATGCTACTATCAAACCAATGTGCTAGCTACTGTCCATCCCAACTATGCTACTATCAAACCAATGTGCTAGCTACTGTCCATCCCAACTATGCTACTATCAAACCAATGTGCTAGCTACTGTCCATCCCAACTATGCTACTATCAAACCAATGTGCTAGCTACTGTCCATCCCAACTATGCTACTATCAAACCAATGTGCTAGCTACTGTCCATCCCAACTATGCTACTATCAAACCAATGTGCTAGCTACTGTCCATCCCAACTATGCTACTATCAAACCAATGTGCTAGCTACTGTCCATCCCAACTATGCCAACAAACCTATGTGCTAGCTACCGTCCATCCCAACTATGCTACTATCAAACCAATGTGCTAGCTACTGTCCATCCCAACTATGCTACTATCAAACCAATGTGCTAGCTACTGTCCATCCCAACTATGCCAACAAACCTATGTGCTAGCTACTGTCCATCCCAACTATGCTACTATCAAACCAATGTGCTAGCTACTGTCCATCCCAACTATGCCAACAAACCTATGTGCTAGCTACTGTCCATCCCAACTATGGTACTATCAAACCTATGTGCTAGCTACTGTCCATCCCAACTATGCTACTATCAAACCTATGTGCTAGCTACTGTCCATCCCAACTATGCTACTATCAAACCAATGTGCTAGCTACTGTCCATCCCAACTATGCTACTATCAAACCAATTTGCTAGCTACTGTCCATCCCAACTATGCTACTATCAAACCAATGTGCTAGCTACTGTCCATCCCAACTATGCTACTATCAAACCAATGTGCTAGCTACTGTCCATCCCAACTATGCTACTATCAAACCAATGTGCTAGCTACTGTCCATCCCAACTATGCTACTATCAAACCAATGTGCTAGCTACTGTCCATCCCAACTATGCTACTATCAAACACATGTGCTAGCTACTGTCCATCCCAACTATGCTACTATCAAACCAATGTGCTAGCTACTGTCCATCCCAACTATGCTACTATCAAACCAATGTGCTAGCTACTGTCCATCCCAACTATGCTACTATCAAACCAATGTGCTAGCTACTGTCCATCCCAACTATGCCAACAAACCTATGTGCTAGCTACTGTCCATCCCAACTATGCTACTATCAAACCAATGTGCTAGCTACTGTCCATCCCAACTATGCAACTATCAAACCAATGTGCTAGCAACTGTACATCCCAACTATGCTACTATCAAACCAATGTGCTAGCTACTGTCCATCCCAACTATGATACAATCAAACCTATGTGCTAGCTACTGTCCATCCCAACTATGCTACTATCAAACCAATGTGCTAGCTACTGTCCCTCCCAACTATGCTACTATCAAACCAATGTGCTAGCTACTGTCCATCCCAACTATGCTACTATCAAACCAATGTGCTAGCTACTGTCCATCCCAACTATGCTACTATCAAACCAATGTGCTAGCTACTGTCCATCCCAACTATGCTACTATCAAACACATGTGCTAGCTACTGTCCATCCCAACTATGCTACTATCAAACCAATGTGCTAGCTACTGTCCATCCCAACTATGCTACTATCAAACCAATGTGCTAGCTACTGTCCATCCCAACTATGCTACTATCAAACACATGTGCTAGCTACTGTCCATCCCAACTATGCTACTATCAAACCAATGTGCTAGCTACTGTCCATCCCAACTATGCTACTATCAAACCAATGTGCTAGCTACTGTCCATCCCAACTATGCCAACAAACCTATGTGCTAGCTACTGTCCATCCCAACTATGCTACTATCAAACCAATGTGCTAGCTACTGTCCATCCCAACTATGCAACTATCAAACCAATGTGCTAGCAACTGTACATCCCAACTATGCTACTATCAAACCAATGTGCTAGCTACTGTCCATCCCAACTATGATACAATCAAACCTATGTGCTAGCTACTGTCCATCCCAACTATGCTACTATCAAACCAATGTGCTAGCTACTGTCCCTCCCAACTATGCTACTATCAAACCAATGTGCTAGCTACTGTCCATCCCAACTATGCTACTATCAAACCAATGTGCTAGCTACTGTCCATCCCAACTATGCTACTATCAAACCAATGTGCTAGCTACTGTCCATCCCAACTATGCTACTATCAAACCAATGTGCTAGCTACTGTCCATCCCAACAATGCTACTATCAAACCAATGTGCTAGCTACTGTCCATCCCAACTATGCTACTATCAAACCAATGTGCTAGCTACTGTCCATCCCAACTATGCTACTATCAAACCAATGTGCTAGCTACTGTCCATCCCAACTATGCTACTATCAAACCAATGTGCTAGCTACTGTCCATCCCAACTATGCTACTATCAAACCAATGTGCTAGCTACTGTCCATCCCAACTATGCCAACAAACCTATGTGCTAGCTACCGTCCATCCCAACTATGCTACTATCAAACCAATGTGCTAGCTACTGTCCATCCCAACTATGCTACTATCAAACCAATGTGCTAGCTACTGTCCATCCCAACTATGCCAACAAACCTATGTGCTAGCTACTGTCCATCCCAACTATGCTACTATCAAACCAATGTGCTAGCTACTGTCCATCCCAACTATGCTACTATCAAACCAATGTGCTAGCTACTGTCCATCCCAACTATGCCAACAAACCTATGTGCTAGCTACTGTCCATCCCAACTATGCTAGTATCAAACCAATGTGCTAGCTACTGTCCATCCCAACTATGCTACTATCAAACCAATGTGCTAGCTACTGTCCATCCCAACTATGCTACTATCAAACCAATGTGCTAGCTACTGTCCATCCCAACTATGCCAACAAACCTATGTGCTAGCTACTGTCCATCCCAACTATGCTACTATCAAACACATGTGCTAGCTACTGTCCATCCCAACTATGCTACTATCAAACCAATGTGCTAGCTACTGTCCATCCCAACTATGCTACTATCAAACCAATGTGCTAGCTACTGTCCATCCCAACTATGCCAACAAACCTATGTGCTAGCTACTGTCCATCCCAACTATGTTACTATCAAACCAATGTGCTAGCTACTGTCCATCCCAACTATGCAACTATCAAACCAATGTGCTAGCAACTGTACATCCCAACTATGCTACTATCAAACCAATGTGCTAGCTACTGTCCATCCCAACTATGATACAATCAAACCTATGTGCTAGCTACTGTCCATCCCAACTATGCTACTATCAAACCAATGTGCTAGCTACTGTCCCTCCCAACTATGCTACTATCAAACCAATGTGCTAGCTACTGTCCATCCCAACTATGCTACTATCAAACCAATGTGCTAGCTACTGTCCATCCCAACTATGCTACTATCAAACCAATGTGCTAGCTACTGTCCATCCCAACTATGCTACTATCAAACCAATGTGCTAGCTACTGTCCATCCCAACTATGCTACTATCAAACCAATGTGCTAGCTACTGTCCATCCCAACTATGCTACTATCAAACCAATGTGCTAGCTACTGTCCATCCCAACTATGCTACTATCAAACCAATGTGCTAGCTACTGTCCATCCCAACTATGCTACTATCAAACCAATGTGCTAGCTACTGTCCATCCCAACTATGCCAACAAACCTATGTGCTAGCTACCGTCCATCCCAACTATGCTACTATCAAACCAATGTGCTAGCTACTGTCCATCCCAACTATGCTACTATCAAACCAATGTGCTAGCTACTGTCCATCCCAACTATGCCAACAAACCTATGTGCTAGCTACTGTCCATCCCAACTATGCTACTATCAAACCAATGTGCTAGCTACTGTCCATCCCAACTATGCCAACAAACCTATGTGCTAGCTACTGTCCATCCCAACTATGGTACTATCAAACCTATGTGCTAGCTACTGTCCATCCCAACTATGCTACTATCAAACCTATGTGCTAGCTACTGTCCATCCCAACTATGCTACTATCAAACCAATGTGCTAGCTACTGTCCATCCCAACTATGCTACTATCAAACCAATTTGCTAGCTACTGTCCATCCCAACTATGCTACTATCAAACCAATGTGCTAGCTACTGTCCATCCCAACTATGCTACTATCAAACCAATGTGCTAGCTACTGTCCATCCCAACTATGCTACTATCAAACCAATGTGCTAGCTACTGTCCATCCCAACTATGCTACTATCAAACCAATGTGCTAGCTACTGTCCATCCCAACTATGCTACTATCAAACACATGTGCTAGCTACTGTCCATCCCAACTATGCTACTATCAAACCAATGTGCTAGCTACTGTCCATCCCAACTATGCTACTATCAAACCAATGTGCTAGCTACTGTCCATCCCAACTATGCTACTATCAAACCAATGTGCTAGCTACTGTCCATCCCAACTATGCCAACAAACCTATGTGCTAGCTACTGTCCATCCCAACTATGCTACTATCAAACCAATGTGCTAGCTACTGTCCATCCCAACTATGCAACTATCAAACCAATGTGCTAGCAACTGTACATCCCAACTATGCTACTATCAAACCAATGTGCTAGCTACTGTCCATCCCAACTATGATACAATCAAACCTATGTGCTAGCTACTGTCCATCCCAACTATGCTACTATCAAACCAATGTGCTAGCTACTGTCCCTCCCAACTATGCTACTATCAAACCAATGTGCTAGCTACTGTCCATCCCAACTATGCTACTATCAAACCAATGTGCTAGCTACTGTCCATCCCAACTATGCTACTATCAAACCAATGTGCTAGCTACTGTCCATCCCAACTATGCTACTATCAAACACATGTGCTAGCTACTGTCCATCCCAACTATGCTACTATCAAACCAATGTGCTAGCTACTGTCCATCCCAACTATGCTACTATCAAACCAATGTGCTAGCTACTGTCCATCCCAACTATGCTACTATCAAACACATGTGCTAGCTACTGTCCATCCCAACTATGCTACTATCAAACCAATGTGCTAGCTACTGTCCATCCCAACTATGCTACTATCAAACCAATGTGCTAGCTACTGTCCATCCCAACTATGCCAACAAACCTATGTGCTAGCTACTGTCCATCCCAACTATGCTACTATCAAACCAATGTGCTAGCTACTGTCCATCCCAACTATGCAACTATCAAACCAATGTGCTAGCAACTGTACATCCCAACTATGCTACTATCAAACCAATGTGCTAGCTACTGTCCATCCCAACTATGATACAATCAAACCTATGTGCTAGCTACTGTCCATCCCAACTATGCTACTATCAAACCAATGTGCTAGCTACTGTCCCTCCCAACTATGCTACTATCAAACCAATGTGCTAGCTACTGTCCATCCCAACTATGCTACTATCAAACCAATGTGCTAGCTACTGTCCATCCCAACTATGCTACTATCAAACCAATGTGCTAGCTACTGTCCATCCCAACTATGCTACTATCAAACCAATGTGCTAGCTACTGTCCATCCCAACAATGCTACTATCAAACCAATGTGCTAGCTACTGTCCATCCCAACTATGCTACTATCAAACCAATGTGCTAGCTACTGTCCATCCCAACTATGCTACTATCAAACCAATGTGCTAGCTACTGTCCATCCCAACTATGCTACTATCAAACCAATGTGCTAGCTACTGTCCATCCCAACTATGCTACTATCAAACCAATGTGCTAGCTACTGTCCATCCCAACTATGCCAACAAACCTATGTGCTAGCTACCGTCCATCCCAACTATGCTACTATCAAACCAATGTGCTAGCTACTGTCCATCCCAACTATGCTACTATCAAACCAATGTGCTAGCTACTGTCCATCCCAACTATGCCAACAAACCTATGTGCTAGCTACTGTCCATCCCAACTATGCTACTATCAAACCAATGTGCTAGCTACTGTCCATCCCAACTATGCTACTATCAAACCAATGTGCTAGCTACTGTCCATCCCAACTATGCCAACAAACCTATGTGCTAGCTACTGTCCATCCCAACTATGCTAGTATCAAACCAATGTGCTAGCTACTGTCCATCCCAACTATGCTACTATCAAACCAATGTGCTAGCTACTGTCCATCCCAACTATGCCAACAAACCTATGTGCTAGCTACTGTCCATCCCAACTATGCTACTATCAAACCAATGTGCTAGCTACTGTCCATCCCAAGTATGCAACTATCAAACCAATGTGCTAGCTAATGTCCATCCCAACTATGCTACTATCAAACCAATGTGCTAGCTACTGTCCATCCCAACTATGGTACTATCAAACCTATGTGCTAGCTACTGTCCATCCCAACTATGCTACTATCAAACCTATGTGCTAGCTACTGTCCATCCCAACTATGCTACTATCAAACCAATGTGCTAGCTACTGTCCATCCCAACTATGCTACTATCAAACCAATTTGCTAGCTACTGTCCATCCCAACTATGCTACTATCAAACCAATGTGCTAGCTACTGTCCATCCCAACTATGCTACTATCAAACCAATGTGCTAGCTACTGTCCATCCCAACTATGCTACTATCAAACCAATGTGCTAGCTACTGTCCATCCCAACTATGCTACTATCAAACCAATGTGCTAGCTACTGTCCATCCCAACTATGCTACTATCAAACCAATGTGCTAGCTACTGTCCATCCCAACTATGCTACTATCAAACCAATGTGCTAGCTACTGTCCATCCCAACTATGGTACTATCAAACCTATGTGCTAGCTACTGTCCATCCCAACTATGCTACTATCAAACCTATGTGCTAGCTACTGTCCATCCCAACTATGCTACTATCAAACCAATGTGCTAGCTACTGTCCATCCCAACTATGCTACTATCAAACCAATTTGCTAGCTACTGTCCATCCCAACTATGCTACTATCAAACCAATGTGCTAGCTACTGTCCATCCCAACTATGCTACTATCAAACCAATGTGCTAGCTACTGTCCATCCCAACTATGCTACTATCAAACCAATGTGCTAGCTACTGTCCATCCCAACTATGCTACTATCAAACCAATGTGCTAGCTACTGTCCATCCCAACTATGCTACTATCAAACCAATGTGCTAGCTACTGTCCATCCCAACTATGCTACTATCAAACCAATGTGCTAGCTACTGTCCATCCCAACTATGCTACTATCAAACCAATGTGCTAGCTACTGTCCATCCCAACTATGCTACTATCAAACCAATGTGCTAGCTACTGTCCATCCCAACTATGCTACTATCAAACCAATGTGCTAGCTACTGTCCATCCCAACTATGCTACTATCAAACCAATGTGCTAGCTACTGTCCATCCCAACTATGCTACTATCAAACCAATGTGCTAGCTACTGTCCATCCCAACTATGCTACTATCAAACCAATGTGCTAGCTACTGTCCATCCCAACTATGCTACTATCAAACCAATGTGCTAGCTACTGTCCATCCCAACTATGCTACTATCAAACCAATGTGCTAGCTACTGTCCATCCCAACTATGCCAACAAACCTATGTGCTAGCTACTGTCCATCCCAACTATGCTACTATCAAACCAATGTGCTAGCTACTGTCCATCCCAACTATGCTACTATCAAACCAATGTGCTAGCTACTGTCCATCCCAACTATGCCAACAAACCTATGTGCTAGCTACTGTCCATCCCAACTATGCTACTATCAAACCAATGTGCTAGCTACTGTCCATCCCAACTATGCCAACAAACCTATGTGCTAGCTACTGTCCATCCCAACTATGCTACTATCAAACCAATGTGCTAGCTACTGTCCATCCCAACTATGCTACTATCAAACCAATGTGCTAGCTACTGTCCATCCCAACTATGCTACTATCAAACCAATGTGCTAGCTACTGTCCATCCCAACTATGCTACTATCAAACCAATGTGCTAGCTACTGTCCATCCCAACTATGCCAACAAACCTATATGCTAGCTACTGTCCATCCCAACTATGCTACTATCAAACCAATGTGCTAGCTACTGTCCATCCCAACTATGCTACTATCAAACCAATGTGCTAGCTACTGTCCATCCCAACTATGCCAACAAACCTATGTGCTAGCTACTGTCCATCCCAACTATGCTACTATCAAACCAATGTGCTAGCTACTGTCCATCCCAACTATGCTACTATCAAACCAATGTGCTAGCTACTGTACATCCCAACTATGCTATCAAACCTATGTGCTAGCTACTGTCCATCCCAACTATGCTACTATCAAACCAATGTGCTAGCTACTGTCCATCCCAACTATGCTACTTTCAAACCAATGTGCTAGCTACTGTACATCCCAACTATGCTATCAAACTTATGTGCTAGCTACTGTACATCCCAACTATGCTACTATCAAACCAATGTGCTAGCTACTGTACATCCCAACTATGCTACTATCAAACCAATGTGCTAGCTACTGTACATCCCAACTATGCTACTATCAAACCAATGTGCTAGCTACTGTTCATCCCAACTATGCTATTAAACTTATGTGCTAGCTACTGTACATCCCAACTATGCTACTATCAAACCAATGTGCTAGCTACTGTACATACCAACTATGCTACCATCAAACATATGTGCTAGCAACATCCCAACTATGCTACTATCAAACCAATGTGCTAGCTACTGTCCATCCCAACTATGCTACTATCAAACCAATGTGCTAGCTACTGTCCATCCCAACTATGCCAACAAACCTATGTGCTAGCTACTGCCCATCCCAACTATGCTACTATCAAACCAATGTGCTAGCTACTGTCCATCCCAACTATGCTACTATCAAACCAATGTGCTAGCTACTGTCCATCCCAACTATGCCAACAAACCTATGTGCTAGCTACTGTCCATCCCAACTATGCTACTATCAAACACATGTGCTAGCTACTGTCCATCCCAACTATGCTACTATCAAACCAATGTGCTAGCTACTGTCCATCCCAACTATGCTACTATCAAACCAATGTGCTAGCTACTGTCCATCCCAACTATGCCAACAAACCTATGTGCTAGCTACTGTCCATCCCAACTATGCTACTATCAAACCAATGTGCTAGCTACTGTCCATCCCAACTATGCAACTATCAAACCAATGTGCTAGCAACTGTACATCCCAACTATGCTACTATCAAACCAATGTGCTAGCTACTGTCCATCCCAACTATGATACAATCAAACCTATGTGCTAGCTACTGTCCATCCCAACTATGCTACTATCAAACCAATGTGCTAGCTACTGTCCCTCCCAACTATGCTACTATCAAACCAATGTGCTAGCTACTGTCCATCCCAACTATGCTACTATCAAACCAATGTGCTAGCTACTGTCCATCCCAACTATGCTACTATCAAACCAATGTGCTAGCTACTGTCCATCCCAACTATGCTACTATCAAACCAATGTGCTAGCTACTGTCCATCCCAACTATGCTACTATCAAACCAATGTGCTAGCTACTGTCCATCCCAACTATGCTACTATCAAACCAATGTGCTAGCTACTGTCCATCCCAACTATGCTACTATCAAACCAATGTGCTAGCTACTGTCCATCCCAACTATGCTACTATCAAACCAATGTGCTAGCTACTGTCCATCCCAACTATGCTACTATCAAAACAATGTGCTAGCTACTGTCCATCCCAACTATGCCAACAAACCTATGTGCGAGCTACCGTCCATCCCAACTATGCTACTATCAAACCAATGTGCTAGCTACTGTCCATCCCAACTATGCTACTATCAAACCAATGTGCTAGCTACTGTCCATCCCAACTATGCCAACAAACCTATGTGCTAGCTACTGTCCATCCCAACTATGCTACTATCAAACCAATGTGCTAGCTACTGTCCATCCCAACTATGCTACTATCAAACCAATGTGCTAGCTACTGTCCATCCCTACTATGCCAACAAACCTATGTGCTAGCTACTGTCCATCCCAACTATGCTAGTATCAAACCAATGTGCTAGCTACTGTCCATCCCAACTATGCTACTATCAAACCAATGTGCTAGCTACTGTCCATCCCAACTATGCCAACAAACCTATGTGCTAGCTACTGTCCATCCCAACTATGCTACTATCAAACCAATGTGCTAGCTACTGTCCATCCCAAGTATGCAACTATCAAACCAATGTGCTAGCTACTGTCCATCCCAACTATGCTACTATCAAACCAATGTGCTAGCTACTGTCCATCCCAACTATGCTACTATCAAACCAATGTGCTAGCTACTGTCCATCCCAACTATGGTACTATCAAACCTATGTGCTAGCTACTGTCCATCCCAACTATGCTACTATCAAACCTATGTGCTAGCTACTGTCCATCCCAACTATGCTACTATCAAACCTATGTGCTAGCTACTGTCCATCCCAACTATGCTACTATCAAACCAATGTGCTAGCTACTGTCCATCCCAACTATGCTACTATCAAACCAATGTGCTAGCTACTGTCCATCCCAACTATGCTACTATCAAACCAATGTGCTAGCTACTGTCCATCCCAACTATGCTACTATCAAACCAATGTGCTAGCTACTGTCCATCCCAACTATGCCAACAAACCTATGTGCTAGCTACTGTCCATCCCAACTATGCTACTATCAAACCAATGTGCTAGCTACTGTCCATCCCAACTATGCTACTATCAAACCAATGTGCTAGCTACTGTCCATCCCAACTATGCCAACAAACCTATGTGCTAGCTACTGTCCATCCCAACTATGCTACTATCAAACCAATGTGCTAGCTACTGTCCATCCCAACTATGCTACTATCAAACCAATGTGCTAGCTACTGTCCATCCCAACTATGCCAACAAACCTATGTGCTAGCTACTGTCCATCCCAACTATGCTACTATCAAACCAATGTGCTAGCTACTGTCCATCCCAAGTATGCAACTATCAAACCAATGTGCTAGCTACTGTACATCCCAACTATGCTACTATCAAACCAATGTGCTAGCTACTGTCCATCCCAACTATGGTACTATCAAACCTATGTGCTAGCTACTGTCCATCCCAACTATGCTACTATCAAACCTATGTGCTAGCTACTGTCCATCCCAACTATGCTACTATCAAACCAATGTGCTAGCTACTGTCCATCCCAACTATGCTACTATCAAACCAATGTGCTAGCTACTGTCCATCCCAACTATGCTACTATCAAACCAATGTGCTAGCTACTGTCCATCCCAACTATGCTACTATCAAACCAATGTGCTAGCTACTGTCCATCCCGACTATGCTACTATCAAACCAATGTTCTAGCTACTGTCCATCCCAACTATGCTACTATCAAACCAATGTGCTAGCTACTGTCCATCCCAACTATGCTACTATCAAACCAATGTGCTAGCTACTGTCCATCCCAACTATGCTACTATCAAACCAATGTGCTAGCTACTGTCCATCCCAACTATGCCAACAAACCTATGTGCTAGCTACTGCCCATCCCAACTATGCTACTATCAAACCAATGTGCTAGCTACTGTCCATCCCAACTATGCTACTATCAAACCAATGTGCTAGCTACTGTCCATCCCAACTATGCCAACAAACCTGTGCTAGCTACTGTCCATCCCAACTATGCTACTATCAAACACATGTGCTAGCTACTGTCCATCCCAACTATGCTACTATCAAACCAATGTGCTAGCTACTGTCCATCCCAACTATGCCAACAAACCTATGTGCTAGCTACTGTCCATCCCAACTATGCTACTATCAAACCAATGTGCTAGCTACTGTCCATCCCAACTATGCAACTATCAAACCAATGTGCTAGCAACTGTACATCCCAACTATGCTACTATCAAACCAATGTGCTAGCTACTGTCCATCCCAACTATGATACAATCAAACCTATGTGATAGCTACTGTCCATCCCAACTATGCTACTATCAAACCAATGTGCTAGCTACTGTCCCTCCCAACTATGCTACTATCAAACCAATGTGCTAGCTACTGTCCATCCCAACTATGCTACTATCAAACCAATGTGCTAGCTACTGTCCATCCCAACTATGCTACTATCAAACCAATGTGCTAGCTACTGTCCATCCCAACTATGCTACTATCAAACCAATGTGCTAGCTACTGTCCATCCCAACTATGCTACTATCAAACCAATGTGCTAGCTACTGTCCATCCCAACTATGCTACTATCAAACCAATGTGCTAGCTACTGTCCATCCCAACTATGCTACTATCAAACCAATGTGCTAGCTACTGTCCATCCCAACTATGCCAACAAACCTATGTGCGAGCTACCGTCCATCCCAACTATGCTACTATCAAACCAATGTGCTAGCTACTGTCCATCCCAACTATGCTACTATCAAACCAATGTGCTAGCTACTGTCCATCCCAACTATGCCAACAAACCTATGTGCTAGCTACTGTCCATCCCAACTATGCTACTATCAAACCAATGTGCTAGCTACTGTCCATCCCAACTATGCTACTATCAAACCAATGTGCTAGCTACTGTCCATCCCAACTATGCCAACAAACCTATGTGCTAGCTACTGTCCATCCCAACTATGCTAGTATCAAACCAATGTGCTAGCTACTGTCCATCCCAACTATGCTACTATCAAACCAATGTGCTAGCTACTGTCCATCCCAACTATGCCAACAAACCTATGTGCTAGCTACTGTCCATCCCAACTATGCTACTATCAAACCAATGTGCTAGCTACTGTCCATCCCAAGTATGCAACTATCAAACCAATGTGCTAGCTACTGTCCATCCCAACTATGCTACTATCAAACCAATGTGCTAGCTACTGTCCATCCCACCTATGGTACTATCAAACCTATGTGCTAGCTACTGTCCATCCCAACTATGCTACTATCACACCAATGTGCTAGCTACTGTCCATCCCAACTATGGTACTATCAAACCTATGTGCTAGCTACTGTCCATCCCAACTATGCTACTATCAAACCTATGTGCTAGCTACTGTCCATCCCAACTATGCTACTATCAAACCTATGTGCTAGCTACTGTCCATCCCAACTATGCTACTATCAAACCAATGTGCTAGCTACTGTCCATCCCAACTATGCTACTATCAAACCAATGTGCTAGCTACTGTCCATCCCAACTATGCTACTATCAAACCAATGTGCTAGCTACTGTCCATCCCAACTATGCTACTATCAAACCAATGTGCTAGCTACTGTCCATCCCAACTATGCTACTATCAAACCAATGTGCTAGCTACTGTCCATCCCAACTATGCCAACAAACCTATGTGCGAGCTACCGTCCATCCCAACTATGCTACTATCAAACCAATGTGCTAGCTACTGTCCATCCCAACTATGCTACTATCAAACCAATGTGCTAGCTACTGTCCATCCCAACTATGCCAACAAACCTATGTGCTAGCTACTGTCCATCCCAACTATGCTACTATCAAACCAATGTGCTAGCTACTGTCCATCCCAACTATGCTACTATCAAACCAATGTGCTAGCTACTGTCCATCCCAACTATGCTACTATCAAACCAATGTGCTAGCTACTGTCCATCCCGACTATGCTACTATCAAACCAATGTGCTAGCTACTGTCCATCCCAACTATGCTACTATCAAACCAATGTGCTAGCTACTGTCCATCCCAACTATGCTACTATCAAACCAATGTGCTAGCTACTGTCCATCCCAACTATGCTACTATCAAACCAATGTGCTAGCTACTGTCCATCCCAACTATGCTACTATCAAACCAATGTGCTAGCTACTGTCCATCCCGACTATGCTACTATCAAACCAATGTTCTAGCTACTGTCCATCCCAACTATGCTACTATCAAACCAATGTGCTAGCTACTGTCCATCCCAACTATGCTACTATCAAACCAATGTGCTAGCTACTGTCCATCCCAACTATGCTACTATCAAACCAATGTGCTAGCTACTGTCCATCCCAACTATGCCAACAAACCTATGTGCTAGCTACTGCCCATCCCAACTATGCTACTATCAAACCAATGTGCTAGCTACTGTCCATCCCAACTATGCTACTATCAAACCAATGTGCTAGCTACTGTCCATCCCAACTATGCCAACAAACCTGTGCTAGCTACTGTCCATCCCAACTATGCTACTATCAAACACATGTGCTAGCTACTGTCCATCCCAACTATGCTACTATCAAACCAATGTGCTAGCTACTGTCCATCCCAACTATGCCAACAAACCTATGTGCTAGCTACTGTCCATCCCAACTATGCTACTATCAAACCAATGTGCTAGCTACTGTCCATCCCAACTATGCAACTATCAAACCAATGTGCTAGCAACTGTACATCCCAACTATGCTACTATCAAACCAATGTGCTAGCTACTGTCCATCCCAACTATGATACAATCAAACCTATGTGATAGCTACTGTCCATCCCAACTATGCTACTATCAAACCAATGTGCTAGCTACTGTCCCTCCCAACTATGCTACTATCAAACCAATGTGCTAGCTACTGTCCATCCCAACTATGCTACTATCAAACCAATGTGCTAGCTACTGTCCATCCCAACTATGCTACTATCAAACCAATGTGCTAGCTACTGTCCATCCCAACTATGCTACTATCAAACCAATGTGCTAGCTACTGTCCATCCCAACTATGCTACTATCAAACCAATGTGCTAGCTACTGTCCATCCCAACTATGCTACTATCAAACCAATGTGCTAGCTACTGTCCATCCCAACTATGCTACTATCAAACCAATGTGCTAGCTACTGTCCATCCCAACTATGCCAACAAACCTATGTGCGAGCTACCGTCCATCCCAACTATGCTACTATCAAACCAATGTGCTAGCTACTGTCCATCCCAACTATGCTACTATCAAACCAATGTGCTAGCTACTGTCCATCCCAACTATGCCAACAAACCTATGTGCTAGCTACTGTCCATCCCAACTATGCTACTATCAAACCAATGTGCTAGCTACTGTCCATCCCAACTATGCTACTATCAAACCAATGTGCTAGCTACTGTCCATCCCAACTATGCCAACAAACCTATGTGCTAGCTACTGTCCATCCCAACTATGCTAGTATCAAACCAATGTGCTAGCTACTGTCCATCCCAACTATGCTACTATCAAACCAATGTGCTAGCTACTGTCCATCCCAACTATGCCAACAAACCTATGTGCTAGCTACTGTCCATCCCAACTATGCTACTATCAAACCAATGTGCTAGCTACTGTCCATCCCAAGTATGCAACTATCAAACCAATGTGCTAGCTACTGTCCATCCCAACTATGCTACTATCAAACCAATGTGCTAGCTACTGTCCATCCCACCTATGGTACTATCAAACCTATGTGCTAGCTACTGTCCATCCCAACTATGCTACTATCACACCAATGTGCTAGCTACTGTCCATCCCAACTATGGTACTATCAAACCTATGTGCTAGCTACTGTCCATCCCAACTATGCTACTATCAAACCTATGTGCTAGCTACTGTCCATCCCAACTATGCTACTATCAAACCTATGTGCTAGCTACTGTCCATCCCAACTATGCTACTATCAAACCAATGTGCTAGCTACTGTCCATCCCAACTATGCTACTATCAAACCAATGTGCTAGCTACTGTCCATCCCAACTATGCTACTATCAAACCAATGTGCTAGCTACTGTCCATCCCAACTATGCTACTATCAAACCAATGTGCTAGCTACTGTCCATCCCAACTATGCTACTATCAAACCAATGTGCTAGCTACTGTCCATCCCAACTATGCCAACAAACCTATGTGCGAGCTACCGTCCATCCCAACTATGCTACTATCAAACCAATGTGCTAGCTACTGTCCATCCCAACTATGCTACTATCAAACCAATGTGCTAGCTACTGTCCATCCCAACTATGCCAACAAACCTATGTGCTAGCTACTGTCCATCCCAACTATGCTACTATCAAACCAATGTGCTAGCTACTGTCCATCCCAACTATGCTACTATCAAACCAATGTGCTAGCTACTGTCCATCCCAACTATGCTACTATCAAACCAATGTGCTAGCTACTGTCCATCCCGACTATGCTACTATCAAACCAATGTGCTAGCTACTGTCCATCCCAACTATGCTACTATCAAACCAATGTGCTAGCTACTGTCCATCCCAACTATGCTACTATCAAACCAATGTGCTAGCTACTGTCCATCCCAACTATGCTACTATCAAACCTATGTGCTAGCTACTGTCCATCCCAACTATGCTACTATCAAACCTATGTGCTAGCTACTGTCCATCCCAACTATGCTACTATCAAACCAATGTGCTAGCTACTGTCCATCCCAACTATGCTACTATCAAACCTATGTGCTAGCTACTGTCCATCCCAACTATGCTACTATCAAACCAATGTGCTAGCTACTGTCCATCCCAACTATGCTACTATCAAACCAATGTGCTAGCTACTGTCCATCCCAACTATGCTACTATCAAACCAATGTGCTAGCTACTGTCCATACCAACTATGCTACTATCAAACCAATGTGCTAGCTACTGTCCATCCCAACTATGCTACTATCAAACCAATGTGCTAGCTACTGTACATCCCAACTATGCTATCAAACCAATGTGCTAGCTACTGTACATCCCAACTATGCTACTGTCAAACCAATGTGCTAGCTACTATACATCCCAACTATGCTACTATCAAACCAATGTGCTAGCTACTGTACATCCCAACTATGCTACTATCAAACCAATGTGCTAGCTACTGTCCATCCCAACTATGCTACTATCAAACCTATGTGCTAGCTACTGTCCATCCCAACTATGCTACTATCAAACCAATGTGCTAGCTACTGTCCATCCCAACTATGCTACTATCAAACCAATTTGCTAGCTACTGTCCATCCCAACTATGCTACTATCAAACCAATGTGCTAGCTACTGTCCATCCCAACTATGCTACTATCAAACCAATGTGCTAGCTACTGTCCATCCCAACTATGCTACTATCAAACCAATGTGCTAGCTACTGTCCATCCCAACTATGCTACTATCAAACCAATGTGCTAGCTACTGTCCATCCCAACTATGCTACTATCAAACCAATGTGCTAGCTACTGTCCATCCCAACTATGCTACTATCAAACCAATGTGCTAGCTACTGTCCATCCCAACTATGCTACTATCAAACCAATGTGCTAGCTACTGTCCATCCCAACTATGCCAACAAACCTATGTGCTAGCTACTGTCCATCCCAACTATGCTACTATCAAACCAATGTGCTAGCTACTGTCCATCCCAACTATGCTACTATCAAACCAATGTGCTAGCTACTGTCCATCCCAACTATGCCAACAAACCTATGTGCTAGCTACTGTCCATCCCAACTATGCTACTATCAAACCAATGTGCTAGCTACTGTCCATCCCAACTATGCTACTATCAAACCAATGTGCTAGCTACTGTCCATCCCAACTATGCCAACAAACCTATGTGCTAGCTACTGTCCATCCCAACTATGCTACTATCAAACCAATGTGCTAGCTACTGTCCATCCCAAGTATGCAACTATCAAACCAATGTGCTAGCTACTGTACATCCCAACTATGCTACTATCAAACCAATGTGCTAGCTACTGTCCATCCCAACTATGGTACTATCAAACCTATGTGCTAGCTACTGTCCATCCCAACTATGCTACTATCAAACCTATGTGCTAGCTACTGTCCATCCCAACTATGCTACTATCAAACCAATGTGCTAGCTACTGTCCATCCCAACTATGCTACTATCAAACCAATGTGCTAGCTACTGTCCATCCCAACTATGCTACTATCAAACCAATGTGCTAGCTACTGTCCATCCCAACTATGCTACTATCAAACCAATGTGCTAGCTACTGTCCATCCCGACTATGCTACTATCAAACCAATGTGCTAGCTACTGTCCATCCCAACTATGCTACTATCAAACCAATGTGCTAGCTACTGTCCATCCCAACTATGCTACTATCAAACCAATGTGCTAGCTACTGTCCATCCCAACTTTGCTACTATCAAACCAATGTGCTAGCTACTGTCCATCCCAACTATGCCAACAAACCTATGTGCTAGCTACTGCCCATCCCAACTATGCTACTATCAAACCAATGTGCTAGCTACTGTCCATCCCAACTATGCTACTATCAAACCAATGTGCTAGCTACTGTCCATCCCAACTATGCCAACAAACCTATGTGCTAGCTACTGTCCATCCCAACTATGCTACTATCAAACACATGTGCTAGCTACTGTCCATCCCAACTATGCTACTATCAAACCAATGTGCTAGCTACTGTCCATCCCAACTATGCTACTATCAAACCAATGTGCTAGCTACTGTCCATCCCAACTATGCCAACAAACCTATGTGCTAGCTACTGTCCATCCCAACTATGCTACTATCAAACCAATGTGCTAGCTACTGTCCATCCCAACTATGCAACTATCAAACCAATGTGCTAGCAACTGTACATCCCAACTATGCTACTATCAAACCAATGTGCTAGCTACTGTCCATCCCAACTATGATACAATCAAACCTATGTGCTAGCTACTGTCCATCCCAACTATGCTACTATCAAACCAATGTGCTAGCTACTGTCCCTCCCAACTATGCTACTATCAAACCAATGTGCTAGCTACTGTCCATCCCAACTATGCTACTATCAAACCAATGTGCTAGCTACTGTCCCTCCCAACTATGCTACTATCAAACCAATGTGCTAGCTACTGTCCATCCCAACTATGCTACTATCAAACCAATGTGCTAGCTACTGTCCATCCCAACTATGCTACTATCAAACCAATGTGCTAGCTACTGTCCATCCCAACTATGCTACTATCAAACCAATGTGCTAGCTACTGTCCATCCCAACTATGCTACTATCAAACCAATGTGCTAGCTACTGTCCATCCCAACTATGCTACTATCAAACCAATGTGCTAGCTACTGTCCATCCCAACTATGCTACTATCAAACCAATGTGCTAGCTACTGTCCATCCCAACTATGCCAACAAACCTATGTGCGAGCTACTGTCCATCCCAACTATGCTACTATCAAACCAATGTGCTAGCTACTGTCCATCCCAACTATGCTACTATCAAACCAATGTGCTAGCTACTGTCCATCCCAACTATGCCAACAAACCTATGTGCTAGCTACTGTCCATCCCAACTATGCTACTATCAAACCAATGTGCTAGCTACTGTCCATCCCAACTATGCTACTATCAAACCAATGTGCTAGCTACTGTCCATCCCAACTATGCCAACAAACCTATGTGCTAGCTACTGTCCATCCCAACTATGCAACTATCAAACCAATGTGCTAGCAACTGTACATCCCAACTATGCTACTATCAAACCAATGTGCTAGCTACTGTCCATCCCAACTATGATACAATCAAACCTATGTGCTAGCTACTGTCCATCCCAACTATGCTACTATCAAACCAATGTGCTAGCTACTGTCCCTCCCAACTATGCTACTATCAAACCAATGTGCTAGCTACTGTCCATCCCAACTATGCTACTATCAAACCAATGTGCTAGCTACTGTCCCTCCCAACTATGCTACTATCAAACCAATGTGCTAGCTACTGTCCATCCCAACTATGCTACTATCAAACCAATGTGCTAGCTACTGTCCATCCCAACTATGCTACTATCAAACCAATGTGCTAGCTACTGTCCATCCCAACTATGCTACTATCAAACCAATGTGCTAGCTACTGTCCATCCCAACTATGCTACTATCAAACCAATGTGCTAGCTACTGTCCATCCCAACTATGCTACTATCAAACCAATGTGCTAGCTACTGTCCATCCCAACTATGCTACTATCAAACCAATGTGCTAGCTACTGTCCATCCCAACTATGCCAACAAACCTATGTGCGAGCTACTGTCCATCCCAACTATGCTACTATCAAACCAATGTGCTAGCTACTGTCCATCCCAACTATGCTACTATCAAACCAATGTGCTAGCTACTGTCCATCCCAACTATGCCAACAAACCTATGTGCTAGCTACTGTCCATCCCAACTATGCTACTATCAAACCAATGTGCTAGCTACTGTCCATCCCAACTATGCTACTATCAAACCAATGTGCTAGCTACTGTCCATCCCAACTATGCCAACAAACCTATGTGCTAGCTACTGTCCATCCCAACTATGCTAGTATCAAACCAATGTGCTAGCTACTGTCCATCCCAACTATGCTACTATCAAACCAATGTGCTAGCTACTGTCCATCCCAACTATGCCAACAAACCTATGTGCTAGCTACTGTCCATCCCAACTATGCTACTATCAAACCAATGTGCTAGCTACTGTCCATCCCAAGTATGCAACTATCAAACCAATGTGCTAGCTACTGTCCATCCCAACTATGCTACTATCAAACCAATGTGCTAGCTACTGTCCATCCCAACTATGGTACTATCAAACCTATGTGCTAGCTACTGTCCATCCCAACTATGCTACTATCAAACCAATGTGCTAGCTACTGTCCATCCCAACTATGGTACTATCAAACCTATGTGCTAGCTACTGTCCATCCCAACTATGCTACTATCAAACCTATGTGCTAGCTACTGTCCATCCCAACTATGCTACTATCAAACCAATGTGCTAGCTACTGTCCATCCCAACTATGCTACTATCAAACCAATGTGCTAGCTACTGTCCATCCCAACTATGCTACTATCAAACCAATGTGCTAGCTACTGTCCATCCCAACTATGCTACTATCAAACCAATGTGCTAGCTACTGTCCATCCCGACTATGCTACTATCAAACCAATGTGCTAGCTACTGTCCATCCCAACTATGCTACTATCAAACCAATGTGCTAGCTACTGTCCATCCCAACTATGCTACTATCAAACCAATGTGCTAGCTACTGTCCATCCCAACTATGCTACTATCAAACCAATGTGCTAGCTACTGTCCATCCCAACTATGCCAACAAACCTATGTGCTAGCTACTGCCCATCCAACTATGCTACTATCAAACCAATGTGCTAGCTACTGTCCATCCCAACTATGCTACTATCAAACCAATGTGCTAGCTACTGTCCATCCCAACTATGCCAACAAACCTATGTGCTAGCTACTGTCCATCCCAACTATGCTACTATCAAACACATGTGCTAGCTACTGTCCATCCCAACTATGCTACTATCAAACCAATGTGCTAGCTACTGTCCATCCCAACTATGCTACTATCAAACCAATGTGCTAGCTACTGTCCATCCCAACTATGCCAACAAACCTATGTGCTAGCTACTGTCCATCCCAACTATGTTACTATCAAACCAATGTGCTAGCTACTGTCCATCCCAACTATGCAACTATCAAACCAATGTGCTAGCAACTGTACATCCCAACTATGCTACTATCAAACCAATGTGCTAGCTACTGTCCATCCCAACTATGATACAATCAAACCTATGTGCTAGCTACTGTCCATCCCAACTATGCTACTATCAAACCAATGTGCTAGCTACTGTCCCTCCCAACTATGCTACTATCAAACCAATGTGCTAGCTACTGTCCATCCCAACTATGCTACTATCAAACCAATGTGCTAGCTACTGTCCATCCCAACTATGCTACTATCAAACCAATGTGCTAGCTACTGTCCATCCCAACTATGCTACTATCAAACCAATGTGCTAGCTACTGTCCATCCCAACTATGCTACTATCAAACCAATGTGCTAGCTACTGTCCATCCCAACTATGCTACTATCAAACCAATGTGCTAGCTACTGTCCATCCCAACTATGCTACTATCAAACCAATGTGCTAGCTACTGTCCATCCCAACTATGCTACTATCAAACCAATGTGCTAGCTACTGTCCATCCCAACTATGCCAACAAACCTATGTGCTAGCTACCGTCCATCCCAACTATGCTACTATCAAACCAATGTGCTAGCTACTGTCCATCCCAACTATGCTACTATCAAACCAATGTGCTAGCTACTGTCCATCCCAACTATGCTACTATCAAACCAATGTGCTAGCTACTGTCCATCCCAACTATGCCAACAAACCTATGTGCTAGCTACTGTCCATCCCAACTATGCTACTATCAAACCAATGTGCTAGCTACTGTCCATCCCAACTATGCCAACAAACCTATGTGCTAGCTACTGTCCATCCCAACTATGGTACTATCAAACCTATGTGCTAGCTACTGTCCATCCCAACTATGCTACTATCAAACCTATGTGCTAGCTACTGTCCATCCCAACTATGCTACTATCAAACCAATGTGCTAGCTACTGTCCATCCCAACTATGCTACTATCAAACCAATGTGCTAGCTACTGTCCATCCCAACTATGCTACTATCAAACCAATGTGCTAGCTACTGTCCATCCCAACTATGCTACTATCAAACCAATGTGCTAGCTACTGTCCATCCCAACTATGCTACTATCAAACACATGTGCTAGCTACTGTCCATCCCAACTATGCTACTATCAAACCAATGTGCTAGCTACTGTCCATCCCAACTATGCTACTATCAAACCAATGTGCTAGCTACTGACCATCCCAACTATGCTACTATCAAACCAATGTGCTAGCTACTGTCCATCCCAACTATGCCAACAAACCTATGTGCTAGCTACTGTCCATCCCAACTATGCTACTATCAAACCAATGTGCTAGCTACTGTCCATCCCAACTATGCAACTATCAAACCAATGTGCTAGCAACTGTACATCCCAACTATGCTACTATCAAACCAATGTGCTAGCTACTGTCCATCCCAACTATGATACAATCAAACCTATGTGCTAGCTACTGTCCATCCCAACTATGCTACTATCAAACCAATGTGCTAGCTACTGTCCCTCCCAACTATGCTACTATCAAACCAATGTGCTAGCTACTGTCCATCCCAACTATGCTACTATCAAACCAATGTGCTAGCTACTGTCCATCCCAACTATGCTACTATCAAACCAATGTGCTAGCTACTGTCCATCCCAACTATGCTACTATCAAACACATGTGCTAGCTACTGTCCATCCCAACTATGCTACTATCAAACCGATGTGCTAGCTACTGTCCATCCCAACTATGCTACTATCAAACCGATGTGCTAGCTACTGTCCATCCCAACTATGCTACTATCAAACACATGTGCTAGCTACTGTCCATCCCAACTATGCTACTATCAAACCAATGTGCTAGCTACTGTCCATCCCAACTATGCTACTATCAAACCAATGTGCTAGCTACTGTCCATCCCAACTATGCCAACAAACCTATGTGCTAGCTACTGTCCATCCCAACTATGCTACTATCAAACCAATGTGCTAGCTACTGTCCATCCCAACTATGCAACTATCAAACCAATGTGCTAGCAACTGTACATCCCAACTATGCTACTATCAAACCAATGTGCTAGCTACTGTCCATCCCAACTATGATACAATCAAACCTATGTGCTAGCTACTGTCCATCCCAACTATGCTACTATCAAACCAATGTGCTAGCTACTGTCCCTCCCAACTATGCTACTATCAAACCAATGTGCTAGCTACTGTCCATCCCAACTATGCTACTATCAAACCAATGTGCTAGCTACTGTCCATCCCAACTATGCTACTATCAAACCAATGTGCTAGCTACTGTCCATCCCAACTATGCTACTATCAAACACATGTGCTAGCTACTGTCCATCCCAACAATGCTACTATCAAACCAATGTGCTAGCTACTGTCCATCCCAACTATGCTACTATCAAACCAATGTGCTAGCTACTGTCCATCCCAACTATGCTACTATCAAACCAATGTGCTAGCTACTGTCCATCCCAACTATGCTACTATCAAACCAATGTGCTAGCTACTGTCCATCCCAACTATGCTACTATCAAACCAATGTGCTAGCTACTGTCCATCCCAACTATGCTACTATCAAACCAATGTGCTAGCTACTGTCCATCCCAACTATGCCAACAAACCTATGTGCTAGCTACCGTCCATCCCAACTATGCTACTATCAAACCAATGTGCTAGCTACTGTCCATCCCAACTATGCTACTATCAAACCAATGTGCTAGCTACTGTCCATCCCAACTATGCCAACAAACCTATGTGCTAGCTACTGTCCATCCCAACTATGCTACTATCAAACCAATGTGCTAGCTACTGTCCATCCCAACTATGCTACTATCAAACCAATGTGCTAGCTACTGTCCATCCCAACTATGCCAACAAACCTATGTGCTAGCTACTGTCCATCCCAACTATGCTAGTATCAAACCAATGTGCTAGCTACTGTCCATCCCAACTATGCTACTATCAAACCAATGTGCTAGCTACTGTCCATCCCAACTATGCCAACAAACCTATGTGCTAGCTACTGTCCATCCCAACTATGCTACTATCAAACCAATGTGCTAGCTACTGTCCATCCCAAGTATGCAACTATCAAACCAATGTGCTAGCTACTGTCCATCCCAACTATGCTACTATCAAACCAATGTGCTAGCTACTGTCCATCCCAACTATGGTACTATCAAACCTATGTGCTAGCTACTGTCCATCCCAACTATGCTACTATCAAACCTATGTGCTAGCTACTGTCCATCCCAACTATGCTACTATCAAACCAATGTGCTAGCTACTGTCCATCCCAACTATGCTACTATCAAACCAATTTGCTAGCTACTGTCCATCCCAACTATGCTACTATCAAACCAATGTGCTAGCTACTGTCCATCCCAACTATGCTACTATCAAACCAATGTGCTAGCTACTGTCCATCCCAACTATGCTACTATCAAACCAATGTGCTAGCTACTGTCCATCCCAACTATGCAACTATCAAACCAATGTGCTAGCTACTGTCCATCCCAACTATGCTACTATCAAACCAATGTGCTAGCTACTGTCCATCCCAACTATGCTACTATCAAACCAATGTGCTAGCTACTGTCCATCCCAACTATGCTACTATCAAACCAATGTGCTAGCTACTGTCCATCCCAACTATGCTACTATCAAACCAATGTGCTAGCTACTGTCCATCCCAACTATGCTACTATCAAACCAATGTGCTAGCTACTGTCCATCCCAACTATGCTACTATCAAACCAATGTGCTAGCTACTGTCCATCCCAACTATGCTACTATCAAACCAATGTGCTAGCTACTGTCCATCCCAACTATGCTACTATCAAACCAATGTGCTAGCTACTGTCCATCCCAACTATGCTACTATCAAACCAATGTGCTAGCTACTGTCCATCCCAACTATGCTACTATCAAACCAATGTGCTAGCTACTGTCCATCCCAACTATGCTACTATCAAACCAATGTGCTAGCTACTGTCCATCCCAACTATGCCAACAAACCTATGTGCTAGCTACTGTCCATCCCAACTATGCTACTATCAAACCAATGTGCTAGCTACTGTCCATCCCAACTATGCTACTATCAAACCAATGTGCTAGCTACTGTCCATCCCAACTATGCCAACAAACCTATGTGCTAGCTACTGTCCATCCCAACTATGCTACTATCAAACCAATGTGCTAGCTACTGTCCATCCCAACTATGCTACTATCAAACCAATGTGCTAGCTACTGTCCATCCCAACTATGCTACTATCAAACCAATGTGCTAGCTACTGTCCATCCCAACTATGCTACTATCAAACCAATGTGCTAGCTACTGTCCATCCCAACTATGCTACTATCAAACCAATGTGCTAGCTACTGTCCATCCCAACCATGCTACTATCAAACCAATGTGCTAGCTACTGTCCATCCCAACTATGCCAACAAACCTATATGCTAGCTACTGTCCATCCCAACTATGCTACTATCAAACCAATGTGCTAGCTACTGTCCATCCCAACTATGCTACTATCAAACCAATGTGCTAGCTACTGTCCATCCCAACTATGCCAACAAACCTATGTGCTAGCTACTGTCCATCCCAACTATGCTACTATCAAACCAATGTGCTAGCTACTGTCCATCCCAACTATGCTACTATCAAACCAATGTGCTAGCTACTGTACATCCCAACTATGCTATCAAACCTATGTGCTAGCTACTGTCCATCCCAACTATGCTACTATCAAACCAATGTGCTAGCTACTGTCCATCCCAACTATGCTACTATCAAACCAATGTGCTAGCTACTGTACATCCCAACTATGCTATCAAACTTATGTGCTAGCTACTGTACATCCCAACTATGCTACTATCAAACCAATGTGCTAGCTACTGTACATCCCAACTATGCTACTATCAAACCAATGTGCTAGCTACTGTACATCCCAACTATGCTACTATCAAACCAATGTGCTAGCTACTGTTCATCCCAACTATGCTATTAAACTTATGTGCTAGCTACTGTACATCCCAACTATGCTACTATCAAACCAATGTGCTAGCTACTGTACATACCAACTATGCTACCATCAAACATATGTGCTAGCAACATCCCAACTATGCTACTATCAAACCAATGTGCTAGCTACTGTCCATCCCAACTATGCTACTATCAAACCAATGTGCTAGCTACTGTCCATCCCAACTATGCCAACAAACCTATGTGCTAGCTACTGCCCATCCCAACTATGCTACTATCAAACCAATGTGCTAGCTACTGTCCATCCCAACTATGCTACTATCAAACCAATGTGCTAGCTACTGTCCATCCCAACTATGCCAACAAACCTATGTGCTAGCTACTGTCCATCCCAACTATGCTACTATCAAACACATGTGCTAGCTACTGTCCATCCCAACTATGCTACTATCAAACCAATGTGCTAGCTACTGTCCATCCCAACTATGCTACTATCAAACCAATGTGCTAGCTACTGTCCATCCCAACTATGCCAACAAACCTATGTGCTAGCTACTGTCCATCCCAACTATGCTACTATCAAACCAATGTGCTAGCTACTGTCCATCCCAACTATGCAACTATCAAACCAATGTGCTAGCAACTGTACATCCCAACTATGCTACTATCAAACCAATGTGCTAGCTACTGTCCATCCCAACTATGATACAATCAAACCTATGTGCTAGCTACTGTCCATCCCAACTATGCTACTATCAAACCAATGTGCTAGCTACTGTCCCTCCCAACTATGCTACTATCAAACCAATGTGCTAGCTACTGTCCATCCCAACTATGCTACTATCAAACCAATGTGCTAGCTACTGTCCATCCCAACTATGCTACTATCAAACCAATGTGCTAGCTACTGTCCATCCCAACTATGCTACTATCAAACCAATGTGCTAGCTACTGTCCATCCCAACTATGCTACTATCAAACCAATGTGCTAGCTACTGTCCATCCCAACTATGCTACTATCAAACCAATGTGCTAGCTACTGTCCATCCCAACTATGCTACTATCAAACCAATGTGCTAGCTACTGTCCATCCCAACTATGCTACTATCAAACCAATGTGCTAGCTACTGTCCATCCCAACTATGCTACTATCAAACCAATGTGCTAGCTACTGTCCATCCCAACTATGCCAACAAACCTATGTGCGAGCTACCGTCCATCCCAACTATGCTACTATCAAACCAATGTGCTAGCTACTGTCCATCCCAACTATGCTACTATCAAACCAATGTGCTAGCTACTGTCCATCCCAACTATGCCAACAAACCTATGTGCTAGCTACTGTCCATCCCAACTATGCTACTATCAAACCAATGTGCTAGCTACTGTCCATCCCAACTATGCTACTATCAAACCAATGTGCTAGCTACTGTACATCCCAACTATGCTATCAAACCTATGTGCTAGCTACTGTCCATCCCAACTATGCTACTATCAAACCAATGTGCTAGCTACTGTCCATCCCAACTATGCTACTATCAAACCAATGTGCTAGCTACTGTACATCCCAACTATGCTATCAAACTTATGTGCTAGCTACTGTACATCCCAACTATGCTACTATCAAACCAATGTGCTAGCTACTGTACATCCCAACTATGCTACTATCAAACCAATGTGCTAGCTACTGTACATCCCAACTATGCTACTATCAAACCAATGTGCTAGCTACTGTTCATCCCAACTATGCTATTAAACTTATGTGCTAGCTACTGTACATCCCAACTATGCTACTATCAAACCAATGTGCTAGCTACTGTACATACCAACTATGCTACCATCAAACATATGTGCTAGCAACATCCCAACTATGCTACTATCAAACCAATGTGCTAGCTACTGTCCATCCCAACTATGCTACTATCAAACCAATGTGCTAGCTACTGTCCATCCCAACTATGCCAACAAACCTATGTGCTAGCTACTGCCCATCCCAACTATGCTACTATCAAACCAATGTGCTAGCTACTGTCCATCCCAACTATGCTACTATCAAACCAATGTGCTAGCTACTGTCCATCCCAACTATGCCAACAAACCTATGTGCTAGCTACTGTCCATCCCAACTATGCTACTATCAAACACATGTGCTAGCTACTGTCCATCCCAACTATGCTACTATCAAACCAATGTGCTAGCTACTGTCCATCCCAACTATGCTACTATCAAACCAATGTGCTAGCTACTGTCCATCCCAACTATGCCAACAAACCTATGTGCTAGCTACTGTCCATCCCAACTATGCTACTATCAAACCAATGTGCTAGCTACTGTCCATCCCAACTATGCAACTATCAAACCAATGTGCTAGCAACTGTACATCCCAACTATGCTACTATCAAACCAATGTGCTAGCTACTGTCCATCCCAACTATGATACAATCAAACCTATGTGCTAGCTACTGTCCATCCCAACTATGCTACTATCAAACCAATGTGCTAGCTACTGTCCCTCCCAACTATGCTACTATCAAACCAATGTGCTAGCTACTGTCCATCCCAACTATGCTACTATCAAACCAATGTGCTAGCTACTGTCCATCCCAACTATGCTACTATCAAACCAATGTGCTAGCTACTGTCCATCCCAACTATGCTACTATCAAACCAATGTGCTAGCTACTGTCCATCCCAACTATGCTACTATCAAACCAATGTGCTAGCTACTGTCCATCCCAACTATGCTACTATCAAACCAATGTGCTAGCTACTGTCCATCCCAACTATGCTACTATCAAACCAATGTGCTAGCTACTGTCCATCCCAACTATGCTACTATCAAACCAATGTGCTAGCTACTGTCCATCCCAACTATGCTACTATCAAACCAATGTGCTAGCTACTGTCCATCCCAACTATGCCAACAAACCTATGTGCGAGCTACCGTCCATCCCAACTATGCTACTATCAAACCAATGTGCTAGCTACTGTCCATCCCAACTATGCTACTATCAAACCAATGTGCTAGCTACTGTCCATCCCAACTATGCCAACAAACCTATGTGCTAGCTACTGTCCATCCCAACTATGCTACTATCAAACCAATGTGCTAGCTACTGTCCATCCCAACTATGCTACTATCAAACCAATGTGCTAGCTACTGTCCATCCCAACTATGCCAACAAACCTATGTGCTAGCTACTGTCCATCCCAACTATGCTAGTATCAAACCAATGTGCTAGCTACTGTCCATCCCAACTATGCTACTATCAAACCAATGTGCTAGCTACTGTCCATCCCAACTATGCCAACAAACCTATGTGCTAGCTACTGTCCATCCCAACTATGCTACTATCAAACCAATGTGCTAGCTACTGTCCATCCCAAGTATGCAACTATCAAACCAATGTGCTAGCTACTGTCCATCCCAACTATGCTACTATCAAACCAATGTGCTAGCTACTGTCCATCCCAACTATGCTACTATCAAACCAATGTGCTAGCTACTGTCCATCCCAACTATGGTACTATCAAACCTATGTGCTAGCTACTGTCCATCCCAACTATGCTACTATCAAACCTATGTGCTAGCTACTGTCCATCCCAACTATGCTACTATCAAACCTATGTGCTAGCTACTGTCCATCCCAACTATGCTACTATCAAACCAATGTGCTAGCTACTGTCCATCCCAACTATGCTACTATCAAACCAATGTGCTAGCTACTGTCCATCCCAACTATGCTACTATCAAACCAATGTGCTAGCTACTGTCCATCCCAACTATGCTACTATCAAACCAATGTGCTAGCTACTGTCCATCCCAACTATGCCAACAAACCTATGTGCTAGCTACTGTCCATCCCAACTATGCTACTATCAAACCAATGTGCTAGCTACTGTCCATCCCAACTATGCTACTATCAAACCAATGTGCTAGCTACTGTCCATCCCAACTATGCCAACAAACCTATGTGCTAGCTACTGTCCATCCCAACTATGCTACTATCAAACCAATGTGCTAGCTACTGTCCATCCCAACTATGCTACTATCAAACCAATGTGCTAGCTACTGTCCATCCCAACTATGCCAACAAACCTATGTGCTAGCTACTGTCCATCCCAACTATGCTACTATCAAACCAATGTGCTAGCTACTGTCCATCCCAAGTATGCAACTATCAAACCAATGTGCTAGCTACTGTACATCCCAACTATGCTACTATCAAACCAATGTGCTAGCTACTGTCCATCCCAACTATGGTACTATCAAACCTATGTGCTAGCTACTGTCCATCCCAACTATGCTACTATCAAACCTATGTGCTAGCTACTGTCCATCCCAACTATGCTACTATCAAACCAATGTGCTAGCTACTGTCCATCCCAACTATGCTACTATCAAACCAATGTGCTAGCTACTGTCCATCCCAACTATGCTACTATCAAACCAATGTGCTAGCTACTGTCCATCCCAACTATGCTACTATCAAACCAATGTGCTAGCTACTGTCCATCCCGACTATGCTACTATCAAACCAATGTTCTAGCTACTGTCCATCCCAACTATGCTACTATCAAACCAATGTGCTAGCTACTGTCCATCCCAACTATGCTACTATCAAACCAATGTGCTAGCTACTGTCCATCCCAACTATGCTACTATCAAACCAATGTGCTAGCTACTGTCCATCCCAACTATGCCAACAAACCTATGTGCTAGCTACTGCCCATCCCAACTATGCTACTATCAAACCAATGTGCTAGCTACTGTCCATCCCAACTATGCTACTATCAAACCAATGTGCTAGCTACTGTCCATCCCAACTATGCCAACAAACCTGTGCTAGCTACTGTCCATCCCAACTATGCTACTATCAAACACATGTGCTAGCTACTGTCCATCCCAACTATGCTACTATCAAACCAATGTGCTAGCTACTGTCCATCCCAACTATGCTACTATCAAACCAATGTGCTAGCTACTGTCCATCCCAACTATGCCAACAAACCTATGTGCTAGCTACTGTCCATCCCAACTATGCTACTATCAAACCAATGTGCTAGCTACTGTCCATCCCAACTATGCAACTATCAAACCAATGTGCTAGCAACTGTACATCCCAACTATGCTACTATCAAACCAATGTGCTAGCTACTGTCCATCCCAACTATGATACAATCAAACCTATGTGATAGCTACTGTCCATCCCAACTATGCTACTATCAAACCAATGTGCTAGCTACTGTCCCTCCCAACTATGCTACTATCAAACCAATGTGCTAGCTACTGTCCATCCCAACTATGCTACTATCAAACCAATGTGCTAGCTACTGTCCATCCCAACTATGCTACTATCAAACCAATGTGCTAGCTACTGTCCATCCCAACTATGCTACTATCAAACCAATGTGCTAGCTACTGTCCATCCCAACTATGCTACTATCAAACCAATGTGCTAGCTACTGTCCATCCCAACTATGCTACTATCAAACCAATGTGCTAGCTACTGTCCATCCCAACTATGCTACTATCAAACCAATGTGCTAGCTACTGTCCATCCCAACTATGCCAACAAACCTATGTGCGAGCTACCGTCCATCCCAACTATGCTACTATCAAACCAATGTGCTAGCTACTGTCCATCCCAACTATGCTACTATCAAACCAATGTGCTAGCTACTGTCCATCCCAACTATGCCAACAAACCTATGTGCTAGCTACTGTCCATCCCAACTATGCTACTATCAAACCAATGTGCTAGCTACTGTCCATCCCAACTATGCTACTATCAAACCAATGTGCTAGCTACTGTCCATCCCAACTATGCCAACAAACCTATGTGCTAGCTACTGTCCATCCCAACTATGCTAGTATCAAACCAATGTGCTAGCTACTGTCCATCCCAACTATGCTACTATCAAACCAATGTGCTAGCTACTGTCCATCCCAACTATGCCAACAAACCTATGTGCTAGCTACTGTCCATCCCAACTATGCTACTATCAAACCAATGTGCTAGCTACTGTCCATCCCAAGTATGCAACTATCAAACCAATGTGCTAGCTACTGTCCATCCCAACTATGCTACTATCAAACCAATGTGCTAGCTACTGTCCATCCCAACTATGGTACTATCAAACCTATGTGCTAGCTACTGTCCATCCCAACTATGCTACTATCAAACCAATGTGCTAGCTACTGTCCATCCCAACTATGGTACTATCAAACCTATGTGCTAGCTACTGTCCATCCCAACTATGCTACTATCAAACCTATGTGCTAGCTACTGTCCATCCCAACTATGCTACTATCAAACCTATGTGCTAGCTACTGTCCATCCCAACTATGCTACTATCAAACCAATGTGCTAGCTACTGTCCATCCCAACTATGCTACTATCAAACCAATGTGCTAGCTACTGTCCATCCCAACTATGCTACTATCAAACCAATGTGCTAGCTACTGTCCATCCCAACTATGCTACTATCAAACCAATGTGCTAGCTACTGTCCATCCCAACTATGCTACTATCAAACCAATGTGCTAGCTACTGTCCATCCCAACTATGCCAACAAACCTATGTGCGAGCTACCGTCCATCCCAACTATGCTACTATCAAACCAATGTGCTAGCTACTGTCCATCCCAACTATGCTACTATCAAACCAATGTGCTAGCTACTGTCCATCCCAACTATGCCAACAAACCTATGTGCTAGCTACTGTCCATCCCAACTATGCTACTATCAAACCAATGTGCTAGCTACTGTCCATCCCAACTATGCTACTATCAAACCAATGTGCTAGCTACTGTCCATCCCAACTATGCCAACAAACCTATGTGCTAGCTACTGTCCATCCCAACTATGCTAGTATCAAACCAATGTGCTAGCTACTGTCCATCCCAACTATGCTACTATCAAACCAATGTGCTAGCTACTGTCTATCCCAACTATGCCAACAAACCTATGTGCTAGCTACTGTCCATCCCAACTATGCTACTATCAAACCAATGTGCTAGCTACTGTCCATCCCAAGTATGCAACTATCAAACCAATGTGCTAGCTACTGTCCATCCCAACTATGCTACTATCAAACCAATGTGCTAGCTACTGTCCATCCCAACTATGGTACTATCAAACCTATGTGCTAGCTACTGTCCATCCCAACTATGCTACTATCAAACCAATGTGCTAGCTACTGCCCATCCCAACTATGCTACTATCAAACCAATGTGCTAGCTACTGTCCATCCCAACTATGCTACTATCAAACCAATGTGCTAGCTACTGTCCATCCCAACTATGGTACTATCAAACCTATGTGCTAGCTACTGTCCATCCCAACTATGCTACTATCAAACCAATGTGCTAGCTACTGTCCATCCCAACTATGGTACTATCAAACCTATGTGCTAGCTACTGTCCATCCCAACTATGCTACTATCAAACCTATGTGCTAGCTACTGTCCATCCCAACTATGCTACTATCAAACCTATGTGCTAGCTACTGTCCATCCCAACTATGCTACTATCAAACCAATGTGCTAGCTACTGTCCATCCCAACTATGCTACTATCAAACCAATGTGCTAGCTACTGTCCATCCCAACTATGCTACTATCAAACCAATGTGCTAGCTACTGTCCATCCCAACTATGCTACTATCAAACCAATGTGCTAGCTACTGTCCATCCCAACTATGCTACTATCAAACCAATGTGCTAGCTACTGTCCATCCCAACTATGCTACTATCAAACCAATGTGCTAGCTACTGTCCATCCCAACTATGCCAACAAACCTATGTGCTAGCTACTGTCCATCCCAACTATGCTACTATCAAACCAATGTGCTAGCTACTGTCCATCCCAACTATGCTACTATCAAACCAATGTGCTAGCTACTGTCCATCCCAAGTATGCAACTATCAAACCAATGTGCTAGCTACTGTCCATCCCAACTATGCTACTATCAAACCAATGTGCTAGCTACTGTCCATCCCAACTATGGTACTATCAAACCTATGTGCTAGCTACTGTCCATCCCAACTATGCTACTATCAAACCAATGTGCTAGCTACTGTCCATCCCAACTATGGTACTATCAAACCTATGTGCTAGCTACTGTCCATCCCAACTATGCTACTATCAAACCTATGTGCTAGCTACTGTCCATCCCAACTATGCTACTATCAAACCTATGTGCTAGCTACTGTCCATCCCAACTATGCTACTATCAAACCAATGTGCTAGCTACTGTCCATCCCAACTATGCTACTATCAAACCAATGTGCTAGCTACTGTCCATCCCAACTATGCTACTATCAAACCAATGTGCTAGCTACTGTCCATCCCAACTATGCTACTATCAAACCAATGTGCTAGCTACTGTCCATCCCAACTATGCTACTATCAAACCAATGTGCTAGCTACTGTCCATCCCAACTATGCCAACAAACCTATGTGCGAGCTACCGTCCATCCCAACTATGCTACTATCAAACCAATGTGCTAGCTACTGTCCATCCCAACTATGCTACTATCAAACCAATGTGCTAGCTACTGTCCATCCCAACTATGCCAACAAACCTATGTGCTAGCTACTGCCCATCCCAACTATGCTACTATCAAACCAATGTGCTAGCTACTGTCCATCCCAACTATGCTACTATCAAACCAATGTGCTAGCTACTGTCCATCCCAACTATGCCAACAAACCTATGTGCTAGCTACTGTCCATCCCAACTATGCTAGTATCAAACCAATGTGCTAGCTACTGTCCATCCCAACTATGCTACTATCAAACCAATGTGCTAGCTACTGTCTATCCCAACTATGCCAACAAACCTATGTGCTAGCTACTGTCCATCCCAACTATGCTACTATCAAACCAATGTGCTAGCTACTGTCCATCCCAAGTATGCAACTATCAAACCAATGTGCTAGCTACTGTCCATCCCAACTATGCTACTATCAAACCAATGTGCTAGCTACTGTCCATCCCAACTATGGTACTATCAAACCTATGTGCTAGCTACTGTCCATCCCAACTATGCTACTATCAAACCAATGTGCTAGCTACTGCCCATCCCAACTATGCTACTATCAAACCAATGTGCTAGCTACTGTCCATCCCAACTATGCTACTATCAAACCAATGTGCTAGCTACTGTCCATCCCAACTATGGTACTATCAAACCTATGTGCTAGCTACTGTCCATCCCAACTATGCTACTATCAAACCAATGTGCTAGCTACTGTCCATCCCAACTATGGTACTATCAAACCTATGTGCTAGCTACTGTCCATCCCAACTATGCTACTATCAAACCTATGTGCTAGCTACTGTCCATCCCAACTATGCTACTATCAAACCTATGTGCTAGCTACTGTCCATCCCAACTATGCTACTATCAAACCAATGTGCTAGCTACTGTCCATCCCAACTATGCTACTATCAAACCAATGTGCTAGCTACTGTCCATCCCAACTATGCTACTATCAAACCAATGTGCTAGCTACTGTCCATCCCAACTATGCTACTATCAAACCAATGTGCTAGCTACTGTCCATCCCAACTATGCTACTATCAAACCAATGTGCTAGCTACTGTCCATCCCAACTATGCTACTATCAAACCAATGTTCTAGCTACTGTCCATCCCAACTATGCCAACAAACCTATGTGCTAGCTACTGCCCATCCCAACTATGCTACTATCAAACCAATGTGCTAGCTACTGTCCATCCCAACTATGCTACTATCAAACCAATGTGCTAGCTACTGTCCATCCCAACTATGCCAACAAACCTATGTGCTAGCTACTGTCCATCCCAACTATGCTACTATCAAACACATGTGCTAGCTACTGTCCATCCCAACTATGCTACTATCAAACCAATGTGCTAGCTACTGTCCATCCCAACTATGCTACTATCAAACCAATGTGCTAGCTACTGTCCATCCCAACTATGCCAACAAACCTATGTGCTAGCTACTGTCCATCCCAACTATGCTACTATCAAACCAATGTGCTAGCTACTGTCCATCCCAACTATGCAACTATCAAACCAATGTGCTAGCAACTGTACATCCCAACTATGCTACTATCAAACCAATGTGCTAGCTACTGTCCATCCCAACTATGATACAATCAAACCTATGTGCTAGCTACTGTCCATCCCAACTATGCTACTATCAAACCAATGTGCTAGCTACTGTCCCTCCCAACTATGCTACTATCAAACCAATGTGCTAGCTACTGTCCATCCCAACTATGCTACTATCAAACCAATGTGCTAGCTACTGTCCATCCCAACTATGCTACTATCAAACCAATGTGCTAGCTACTGTCCATCCCAACTATGCTACTATCAAACCAATGTGCTAGCTACTGTCCATCCCAACTATGCTACTATCAAACCAATGTGCTAGCTACTGTCCATCCCAACTATGCTACTATCAAACCAATGTGCTAGCTACTGTCCATCCCAACTATGCTACTATCAAACCAATGTGCTAGCTACTGTCCATCCCAACTATGCCAACAAACCTATGTGCTAGCTACCGTCCATCCCAACTATGCTACTATCAAACCAATGTGCTAGCTACTGTCCATCCCAACTATGCTACTATCAAACCAATGTGCTAGCTACTGTCCATCCCAACTATGCCAACAAACCTATGTGCTAGCTACTGTCCATCCCAACTATGCTACTATCAAACCAATGTGCTAGCTACTGTCCATCCCAACTATGCCAACAAACCTATGTGCTAGCTACTGTCCATCCCAACTATGGTACTATCAAACCTATGTGCTAGCTACTGTCCATCCCAGCTATGCTACTATCAAACCTATGTGCTAGCTACTGTCCATCCCAACTATGCTACTATCAAACCAATGTGCTAGCTACTGTCCATCCCAACTATGCTACTATCAAACCAATTTGCTAGCTACTGTCCATCCCAACTATGCTACTATCAAACCAATGTGCTAGCTACTGTCCATCCCAACTATGCTACTATCAAACCAATGTGCTAGCTACTGTCCATCCCAACTATGCTACTATCAAACCAATGTGCTAGCTACTGTCCATCCCAACTATGCTACTATCAAACCAATGTGCTAGCTACTGTCCATCCCAACTATGCTACTATCAAACACATGTGCTAGCTACTGTCCATCCCAACTATGCTACTATCAAACCAATGTGCTAGCTACTGTCCATCCCAACTATGCTACTATCAAACCAATGTGCTAGCTACTGTCCATCCCAACTATGCCAACAAACCTATGTGCTAGCTACTGTCCATCCCAACTATGCTACTATCAAACCAATGTGCTAGCTACTGTCCATCCCAACTATGCAACTATCAAACCAATGTGCTAGCAACTGTACATCCCAACTATGCTACTATCAAACCAATGTGCTAGCTACTGTCCATCCCAACTATGATACAATCAAACCTATGTGCTAGCTACTGTCCATCCCAACTATGCTACTATCAAACCAATGTGCTAGCTACTGTCCCTCCCAACTATGCTACTATCAAACCAATGTGCTAGCTACTGTCCATCCCAACTATGCTACTATCAAACCAATGTGCTAGCTACTGTCCATCCCAACTATGCTACTATCAAACCAATGTGCTAGCTACTGTCCATCCCAACTATGCTACTATCAAACCAATGTGCTAGCTACTGTCCATCCCAACTATGCTACTATCAAACCAATGTGCTAGCTACTGTCCATCCCAACTATGCTACTATCAAACCAATGTGCTAGCTACTGTCCATCCCAACTATGCTACTATCAAACCAATGTGCTAGCTACTGTCCATCCCAACTATGCTACTATCAAACCAATGTGCTAGCTACTGTCCATCCCAACTATGCCAACAAACCTATGTGCTAGCTACCGTCCATCCCAACTATGCTACTATCAAACCAATGTGCTAGCTACTGTCCATCCCAACTATGCTACTATCAAACCAATGTGCTAGCTACTGTCCATCCCAACTATGCCAACAAACCTATGTGCTAGCTACTGTCCATCCCAACTATGCTACTATCAAACCAATGTGCTAGCTACTGTCCATCCCAACTATGCTACTATCAAACCAATGTGCTAGCTACTGTCCATCCCAACTATGCCAACAAACCTATGTGCTAGCTACTGTCCATCCCAACTATACTAGTATCAAACCAATGTGCTAGCTACTGTCCATCCCAACTATACTAGTATCAAACCAATGTGCTAGCTACTGTCCATCCCAACTATGCTACTATCAAACCAATGTGCTAGCTACTGTCCATCCCAACTATGCCAACAAACCTATGTGCTAGCTACTGTCCATCCCAACTATGCTACTATCAAACCAATGTGCTAGCTACTGTCCATCCCAAGTATGCAACTATCAAACCAATGTGCTAGCTACTGTCCATCCCAACTATGCTACTATCAAACCAATGTGCTAGCTACTGTCCATCCCAACTATGGTACTATCAAACCTATGTGCTAGCTACTGTCCATCCCAACTATGCTACTATCAAACCTATGTGCTAGCTACTGTCCATCCCAACTATGCTACTATCAAACCAATGTGCTAGCTACTGTCCATCCCAACTATGCTACTATCAAACCAATTTGCTAGCTACTGTCCATCCCAACTATGCTACTATCAAACCAATGTGCTAGCTACTGTCCATCCCAACTATGCTACTATCAAACCAATGTGCTAGCTACTGTCCATCCCAACTATGCTACTATCAAACCAATGTGCTAGCTACTGTCCATCCCAACTATGCTACTATCAAACCAATGTGCTAGCTACTGTCCATCCCAACTATGCTACTATCAAACCAATGTGCTAGCTACTGTCCATCCCAACTATGCTACTATCAAACCAATGTGCTAGCTACTGTCCATCCCAACTATGGTACTATCAAACCTATGTGCTAGCTACTGTCCATCCCAACTATGCTACTATCAAACCTATGTGCTAGCTACTGTCCATCCCAACTATGCTACTATCAAACCAATGTGCTAGCTACTGTCCATCCCAACTATGCTACTATCAAACCAATGTGCTAGCTACTGTAAATCCCAACTATGCTACTATCAAACCAATGTGCTAGCTACTGTCCATCCCAACTATGCTACTATCAAACCAATGTGCTAGCTACTGTCCATCCCAACTATGCCAACAAACCTATGTGCTAGCTACTGTCCATCCCAACTATGCTACTATCAAACCAATGTGCTAGCTACTGTCCATCCCAACTATGCAACTATCAAACCAATGTGCTAGCAACTGTACATCCCAACTATGCTACTATCAAACCAATGTGCTAGCTACTGTCCATCCCAACTATGATACTATCAAACCTATGTGCTAGCTACTGTCCATCCCAACTATGCTACTATCAAACCAATGTGCTAGCTACTGTCCATCCCAACTATGCTACTATCAAACCAATGTGCTAGCTACTGTCCATCCCAACTATGCTACTATCAAACCAATGTGCTAGCTACTGTCCATCCCAACTATGCTACTATCAAACCAATGTGCTAGCTACTGTCCATCCCAACTATGCTACTATCAAACCAATGTGCTAGCTACTGTCCATCCCAACTATGCTACTATCAAACCAATGTGCTAGCTACTGTCCATACCAACTATGCTACTATCAAACCAATGTGCTAGCTACTGTCCATCCCAACTATGCTACTATCAAACCAATGTGCTAGCTACTGTACATCCCAACTATGCTATCAAACCAATGTGCTAGCTACTGTACATCCCAACTATGCTACTGTCAAACCAATGTGCTAGCTACTATACATCCCAACTATGCTACTATCAAACCAATGTGCTAGCTACTGTACATCCCAACTATGCTACTATCAAACCAATGTGCTAGCTACTGTCCATCCCAACTATGCTACTATCAAACCTATGTGCTAGCTACTGTCCATCCCAACTATGCTACTATCAAACCAATGTGCTAGCTACTGTCCATCCCAACTATGCTACTATCAAACCAATTTGCTAGCTACTGTCCATCCCAACTATGCTACTATCAAACCAATGTGCTAGCTACTGTCCATCCCAACTATGCTACTATCAAACCAATGTGCTAGCTACTGTCCATCCCAACTATGCTACTATCAAACCAATGTGCTAGCTACTGTCCATCCCAACTATGCTACTATCAAACCTATGTGCTAGCTACTGTCCATCCCAACTATGCTACTATCAAACCAATGTGCTAGCTACTGTCCATCCCAACTATGCTACTATCAAACCAATTTGCTAGCTACTGTCCATCCCAACTATGCTACTATCAAACCAATGTGCTAGCTACTGTCCATCCCAACTATGCTACTATCAAACCAATGTGCTAGCTACTGTCCATCCCAACTATGCTACTATCAAACCAATGTGCTAGCTACTGTCCATCCCAACTATGCTACTATCAAACCAATGTGCTAGCTACTGTCCATCCCAACTATGCTACTATCAAACCAATGTGCTAGCTACTGTCCATCCCAACTATGCTACTATCAAACCAATGTGCTTGCTACTGTCCATCCCAACTATGCTACTATCAAACCAATGTGCTAGCTACTGTCCATCCCAACTATGCTACTATCAAACCAATGTGCTAGCTACTGTCCATCCCAACTATGCCAACAAACCTATGTGCTAGCTACTGTCCATCCCAACTATGCTACTATCAAACCAATGTGCTAGCTACTGTCCATCCCAACTATGCTACTGTAGTGACTACATTATAGGTTTGTGTTCCCCTCTCTCTAGGTTGTCTAGTGGGTGGGAACTGGGATCTGGCACGAGGTGCCAGGGGGACTAGTATTGCTGTTGCAACTTCCTGTTCTCTACACATGTGTTTGGCAACTTGTCCTGCCACGCTTTGAGTTTTGGTTTTCTGTTGTTTTGGATTAAACAGTTGATGTTACGTTACCTACGTCTTTCCTTTTTCCTCTGGCACTACACTACTATCAAACCAATGTGCTAGCTACTGTCCATCCCAACTATGCCAACAAACCTATGTGCTAGCTACTGTCCATCCCAACTATGCTAGTATCAAACCAATGTGCTAGCTACTGTCCATCCCAACTATGCTACTATCAAACCAATGTGCTAGCTACTGTCCATCCCAACTATGCCAACAAACCTATGTGCTAGCTACTGTCCATCCCAACTATGCTACTATCAAACCAATGTGCTAGCTACTGTCCATCCCAAGTATGCAACTATCAAACCAATGTGCTAGCTACTGTACATCCCAACTATGCTACTATCAAACCAATGTGCTAGCTACTGTCCATCCCAACTATGGTACTATCAAACCTATGTGCTAGCTACTGTCCATCCCAACTATGCTACTATCAAACCTATGTGCTAGCTACTGTCCATCCCAACTATGCTACTATCAAATCAATGTGCTAGCTACTGTCTATCCCAACTATGCTACTATCAAACCAATTTGCTAGCTACTGTCCATCCCAACTATGCTACTATCAAACCAATGTGCTAGCTACTGTCCATCCCAACTATGCTACTATCAAACCAATGTGCTAGCTACTGTCCATCCCAACTATGCTACTATCAAACCAATGTGCTAGCTACTGTCCATCCCAACTATGCTACTATCAAACCAATGTGCTAGCTACTGTCCATCCCAACTATGCTACTATCAAACCAATGTGCTAGCTACTGTCCATCCCAACTATGCTACTATCAAACCAATGTGCTAGCTACTGTCCATCCCAACTATGCTACTATCAAACCAATGTGCTAGCTACTGTCCATCCCAACTATGCTACTATCAAACCAATGTGCTAGCTACTGTCCATCCCAACTATGCTACTATCAAACCAATGTGCTAGCTACTGTCCATCCCAACTATGCCAACAAACCTATGTGCTAGCTACTGTCCATCCCAACTATGCTACTATCAAACCAATGTGCTAGCTACTGTCCATCCCAACTATGCTACTATCAAACCAATGTGCTAGCTACTGTCCATCCCAACTATGCCAACAAACCTATGTGCTAGCTACTGTCCATCCCAACTATGCTACTATCAAACCAATGTGCTAGCTACTGTCCATCCCAACTATGCTACTATCAAACCAATGTGCTAGCTACTGTCCATCCCAACTATGCTACTATCAAACCAATGTGCTAGCTACTGTCCATCCCAACTATGCTACTATCAAACCAATGTGCTAGCTACTGTCCATCCCAACTATGCTACTATCAAACCAATGTGCTAGCTACTGTCCATCCCAACTATGCTACTATCAAACCAATGTGCTAGCTACTGTCCATCCCAACTATGCCAACAAACCTATATGCTAGCTACTGTCCATCCCAACTATGCTACTATCAAACCAATGTGCTAGCTACTGTCCATCCCAACTATGCTACTATCAAACCAATGTGCTAGCTACTGTCCATCCCAACTATGCCAACAAACCTATGTGCTAGCTACTGTCCATCCCAACTATGCTACTATCAAACCAATGTGCTAGCTACTGTCCATCCCAACTATGCTACTATCAAACCAATGTGCTAGCTACTGTACATCCCAACTATGCTATCAAACCTATGTGCTAGCTACTGTCCATCCCAACTATGCTACTATCAAACCAATGTGCTAGCTACTGTCCATCCCAACTATGCTACTATCAAACCAATGTGCTAGCTACTGTACATCCCAACTATGCTATCAAACTTATGTGCTAGCTACTGTACATCCCAACTATGCTACTATCAAACCAATGTGCTAGCTACTGTACATCCCAACTATGCTACTATCAAACCAATGTGCTAGCTACTGTACATCCCAACTATGCTACTATCAAACCAATGTGCTAGCTACTGTTCATCCCAACTATGCTATTAAACTTATGTGCTAGCTACTGTACATCCCAACTATGCTACTATCAAACCAATGTGCTAGCTACTGTACATACCAACTATGCTACCATCAAACATATGTGCTAGCAACATCCCAACTATGCTACTATCAAACCAATGTGCTAGCTACTGTCCATCCCAACTATGCTACTATCAAACCAATGTGCTAGCTACTGTCCATCCCAACTATGCCAACAAACCTATGTGCTAGCTACTGCCCATCCCAACTATGCTACTATCAAACCAATGTGCTAGCTACTGTCCATCCCAACTATGCTACTATCAAACCAATGTGCTAGCTACTGTCCATCCCAACTATGCCAACAAACCTATGTGCTAGCTACTGTCCATCCCAACTATGCTACTATCAAACACATGTGCTAGCTACTGTCCATCCCAACTATGCTACTATCAAACCAATGTGCTAGCTACTGTCCATCCCAACTATGCTACTATCAAACCAATGTCCTAGCTACTGTCCATCCCAACTATGCCAACAAACCTATGTGCTAGCTACTGTCCATCCCAACTATGCTACTATCAAACCAATGTGCTAGCTACTGTCCATCCCAACTATGCAACTATCAAACCAATGTGCTAGCAACTGTACATCCCAACTATGCTACTATGAAACCAATGTGCTAGCTACTGTCCATCCCAACTATGATACAATCAAACCTATGTGCTAGCTACTGTCCATCCCAACTATGCTACTATCAAACCAATGTGCTAGCTACTGTCCCTCCCAACTATGCTACTATCAAACCAATGTGCTAGCTACTGTCCATCCCAACTATGCTACTATCAAACCAATGTGCTAGCTACTGTCCATCCCAACTATGCTACTATCAAACCAATGTGCTAGCTACTGTCCATCCCAACTATGCTACTATCAAACCAATGTGCTAGCTACTGTCCATCCCAACTATGCTACTATCAAACCAATGTGCTAGCTACTGTCCATCCCAACTATGCTACTATCAAACCAATGTGCTAGCTACTGTCCATCCCAACTATGCTACTATCAAACCAATGTGCTAGCTACTGTCCATCCCAACTATGCTACTATCAAACCAATGTGCTAGCTACTGTCCATCCCAACTATGCTACTATCAAACCAATGTGCTAGCTACTGTCCATCCCAACTATGCCAACAAACCTATGTGCGAGCTACCGTCCATCCCAACTATGCTACTATCAAACCAATGTGCTAGCTACTGTCCATCCCAACTATGCTACTATCAAACCAATGTGCTAGCTACTTTCCATCCCAACTATGCCAACAAACCTATGTGCTAGCTACTGTCCATCCCAACTATGCTACTATCAAACCAATGTGCTAGCTACTGTCCATCCCAACTATGCTACTATCAAACCAATGTGCTAGCTACTGTCCATCCCAACTATGCCAACAAACCTATGTGCTAGCTACTGTCCATCCCAACTATGCTAGTATCAAACCAATGTGCTAGCTACTGTCCATCCCAACTATGCTACTATCAAACCAATGTGCTAGCTACTGTCCATCCCAACTATGCCAACAAACCTATGTGCTAGCTACTGTCCATCCCAACTATGCTACTATCAAACCAATGTGCTAGCTACTGTCCATCCCAAGTATGCAACTATCAAACCAATGTGCTAGCTACTGTCCATCCCAACTATGCTACTATCAAACCAATGTGCTAGCTACTGTCCATCCCAACTATGGTACTATCAAACCTATGTGCTAGCTACTGTCCATCCCAACTATGCTACTATCAAACCAATGTGCTAGCTACTGTCCATCCCAACTATGGTACTATCAAACCTATGTGCTAGCTACTGTCCATCCCAACTATGCTACTATCAAACCTATGTGCTAGCTACTGTCCATCCCAACTATGCTACTATCAAACCTATGTGCTAGCTACTGTCCATCCCAACTATGCTACTATCAAACCAATGTGCTAGCTACTGTCCATCCCAACTATGCTACTATCAAACCAATGTGCTAGCTACTGTCCATCCCAACTATGCTACTATCAAACCAATGTGCTAGCTACTGTCCATCCCAACTATGCCAACAAACCTATGTGCTAGCTACTGTCCATCCCAACTATGCTACTATCAAACCAATGTGCTAGGTACTGTCCATCCCAACTATGCTACTATCAAACCAATGTGCTAGCTACTGTCCATCCCAACTATGCCAACAAACCTATGTGCTAGCTACTGTCCATCCCAACTATGCTACTATCAAACCAATGTGCTAGCTACTGTCCATCCCAACTATGCTACTATCAAACCAATGTGCTAGCTACTGTCCATCCCAACTATGCCAACAAACCTATGTGCTAGCTACTGTCCATCCCAACTATGCTACTATCAAACCAATGTGCTAGCTACTGTCCATCCCAAGTATGCAACTATCAAACCAATGTGCTAGCTACTGTACATCCCAACTATGCTACTATCAAACCAATGTGCTAGCTACTGTCCATCCCAACTATGGTACTATCAAACCTATGTGCTAGCTACTGTCCATCCCAACTATGCTACTATCAAACCTATGTGCTAGCTACTGTCCATCCCAACTATGCTACTATCAAACCAATGTGCTAGCTACTGTCCATCCCAACTATGCTACTATCAAACCAATGTGCTAGCTACTGTCCATCCCAACTATGCTACTATCAAACCAATGTGCTAGCTACTGTCCATCCCAACTATGCTACTATCAAACCAATGTGCTAGCTACTGTCCATCCCGACTATGCTACTATCAAACCAATGTTCTAGCTACTGTCCATCCCAACTATGCTACTATCAAACCAATGTGCTAGCTACTGTCCATCCCAACTATGCTACTATCAAACCAATGTGCTAGCTACTGTCCATCCCAACTATGCTACTATCAAACCAATGTGCTAGCTACTGTCCATCCCAACTATGCCAACAAACCTATGTGCTAGCTACTGCCCATCCCAACTATGCTACTATCAAACCAATGTGCTAGCTACTGTCCATCCCAACTATGCTACTATCAAACCAATGTGCTAGCTACTGTCCATCCCAACTATGCCAACAAACCTATGTGCTAGCTACTGCCCATCCCAACTATGCTACTATCAAACCAATGTGCTAGCTACTGTCCATCCCAACTATGCTACTATCAAACCAATGTGCTAGCTACTGTCCATCCCAACTATGCCAACAAACCTATGTGCTAGCTACTGTCCATCCCAACTATGCTACTATCAAACCAATGTGCTAGCTACTGTCCATCCCAACTATGCTACTATCAAACCAATGTGCTAGCTACTGTCCATCCCAACTATGCCAACAAACCTATGTGCTAGCTACTGTCCATCCCAACTATGCTACTATCAAACCAATGTGCTAGCTACTGTCCATCCCAACTATGCTACTATCAAACCAATGTGCTAGCTACTGTCCATCCCAACTATGCCAACAAACCTATGTGCTAGCTACTGTCCATCCCAACTATGCTACTATCAAACCAATGTGCTAGCTACTGTCCATCCCAAGTATGCAACTATCAAACCAATGTGCTAGCTACTGTACATCCCAACTATGCTACTATCAAACCAATGTGCTAGCTACTGTCCATCCCAACTATGGTACTATCAAACCTATGTGCTAGCTACTGTCCATCCCAACTATGCTACTATCAAACCTATGTGCTAGCTACTGTCCATCCCAACTATGCTACTATCAAACCAATGTGCTAGCTACTGTCCATCCCAACTATGCTACTATCAAACCAATGTGCTAGCTACTGTCCATCCCAACTATGCTACTATCAAACCAATGTGCTAGCTACTGTCCATCCCAACTATGCTACTATCAAACCAATGTGCTAGCTACTGTCCATCCCGACTATGCTACTATCAAACCAATGTTCTAGCTACTGTCCATCCCAACTATGCTACTATCAAACCAATGTGCTAGCTACTGTCCATCCCAACTATGCTACTATCAAACCAATGTGCTAGCTACTGTCCATCCCAACTATGCTACTATCAAACCAATGTGCTAGCTACTGTCCATCCCAACTATGCCAACAAACCTATGTGCTAGCTACTGCCCATCCCAACTATGCTACTATCAAACCAATGTGCTAGCTACTGTCCATCCCAACTATGCTACTATCAAACCAATGTGCTAGCTACTGTCCATCCCAACTATGCTACTATCAAACCAATGTGCTAGCTACTGTCCATCCCAACTATGCCAACAAACCTATGTGCTAGCTACTGTCCATCCCAACTATGCTACTATCAAACACATGTGCTAGCTACTGTCCATCCCAACTATGCTACTATCAAACCAATGTGCTAGCTACTGTCCATCCCAACTATGCTACTATCAAACCAATGTCCTAGCTACTGTCCATCCCAACTATGCCAACAAACCTATGTGCTAGCTACTGTCCATCCCAACTATGCTACTATCAAACCAATGTGCTAGCTACTGTCCATCCCAACTATGCAACTATCAAACCAATGTGCTAGCAACTGTACATCCCAACTATGCTACTATGAAACCAATGTGCTAGCTACTGTCCATCCCAACTATGATACAATCAAACCTATGTGCAAGCTACTGTCCATCCCAACTATGCTACTATCAAACCAATGTGCTAGCTACTGTCCCTCCCAACTATGCTACTATCAAACCAATGTGCTAGCTACTGTCCATCCCAACTATGCTACTATCAAACCAATGTGCTAGCTACTGTCCATCCCAACTATGCTACTATCAAACCAATGTGCTAGCTACTGTCCATCCCAACTATGCTACTATCAAACCAATGTGCTAGCTACTGTCCATCCCAACTATGCTACTATCAAACCAATGTGCTAGCTACTGTCCATCCCAACTATGCTACTATCAAACCAATGTGCTAGCTACTGTCCATCCCAACTATGCTACTATCAAACCAATGTGCTAGCTACTGTCCATCCCAACTATGCTACTATCAAACCAATGTGCTAGCTACTGTCCATCCCAACTATGCTACTATCAAACCAATGTGCTAGCTACTGTCCATCCCAACTATGCCAACAAACCTATGTGCGAGCTACCGTCCATCCCAACTATGCTACTATCAAACCAATGTGCTAGCTACTGTCCATCCCAACTATGCTACTATCAAACCAATGTGCTAGCTACTGTCCATCCCAACTATGCCAACAAACCTATGTGCTAGCTACTGTCCATCCCAACTATGCTACTATCAAACCAATGTGCTAGCTACTGTCCATCCCAACTATGCTACTATCAAACCAATGTGCTAGCTACTGTCCATCCCAACTATGCCAACAAACCTATGTGCTAGCTACTGTCCATCCCAACTATGCTAGTATCAAACCAATGTGCTAGCTACTGTCCATCCCAACTATGCTACTATCAAACCAATGTGCTAGCTACTGTCCATCCCAACTATGCCAACAAACCTATGTGCTAGCTACTGTCCATCCCAACTATGCTACTATCAAACCAATGTGCTAGCTACTGTCCATCCCAAGTATGCAACTATCAAACCAATGTGCTAGCTACTGTCCATCCCAACTATGCTACTATCAAACCAATGTGCTAGCTACTGTCCATCCCAACTATGGTACTATCAAACCTATGTGCTAGCTACTGTCCATCCCAACTATGCTACTATCAAACCAATGTGCTAGCTACTGTCCATCCCAACTATGGTACTATCAAACCTATGTGCTAGCTACTGTCCATCCCAACTATGCTACTATCAAACCTATGTGCTAGCTACTGTCCATCCCAACTATGCTACTATCAAACCTATGTGCTAGCTACTGTCCATCCCAACTATGCTACTATCAAACCAATGTGCTAGCTACTGTCCATCCCAACTATGCTACTATCAAACCAATGTGCTAGCTACTGTCCATCCCAACTATGCTACTATCAAACCAATGTGCTAGCTACTGTCCATCCCAACTATGCCAACAAACCTATGTGCTAGCTACTGTCCATCCCAACTATGCTACTATCAAACCAATGTGCTAGCTACTGTCCATCCCAACTATGCTACTATCAAACCAATGTGCTAGCTACTGTCCATCCCAACTATGCCAACAAACCTATGTGCTAGCTACTGTCCATCCCAACTATGCTACTATCAAACCAATGTGCTAGCTACTGTCCATCCCAACTATGCTACTATCAAACCAATGTGCTAGCTACTGTCCATCCCAACTATGCCAACAAACCTATGTGCTAGCTACTGTCCATCCCAACTATGCTACTATCAAACCAATGTGCTAGCTACTGTCCATCCCAAGTATGCAACTATCAAACCAATGTGCTAGCTACTGTACATCCCAACTATGCTACTATCAAACCAATGTGCTAGCTACTGTCCATCCCAACTATGGTACTATCAAACCTATGTGCTAGCTACTGTCCATCCCAACTATGCTACTATCAAACCTATGTGCTAGCTACTGTCCATCCCAACTATGCTACTATCAAACCAATGTGCTAGCTACTGTCCATCCCAACTATGCTACTATCAAACCAATGTGCTAGCTACTGTCCATCCCAACTATGCTACTATCAAACCAATGTGCTAGCTACTGTCCATCCCAACTATGCTACTATCAAACCAATGTGCTAGCTACTGTCCATCCCGACTATGCTACTATCAAACCAATGTTCTAGCTACTGTCCATCCCAACTATGCTACTATCAAACCAATGTGCTAGCTACTGTCCATCCCAACTATGCTACTATCAAACCAATGTGCTAGCTACTGTCCATCCCAACTATGCTACTATCAAACCAATGTGCTAGCTACTGTCCATCCCAACTATGCCAACAAACCTATGTGCTAGCTACTGCCCATCCCAACTATGCTACTATCAAACCAATGTGCTAGCTACTGTCCATCCCAACTATGCTACTATCAAACCAATGTGCTAGCTACTGTCCATCCCAACTATGCCAACAAACCTGTGCTAGCTACTGTCCATCCCAACTATGCTACTATCAAACACATGTGCTAGCTACTGTCCATCCCAACTATGCTACTATCAAACCAATGTGCTAGCTACTGTCCATCCCAACTATGCTACTATCAAACCAATGTGCTAGCTACTGTCCATCCCAACTATGCCAACAAACCTATGTGCTAGCTACTGTCCATCCCAACTATGCTACTATCAAACCAATGTGCTAGCTACTGTCCATCCCAACTATGCAACTATCAAACCAATGTGCTAGCAACTGTACATCCCAACTATGCTACTATCAAACCAATGTGCTAGCTACTGTCCATCCCAACTATGATACAATCAAACCTATGTGATAGCTACTGTCCATCCCAACTATGCTACTATCAAACCAATGTGCTAGCTACTGTCCCTCCCAACTATGCTACTATCAAACCAATGTGCTAGCTACAGTCCATCCCAACTATGCTACTATCAAACCAATGTGCTAGCTACTGTCCATCCCAACTATGCTACTATCAAACCAATGTGCTAGCTACTGTCCATCCCAACTATGCTACTATCAAACCAATGTGCTAGCTACTGTCCATCCCAACTATGCTACTATCAAACCAATGTGCTAGCTACTGTCCATCCCAACTATGCTACTATCAAACCAATGTGCTAGCTACTGTCCATCCCAACTATGCTACTATCAAACCAATGTGCTAGCTACTGTCCATCCCAACTATGCTACTATCAAACCAATGTGCTAGCTACTGTCCATCCCAACTATGCCAACAAACCTATGTGCGAGCTACCGTCCATCCCAACTATGCTACTATCAAACCAATGTGCTAGCTACTGTCCATCCCAACTATGCTACTATCAAACCAATGTGCTAGCTACTGTCCATCCCAACTATGCCAACAAACCTATGTGCTAGCTACTGTCCATCCCAACTATGCTACTATCAAACCAATGTGCTAGCTACTGTCCATCCCAACTATGCTACTATCAAACCAATGTGCTAGCTACTGTCCATCCCAACTATGCCAACAAACCTATGTGCTAGCTACTGTCCATCCCAACTATGCTAGTATCAAACCAATGTGCTAGCTACTGTCCATCCCAACTATGCTACTATCAAACCAATGTGCTAGCTACTGTCCATCCCAACTATGCCAACAAACCTATGTGCTAGCTACTGTCCATCCCAACTATGCTACTATCAAACCAATGTGCTAGCTACTGTCCATCCCAAGTATGCAACTATCAAACCAATGTGCTAGCTACTGTCCATCCCAACTATGCTACTATCAAACCAATGTGCTAGCTACTGTCCATCCCAACTATGGTACTATCAAACCTATGTGCTAGCTACTGTCCATCCCAACTATGCTACTATCAAACCAATGTGCTAGCTACTGTCCATCCCAACTATGGTACTATCAAACCTATGTGCTAGCTACTGTCCATCCCAACTATGCTACTATCAAACCTATGTGCTAGCTACTGTCCATCCCAACTATGCTACTATCAAACCTATGTGCTAGCTACTGTCCATCCCAACTATGCTACTATCAAACCAATGTGCTAGCTACTGTCCATCCCAACTATGCTACTATCAAACCAATGTGCTAGCTACTGTCCATCCCAACTATGCTACTATCAAACCAATGTGCTAGCTACTGTCCATCCCAACTATGCCAACAAACCTATGTGCTAGCTACTGTCCATCCCAACTATGCTACTATCAAACCAATGTGCTAGCTACTGTCCATCCCAACTATGCTACTATCAAACCAATGTGCTAGCTACTGTCCATCCCAACTATGCCAACAAACCTATGTGCTAGCTACTGTCCATCCCAACTATGCTACTATCAAACCAATGTGCTAGCTACTGTCCATCCCAACTATGCTACTATCAAACCAATGTGCTAGCTACTGTCCATCCCAACTATGCCAACAAACCTATGTGCTAGCTACTGTCCATCCCAACTATGCTACTATCAAACCAATGTGCTAGCTACTGTCCATCCCAAGTATGCAACTATCAAACCAATGTGCTAGCTACTGTACATCCCAACTATGCTACTATCAAACCAATGTGCTAGCTACTGTCCATCCCAACTATGGTACTATCAAACCTATGTGCTAGCTACTGTCCATCCCAACTATGCTACTATCAAACCTATGTGCTAGCTACTGTCCATCCCAACTATGCTACTATCAAACCAATGTGCTAGCTACTGTCCATCCCAACTATGCTACTATCAAACCAATGTGCTAGCTACTGTCCATCCCAACTATGCTACTATCAAACCAATGTGCTAGCTACTGTCCATCCCAACTATGCTACTATCAAACCAATGTGCTAGCTACTGTCCATCCCGACTATGCTACTATCAAACCAATGTTCTAGCTACTGTCCATCCCAACTATGCTACTATCAAACCAATGTGCTAGCTACTGTCCATCCCAACTATGCTACTATCAAACCAATGTGCTAGCTACTGTCCATCCCAACTATGCTACTATCAAACCAATGTGCTAGCTACTGTCCATCCCAACTATGCCAACAAACCTATGTGCTAGCTACTGCCCATCCCAACTATGCTACTATCAAACCAATGTGCTAGCTACTGTCCATCCCAACTATGCTACTATCAAACCAATGTGCTAGCTACTGTCCATCCCAACTATGCCAACAAACCTATGTGCTAGCTACTGCCCATCCCAACTATGCTACTATCAAACCAATGTGCTAGCTACTGTCCATCCCAACTATGCTACTATCAAACCAATGTGCTAGCTACTGTCCATCCCAACTATGCCAACAAACCTATGTGCTAGCTACTGTCCATCCCAACTATGCTACTATCAAACCAATGTGCTAGCTACTGTCCATCCCAACTATGCTACTATCAAACCAATGTGCTAGCTACTGTCCATCCCAACTATGCCAACAAACCTATGTGCTAGCTACTGTCCATCCCAACTATGCTACTATCAAACCAATGTGCTAGCTACTGTCCATCCCAACTATGCTACTATCAAACCAATGTGCTAGCTACTGTCCATCCCAACTATGCCAACAAACCTATGTGCTAGCTACTGTCCATCCCAACTATGCTACTATCAAACCAATGTGCTAGCTACTGTCCATCCCAAGTATGCAACTATCAAACCAATGTGCTAGCTACTGTACATCCCAACTATGCTACTATCAAACCAATGTGCTAGCTACTGTCCATCCCAACTATGGTACTATCAAACCTATGTGCTAGCTACTGTCCATCCCAACTATGCTACTATCAAACCTATGTGCTAGCTACTGTCCATCCCAACTATGCTACTATCAAACCAATGTGCTAGCTACTGTCCATCCCAACTATGCTACTATCAAACCAATGTGCTAGCTACTGTCCATCCCAACTATGCTACTATCAAACCAATGTGCTAGCTACTGTCCATCCCAACTATGCTACTATCAAACCAATGTGCTAGCTACTGTCCATCCCGACTATGCTACTATCAAACCAATGTTCTAGCTACTGTCCATCTCAACTATGCTACTATCAAACCAATGTGCTAGCTACTGTCCATCCCAACTATGCTACTATCAAACCAATGTGCTAGCTACTGTCCATCCCAACTATGCTACTATCAAACCAATGTGCTAGCTACTGTCCATCCCAACTATGCCAACAAACCTATGTGCTAGCTACTGCCCATCCCAACTATGCTACTATCAAACCAATGTGCTAGCTACTGTCCATCCCAACTATGCTACTATCAAACCAATGTGCTAGCTACTGTCCATCCCAACTATGCTACTATCAAACCAATGTGCTAGCTACTGTCCATCCCAACTATGCCAACAAACCTATGTGCTAGCTACTGTCCATCCCAACTATGCTACTATCAAACACATGTGCTAGCTACTGTCCATCCCAACTATGCTACTATCAAACCAATGTGCTAGCTACTGTCCATCCCAACTATGCTACTATCAAACCAATGTCCTAGCTACTGTCCATCCCAACTATGCCAACAAACCTATGTGCTAGCTACTGTCCATCCCAACTATGCTACTATCAAACCAATGTGCTAGCTACTGTCCATCCCAACTATGCAACTATCAAACCAATGTGCTAGCAACTGTACATCCCAACTATGCTACTATGAAACCAATGTGCTAGCTACTGTCCATCCCAACTATGATACAATCAAACCTATGTGCTAGCTACTGTCCATCCCAACTATGCTACTATCAAACCAATGTGCTAGCTACTGTCCCTCCCAACTATGCTACTATCAAACCAATGTGCTAGCTACTGTCCATCCCAACTATGCTACTATCAAACCAATGTGCTAGCTACTGTCCATCCCAACTATGCTACTATCAAACCAATGTGCTAGCTACTGTCCATCCCAACTATGCTACTATCAAACCAATGTGCTAGCTACTGTCCATCCCAACTATGCTACTATCAAACCAATGTGCTAGCTACTGTCCATCCCAACTATGCTACTATCAAACCAATGTGCTAGCTACTGTCCATCCCAACTATGCTACTATCAAACCAATGTGCTAGCTACTGTCCATCCCAACTATGCTACTATCAAACCAATGTGCTAGCTACTGTCCATCCCAACTATGCTACTATCAAACCAATGTGCTAGCTACTGTCCATCCCAACTATGCCAACAAACCTATGTGCGAGCTACCGTCCATCCCAACTATGCTACTATCAAACCAATGTGCTAGCTACTGTCCATCCCAACTATGCTACTATCAAACCAATGTGCTAGCTACTGTCCATCCCAACTATGCCAACAAACCTATGTGCTAGCTACTGTCCATCCCAACTATGCTACTATCAAACCAATGTGCTAGCTACTGTCCATCCCAACTATGCTACTATCAAACCAATGTGCTAGCTACTGTCCATCCCAACTATGCCAACAAACCTATGTGCTAGCTACTGTCCATCCCAACTATGCTAGTATCAAACCAATGTGCTAGCTACTGTCCATCCCAACTATGCTACTATCAAACCAATGTGCTAGCTACTGTCCATCCCAACTATGCCAACAAACCTATGTGCTAGCTACTGTCCATCCCAACTATGCTACTATCAAACCAATGTGCTAGCTACTGTCCATCCCAAGTATGCAACTATCAAACCAATGTGCTAGCTACTGTCCATCCCAACTATGCTACTATCAAACCAATGTGCTAGCTACTGTCCATCCCAACTATGGTACTATCAAACCTATGTGCTAGCTACTGTCCATCCCAACTATGCTACTATCAAACCAATGTGCTAGCTACTGTCCATCCCAACTATGGTACTATCAAACCTATGTGCTAGCTACTGTCCATCCCAACTATGCTACTATCAAACCTATGTGCTAGCTACTGTCCATCCCAACTATGCTACTATCAAACCTATGTGCTAGCTACTGTCCATCCCAACTATGCTACTATCAAACCAATGTGCTAGCTACTGTCCATCCCAACTATGCTACTATCAAACCAATGTGCTAGCTACTGTCCATCCCAACTATGCTACTATCAAACCAATGTGCTAGCTACTGTCCATCCCAACTATGCCAACAAACCTATGTGCTAGCTACTGTCCATCCCAACTATGCTACTATCAAACCAATGTGCTAGCTACTGTCCATCCCAACTATGCTACTATCAAACCAATGTGCTAGCTACTGTCCATCCCAACTATGCCAACAAACCTATGTGCTAGCTACTGTCCATCCCAACTATGCTACTATCAAACCAATGTGCTAGCTACTGTCCATCCCAACTATGCTACTATCAAACCAATGTGCTAGCTACTGTCCATCCCAACTATGCCAACAAACCTATGTGCTAGCTACTGTCCATCCCAACTATGCTACTATCAAACCAATGTGCTAGCTACTGTCCATCCCAAGTATGCAACTATCAAACCAATGTGCTAGCTACTGTACATCCCAACTATGCTACTATCAAACCAATGTGCTAGCTACTGTCCATCCCAACTATGGTACTATCAAACCTATGTGCTAGCTACTGTCCATCCCAACTATGCTACTATCAAACCTATGTGCTAGCTACTGTCCATCCCAACTATGCTACTATCAAACCAATGTGCTAGCTACTGTCCATCCCAACTATGCTACTATCAAACCAATGTGCTAGCTACTGTCCATCCCAACTATGCTACTATCAAACCAATGTGCTAGCTACTGTCCATCCCAACTATGCTACTATCAAACCAATGTGCTAGCTACTGTCCATCCCGACTATGCTACTATCAAACCAATGTTCTAGCTACTGTCCATCCCAACTATGCTACTATCAAACCAATGTGCTAGCTACTGTCCATCCCAACTATGCTACTATCAAACCAATGTGCTAGCTACTGTCCATCCCAACTATGCTACTATCAAACCAATGTGCTAGCTACTGTCCATCCCAACTATGCCAACAAACCTATGTGCTAGCTACTGCCCATCCCAACTATGCTACTATCAAACCAATGTGCTAGCTACTGTCCATCCCAACTATGCTACTATCAAACCAATGTGCTAGCTACTGTCCATCCCAACTATGCCAACAAACCTGTGCTAGCTACTGTCCATCCCAACTATGCTACTATCAAACACATGTGCTAGCTACTGTCCATCCCAACTATGCTACTATCAAACCAATGTGCTAGCTACTGTCCATCCCAACTATGCTACTATCAAACCAATGTGCTAGCTACTGTCCATCCCAACTATGCCAACAAACCTATGTGCTAGCTACTGTCCATCCCAACTATGCTACTATCAAACCAATGTGCTAGCTACTGTCCATCCCAACTATGCAACTATCAAACCAATGTGCTAGCAACTGTACATCCCAACTATGCTACTATCAAACCAATGTGCTAGCTACTGTCCATCCCAACTATGATACAATCAAACCTATGTGATAGCTACTGTCCATCCCAACTATGCTACTATCAAACCAATGTGCTAGCTACTGTCCCTCCCAACTATGCTACTATCAAACCAATGTGCTAGCTACAGTCCATCCCAACTATGCTACTATCAAACCAATGTGCTAGCTACTGTCCATCCCAACTATGCTACTATCAAACCAATGTGCTAGCTACTGTCCATCCCAACTATGCTACTATCAAACCAATGTGCTAGCTACTGTCCATCCCAACTATGCTACTATCAAACCAATGTGCTAGCTACTGTCCATCCCAACTATGCTACTATCAAACCAATGTGCTAGCTACTGTCCATCCCAACTATGCTACTATCAAACCAATGTGCTAGCTACTGTCCATCCCAACTATGCCAACAAACCTATGTGCGAGCTACCGTCCATCCCAACTATGCTACTATCAAACCAATGTGCTAGCTACTGTCCATCCCAACTATGCTACTATCAAACCAATGTGCTAGCTACTGTCCATCCCAACTATGCCAACAAACCTATGTGCTAGCTACTGTCCATCCCAACTATGCCAACAAACCTATGTGCTAGCTACTGTCCATCCCAACTATGCTACTATCAAACCAATGTGCTAGCTACTGTCCATCCCAACTATGCCAACAAACCTATGTGCTAGCTACTGTCCATCCCAACTATGCTAGTATCAAACCAATGTGCTAGCTACTGTCCATCCCAACTATGCTACTATCAAACCAATGTGCTAGCTACTGTCCATCCCAAGTATGCAACTATCAAACCAATGTGCTAGCTACTGTCCATCCCAACTATGCTACTATCAAACCAATGTGCTAGCTACTGTCCATCCCAACTATGGTACTATCAAACCTATGTGCTAGCTACTGTCCATCCCAACTATGCTACTATCAAACCAATGTGCTAGCTACTGTCCATCCCAACTATGGTACTATCAAACCTATGTGCTAGCTACTGTCCATCCCAACTATGCTACTATCAAACCTATGTGCTAGCTACTGTCCATCCCAACTATGCTACTATCAAACCTATGTGCTAGCTACTGTCCATCCCAACTATGCTACTATCAAACCAATGTGCTAGCTACTGTCCATCCCAACTATGCTACTATCAAACCAATGTGCTAGCTACTGTCCATCCCAACTATGCTACTATCAAACCAATGTGCTAGCTACTGTCCATCCCAACTATGCTACTATCAAGCCAATGTGCTAGCTACTGTCCATCCCAACTATGCTACTATCAAACCAATGTGCTAGCTACTGTCCATCCCAACTATGCCAACAAACCTATGTGCGAGCTACCGTCCATCCCAACTATGCTACTATCAAACCAATGTGCTAGCTACTGTCCATCCCAACTATGCTACTATCAAACCAATGTGCTAGCTACTGTCCATCCCAACTATGCCAACAAACCTATGTGCTAGCTACTGTCCATCCCAACTATGCTACTATCAAACCAATGTGCTAGCTACTGTCCATCCCAACTATGCTACTATCAAACCAATGTGCTAGCTACTGTCCATCCCAACTATGCCAACAAACCTATGTGCTAGCTACTGTCCATCCCAACTATGCTAGTATCAAACCAATGTGCTAGCTACTGTCCATCCCAACTATGCTACTATCAAACCAATGTGCTAGCTACTGTCCATCCCAACTATGCCAACAAACCTATGTGCTAGCTACTGTCCATCCCAACTATGCTACTATCAAACCAATGTGCTAGCTACTGTCCATCCCAAGTATGCAACTATCAAACCAATGTGCTAGCTACTGTCCATCCCAACTATGCTACTATCAAACCAATGTGCTAGCTACTGTCCATCCCAACTATGGTACTATCAAACCTATGTGCTAGCTACTGTCCATCCCAACTATGCTACTATCAAACCAATGTGCTAGCTACTGTCCATCCCAACTATGGTACTATCAAACCTATGTGCTAGCTACTGTCCATCCCAACTATGCTACTATCAAACCTATGTGCTAGCTACTGTCCATCCCAACTATGCTACTATCAAACCTATGTGCTAGCTACTGTCCATCCCAACTATGCTACTATCAAACCAATGTGCTAGCTACTGTCCATCCCAACTATGCTACTATCAAACCAATGTGCTAGCTACTGTCCATCCCAACTATGCTACTATCAAACCAATGTGCTAGCTACTGTCCATCCCAACTATGCTACTATCAAACCAATGTGCTAGCTACTGTCCATCCCAACTATGCTACTATCAAACCAATGTGCTAGCTACTGTCCATCCCAACTATGCTACTATCAAACCAATGTGCTAGCTACTGTCCATCCCAACTATGCAACTATCAAACCAATGTGCTAGCTACTGTACATCCCAACTATGCTACTATCAAACCAATGTGCTAGCTACTGTCCATCCCAACTATGGTACTATCAAACCTATGTGCTAGCTACTGTCCATCCCAACTATGCTACTATCAAACCTATGTGCTAGCTACTGTCCATCCCAACTATGCTACTATCAAATCAATGTGCTAGCTACTGTCTATCCCAACTATGCTACTATCAAACCAATTTGCTAGCTACTGTCCATCCCAACTATGCTACTATCAAACCAATGTGCTAGCTACTGTCCATCCCAACTATGCTACTATCAAACCAATGTGCTAGCTACTGTCCATCCCAACTATGCTACTATCAAACCAATGTGCTAGCTACTGTCCATCCCAACTATGCTACTATCAAACCAATGTGCTAGCTACTGTCCATCCCAACTATGCTACTATCAAACCAATGTGCTAGCTACTGTCCATCCCAACTATGCTACTATCAAACCAATGTGCTAGCTACTGTCCATCCCAACTATGCTACTATCAAACCAATGTGCTAGCTACTGTCCATCCCAACTATGCTACTATCAAACCAATGTGCTAGCTACTGTCCATCCCAACTATGCTACTATCAAACCAATGTGCTAGCTACTGTCCATCCCAACTATGCCAACAAACCTATGTGCTAGCTACTGTCCATCCCAACTATGCTACTATCAAACCAATGTGCTAGCTACTGTCCATCCCAACTATGCTACTATCAAACCAATGTGCTAGCTACTGTCCATCCCAACTATGCCAACAAACCTATGTGCTAGCTACTGTCCATCCCAACTATGCTACTATCAAACCAATGTGCTAGCTACTGTCCATCCCAACTATGCTACTATCAAACCAATGTGCTAGCTACTGTCCATCCCAACTATGCTACTATCAAACCAATGTGCTAGCTACTGTCCATCCCAACTATGCTACTATCAAACCAATGTGCTAGCTACTGTCCATCCCAACTATGCTACTATCAAACCAATGTGCTAGCTACTGTCCATCCCAACTATGCTACTATCAAACCAATGTGCTAGCTACTGTCCATCCCAACTATGCCAACAAACCTATATGCTAGCTACTGTCCATCCCAACTATGCTACTATCAAACCAATGTGCTAGCTACTGTCCATCCCAACTATGCTACTATCAAACCAATGTGCTAGCTACTGTCCATCCCAACTATGCCAACAAACCTATGTGCTAGCTACTGTCCATCCCAACTATGCTACTATCAAACCAATGTGCTAGCTACTGTCCATCCCAACTATGCTACTATCAAACCAATGTGCTAGCTACTGTACATCCCAACTATGCTATCAAACCTATGTGCTAGCTACTGTCCATCCCAACTATGCTACTATCAAACCAATGTGCTAGCTACTGTCCATCCCAACTATGCTACTATCAAACCAATGTGCTAGCTACTGTACATCCCAACTATGCTATCAAACTTATGTGCTAGCTACTGTACATCCCAACTATGCTACTATCAAACCAATGTGCTAGCTACTGTACATCCCAACTATGCTACTATCAAACCAATGTGCTAGCTACTGTACATCCCAACTATGCTACTATCAAACCAATGTGCTAGCTACTGTTCATCCCAACTATGCTATTAAACTTATGTGCTAGCTACTGTACATCCCAACTATGCTACTATCAAACCAATGTGCTAGCTACTGTACATACCAACTATGCTACCATCAAACATATGTGCTAGCAACATCCCAACTATGCTACTATCAAACCAATGTGCTAGCTACTGTCCATCCCAACTATGCTACTATCAAACCAATGTGCTAGCTACTGTCCATCCCAACTATGCCAACAAACCTATGTGCTAGCTACTGCCCATCCCAACTATGCTACTATCAAACCAATGTGCTAGCTACTGTCCATCCCAACTATGCTACTATCAAACCAATGTGCTAGCTACTGTCCATCCCAACTATGCCAACAAACCTATGTGCTAGCTACTGTCCATCCCAACTATGCTACTATCAAACACATGTGCTAGCTACTGTCCATCCCAACTATGCTACTATCAAACCAATGTGCTAGCTACTGTCCATCCCAACTATGCTACTATCAAACCAATGTGCTAGCTACTGTCCATCCCAACTATGCCAACAAACCTATGTGCTAGCTACTGTCCATCCCAACTATGCTACTATCAAACCAATGTGCTAGCTACTGTCCATCCCAACTATGCAACTATCAAACCAATGTGCTAGCAACTGTACATCCCAACTATGCTACTATCAAACCAATGTGCTAGCTACTGTCCATCCCAACTATGATACAATCAAACCTATGTGCTAGCTACTGTCCATCCCAACTATGCTACTATCAAACCAATGTGCTAGCTACTGTCCCTCCCAACTATGCTACTATCAAACCAATGTGCTAGCTACTGTCCATCCCAACTATGCTACTATCAAACCAATGTGCTAGCTACTGTCCATCCCAACTATGCTAATATCAAACCAATGTGCTAGCTACTGTCCATCCCAACTATGCTACTATCAAACCAATGTGCTAGCTACTGTCCATCCCAACTATGCTACTATCAAACCAATGTGCTAGCTACTGTCCATCCCAACTATGCTACTATCAAACCAATGTGCTAGCTACTGTCCATCCCAACTATGCTACTATCAAACCAATGTGCTAGCTACTGTCCATCCCAACTATGCCAACAAACCTATGTGCTAGCTACTGTCCATCCCAACTATGCTACTATCAAACACATGTGCTAGCTACTGTCCATCCCAACTATGCTACTATCAAACCAATGTGCTAGCTACTGTCCATCCCAACTATGCTACTATCAAACCAATGTGCTAGCTACTGTCCATCCCAACTATGCCAACAAACCTATGTGCTAGCTACTGTCCATCCCAACTATGCTACTATCAAACCAATGTGCTAGCTACTGTCCATCCCAACTATGCAACTATCAAACCAATGTGCTAGCAACTGTACATCCCAACTATGCTACTATCAAACCAATGTGCTAGCTACTGTCCATCCCAACTATGATACAATCAAACCTATGTGCTAGCTACTGTCCATCCCAACTATGCTACTATCAAACCAATGTGCTAGCTACTGTCCCTCCCAACTATGCTACTATCAAACCAATGTGCTAGCTACTGTCCATCCCAACTATGCTACTATCAAACCAATGTGCTAGCTACTGTCCATCCCAACTATGCTAATATCAAACCAATGTGCTAGCTACTGTCCATCCCAACTATGCTACTATCAAACCAATGTGCTAGCTACTGTCCATCCCAACTATGCCAACAAACCTATGTGCTAGCTACTGTCCATCCCAACTATGCTACTATCAAACCAATGTGCTAGCTACTGTCCATCCCAACTATGCTACTATCAAACCAATGTGCTAGCTACTGTCCATCCCAACTATGCCAACAAACCTATGTGCTAGCTACTGTCCATCCCAACTATGCTACTATCAAACCAATGTGCTAGCTACTGTCCATCCCAACTATGCTACTATCAAACCAATGTGCTAGCTACTGTCCATCCCAACTATGCTACTATCAAACCAATGTGCTAGCTACTGTCCATCCCAACTATGCTACTATCAAACCAATGTGCTAGCTACTGTCCATCCCAACTATGCTACTATCAAACCAATGTGCTAGCTACTGTCCATCCCAACTATGCTACTATCAAACCAATGTGCTAGCTACTGTCCATCCCAACTATGCCAACAAACCTATATGCTAGCTACTGTCCATCCCAACTATGCTACTATCAAACCAATGTGCTAGCTACTGTCCATCCCAACTATGCTACTATCAAACCAATGTGCTAGCTACTGTCCATCCCAACTATGCCAACAAACCTATGTGCTAGCTACTGTCCATCCCAACTATGCTACTATCAAACCAATGTGCTAGCTACTGTCCATCCCAACTATGCTACTATCAAACCAATGTGCTAGCTACTGTACATCCCAACTATGCTATCAAACCTATGTGCTAGCTACTGTCCATCCCAACTATGCTACTATCAAACCAATGTGCTAGCTACTGTCCATCCCAACTATGCTACTATCAAACCAATGTGCTAGCTACTGTACATCCCAACTATGCTATCAAACTTATGTGCTAGCTACTGTACATCCCAACTATGCTACTATCAAACCAATGTGCTAGCTACTGTACATCCCAACTATGCTACTATCAAACCAATGTGCTAGCTACTGTACATCCCAACTATGCTACTATCAAACCAATGTGCTAGCTACTGTTCATCCCAACTATGCTATTAAACTTATGTGCTAGCTACTGTACATCCCAACTATGCTACTATCAAACCAATGTGCTAGCTACTGTACATACCAACTATGCTACCATCAAACATATGTGCTAGCAACATCCCAACTATGCTACTATCAAACCAATGTGCTAGCTACTGTCCATCCCAACTATGCTACTATCAAACCAATGTGCTAGCTACTGTCCATCCCAACTATGCCAACAAACCTATGTGCTAGCTACTGCCCATCCCAACTATGCTACTATCAAACCAATGTGCTAGCTACTGTCCATCCCAACTATGCTACTATCAAACCAATGTGCTAGCTACTGTCCATCCCAACTATGCCAACAAACCTATGTGCTAGCTACTGTCCATCCCAACTATGCTACTATCAAACACATGTGCTAGCTACTGTCCATCCCAACTATGCTACTATCAAACCAATGTGCTAGCTACTGTCCATCCCAACTATGCTACTATCAAACCAATGTGCTAGCTACTGTCCATCCCAACTATGCCAACAAACCTATGTGCTAGCTACTGTCCATCCCAACTATGCTACTATCAAACCAATGTGCTAGCTACTGTCCATCCCAACTATGCAACTATCAAACCAATGTGCTAGCAACTGTACATCCCAACTATGCTACTATCAAACCAATGTGCTAGCTACTGTCCATCCCAACTATGATACAATCAAACCTATGTGCTAGCTACTGTCCATCCCAACTATGCTACTATCAAACCAATGTGCTAGCTACTGTCCCTCCCAACTATGCTACTATCAAACCAATGTGCTAGCTACTGTCCATCCCAACTATGCTACTATCAAACCAATGTGCTAGCTACTGTCCATCCCAACTATGCTAATATCAAACCAATGTGCTAGCTACTGTCCATCCCAACTATGCTACTATCAAACCAATGTGCTAGCTACTGTCCATCCCAACTATGCTACTATCAAACCAATGTGCTAGCTACTGTCCATCCCAACTATGCTACTATCAAACCAATGTGCTAGCTACTGTCCATCCCAACTATGCTACTATCAAACCAATGTGCTAGCTACTGTCCATCCCAACTATGCCAACAAACCTATGTGCTAGCTACTGTCCATCCCAACTATGCTACTATCAAACACATGTGCTAGCTACTGTCCATCCCAACTATGCTACTATCAAACCAATGTGCTAGCTACTGTCCATCCCAACTATGCTACTATCAAACCAATGTGCTAGCTACTGTCCATCCCAACTATGCCAACAAACCTATGTGCTAGCTACTGTCCATCCCAACTATGCTACTATCAAACCAATGTGCTAGCTACTGTCCATCCCAACTATGCAACTATCAAACCAATGTGCTAGCAACTGTACATCCCAACTATGCTACTATCAAACCAATGTGCTAGCTACTGTCCATCCCAACTATGATACAATCAAACCTATGTGCTAGCTACTGTCCATCCCAACTATGCTACTATCAAACCAATGTGCTAGCTACTGTCCCTCCCAACTATGCTACTATCAAACCAATGTGCTAGCTACTGTCCATCCCAACTATGCTACTATCAAACCAATGTGCTAGCTACTGTCCATCCCAACTATGCTAATATCAAACCAATGTGCTAGCTACTGTCCATCCCAACTATGCTACTATCAAACCAATGTGCTAGCTACTGTCCATCCCAACTATGCTACTATCAAACCAATGTGCTAGCTACTGTCCATCCCAACTATGCTACTATCAAACCAATGTGCTAGCTACTGTCCATCCCAACTATGCTACTATCAAACCAATGTGCTAGCTACTGTCCATCCCAACTATGCTACTATCAAACCAATGTGCTAGCTACTGTCCATCCCAACTATGCTACTATCAAACCAATGTGCTAGCTACTGTCCATCCCAACTATGCCAACAAACCTATGTGCGAGCTACCGTCCATCCCAACTATGCTACTATCAAACCAATGTGCTAGCTACTGTCCATCCCAACTATGCTACTATCAAACCAATGTGCTAGCTACTGTCCATCCCAACTATGCCAACAAACCTATGTGCTAGCTACTGTCCATCCCAACTATGCTACTATCAAACCAATGTGCTAGCTACTGTCCATCCCAACTATGCTACTATCAAACCAATGTGCTAGCTACTGTCCATTCCAACTATGCCAACAAACCTATGTGCTAGCTACTGTCCATCCCAACTATGCTAGTATCAAACCAATGTGCTAGCTACTGTCCATCCCAACTATGCTACTATCAAACCAATGTGCTAGCTACTGTCCATCCCAACTATGCCAACAAACCTATGTGCTAGCTACTGTCCATCCCAACTATGCTACTATCAAACCAATGTGCTAGCTACTGTCCATCCCAAGTATGCAACTATCAAACCAATGTGCTAGCTACTGTCCATCCCAACTATGCTACTATCAAACCAATGTGCTAGCTACTGTCCATCCCAACTATGGTACTATCAAACCTATGTGCTAGCTACTGTCCATCCCAACTATGCTACTATCAAACCAATGTGCTAGCTACTGTCCATCCCAACTATGCCAACAAACCTATGTGCTAGCTACTGTCCATCCCAACTATGCTACTATCAAACCAATGTGCTAGCTACTGTCCATCCCAACTATGCAACTATCAAACCAATGTGCTAGCAACTGTACATCCCAACTATGCTACTATCAAACCAATGTGCTAGCTACTGTCCATCCCAACTATGATACAATCAAACCTATGTGATAGCTACTGTCCATCCCAACTATGCTACTATCAAACCAATGTGCTAGCTACTGTCCCTCCCAACTATGCTACTATCAAACCAATGTGCTAGCTACAGTCCATCCCAACTATGCTACTATCAAACCAATGTGCTAGCTACTGTCCATCCCAACTATGCTACTATCAAACCAATGTGCTAGCTACTGTCCATCCCAACTATGCTACTATCAAACCAATGTGCTAGCTACTGTCCATCCCAACTATGCTACTATCAAACCAATGTGCTAGCTACTGTCCATCCCAACTATGCTACTATCAAACCAATGTGCTAGCTACTGTCCATCCCAACTATGCTACTATCAAACCAATGTGCTAGCTACTGTCCATCCCAACTATGCCAACAAACCTATGTGCGAGCTACCGTCCATCCCAACTATGCTACTATCAAACCAATGTGCTAGCTACTGTCCATCCCAACTATGCTACTATCAAACCAATGTGCTAGCTACTGTCCATCCCAACTATGCCAACAAACCTATGTGCTAGCTACTGTCCATCCCAACTATGCTACTATCAAACCAATGTGCTAGCTACTGTCCATCCCAACTATGCTACTATCAAACCAATGTGCTAGCTACTGTCCATCCCAACTATGCCAACAAACCTATGTGCTAGCTACTGTCCATCCCAACTATGCTAGTATCAAACCAATGTGCTAGCTACTGTCCATCCCAACTATGCTACTATCAAACCAATGTGCTAGCTACTGTCCATCCCAACTATGCCAACAAACCTATGTGCTAGCTACTGTCCATCCCAACTATGCTACTATCAAACCAATGTGCTAGCTACTGTCCATCCCAAGTATGCAACTATCAAACCAATGTGCTAGCTACTGTCCATCCCAACTATGCTACTATCAAACCAATGTGCTAGCTACTGTCCATCCCAACTATGGTACTATCAAACCTATGTGCTAGCTACTGTCCATCCCAACTATGCTACTATCAAACCAATGTGCTAGCTACTGTCCATCCCAACTATGGTACTATCAAACCTATGTGCTAGCTACTGTCCATCCCAACTATGCTACTATCAAACCTATGTGCTAGCTACTGTCCATCCCAACTATGCTACTATCAAACCTATGTGCTAGCTACTGTCCATCCCAACTATGCTACTATCAAACCAATGTGCTAGCTACTGTCCATCCCAACTATGCTACTATCAAACCAATGTGCTAGCTACTGTCCATCCCAACTATGCTACTATCAAACCAATGTGCTAGCTACTGTCCATCCCAACTATGCTACTATCAAACCAATGTGCTAGCTACTGTCCATCCCAACTATGCCAACAAACCTATGTGCGAGCTACCGTCCATCCCAACTATGCTACTATCAAACCAATGTGCTAGCTACTGTCCATCCCAACTATGCTACTATCAAACCAATGTGCTAGCTACTGTCCATCCCAACTATGCCAACAAACCTATGTGCTAGCTACTGTCCATCCCAACTATGCTACTATCAAACCAATGTGCTAGCTACTGTCCATCCCAACTATGCTACTATCAAACCAATGTGCTAGCTACTGTCCATCCCAACTATGCCAACAAACCTATGTGCTAGCTACTGTCCATCCCAACTATGCTAGTATCAAACCAATGTGCTAGCTACTGTCCATCCCAACTATGCTACTATCAAACCAATGTGCTAGCTACTGTCCATCCCAACTATGCCAACAAACCTATGTGCTAGCTACTGTCCATCCCAACTATGCTACTATCAAACCAATGTGCTAGCTACTGTCCATCCCAACTATGATACAATCAAACCTATGTGATAGCTACTGTCCATCCCAACTATGCTACTATCAAACCAATGTGCTAGCTACTGTCCCTCCCAACTATGCTACTATCAAACCAATGTGCTAGCTACAGTCCATCCCAACTATGCTACTATCAAACCAATGTGCTAGCTACTGTCCATCCCAACTATGCTACTATCAAACCAATGTGCTAGCTACTGTCCATCCCAACTATGCTACTATCAAACCAATGTGCTAGCTACTGTCCATCCCAACTATGCTACTATCAAACCAATGTGCTAGCTACTGTCCATCCCAACTATGCTACTATCAAACCAATGTGCTAGCTACTGTCCATCCCAACTATGCTACTATCAAACCAATGTGCTAGCTACTGTCCATCCCAACTATGCCAACAAACCTATGTGCGAGCTACCGTCCATCCCAACTATGCTACTATCAAACCAATGTGCTAGCTACTGTCCATCCCAACTATGCTACTATCAAACCAATGTGCTAGCTACTGTCCATCCCAACTATGCCAACAAACCTATGTGCTAGCTACTGTCCATCCCAACTATGCTACTATCAAACCAATGTGCTAGCTACTGTCCATCCCAACTATGCTACTATCAAACCAATGTGCTAGCTACTGTCCATCCCAACTATGCCAACAAACCTATGTGCTAGCTACTGTCCATCCCAACTATGCTAGTATCAAACCAATGTGCTAGCTACTGTCCATCCCAACTATGCTACTATCAAACCAATGTGCTAGCTACTGTCCATCCCAACTATGCCAACAAACCTATGTGCTAGCTACTGTCCATCCCAACTATGCTACTATCAAACCAATGTGCTAGCTACTGTCCATCCCAAGTATGCAACTATCAAACCAATGTGCTAGCTACTGTCCATCCCAACTATGCTACTATCAAACCAATGTGCTAGCTACTGTCCATCCCAACTATGGTACTATCAAACCTATGTGCTAGCTACTGTCCATCCCAACTATGCTACTATCAAACCAATGTGCTAGCTACTGTCCATCCCAACTATGGTACTATCAAACCTATGTGCTAGCTACTGTCCATCCCAACTATGCTACTATCAAACCTATGTGCTAGCTACTGTCCATCCCAACTATGCTACTATCAAACCTATGTGCTAGCTACTGTCCATCCCAACTATGCTACTATCAAACCAATGTGCTAGCTACTGTCCATCCCAACTATGCTACTATCAAACCAATGTGCTAGCTACTGTCCATCCCAACTATGCTACTATCAAACCAATGTGCTAGCTACTGTCCATCCCAACTATGCTACTATCAAACCAATGTGCTAGCTACTGTCCATCCCAACTATGCCAACAAACCTATGTGCGAGCTACCGTCCATCCCAACTATGCTACTATCAAACCAATGTGCTAGCTACTGTCCATCCCAACTATGCTACTATCAAACCAATGTGCTAACTACTGTCCATCCCAACTATGCCAACAAACCTATGTGCTAGCTACTGTCCATCCCAACTATGCTACTATCAAACCAATGTGCTAGCTACTGTCCATCCCAACTATGCTACTATCAAACCAATGTGCTAGCTACTGTCCATCCCAACTATGCCAACAAACCTATGTGCTAGCTACTGTCCATCCCAACTATGCTAGTATCAAACCAATGTGCTAGCTACTGTCCATCCCAACTATGCTACTATCAAACCAATGTGCTAGCTACTGTCCATCCCAACTATGCCAACAAACCTATGTGCTAGCTACTGTCCATCCCAACTATGCTACTATCAAACCAATGTGCTAGCTACTGTCCATCCCAAGTATGCAACTATCAAACCAATGTGCTAGCTACTGTCCATCCCAACTATGCTACTATCAAACCAATGTGCTAGCTACTGTCCATCCCAACTATGGTACTATCAAACCTATGTGCTAGCTACTGTCCATCCCAACTATGCTACTATCAAACCAATGTGCTAGCTACTGTCCATCCCAACTATGGTACTATCAAACCTATGTGCTAGCTACTGTCCATCCCAACTATGCTACTATCAAACCTATGTGCTAGCTACTGTCCATCCCAACTATGCTACTATCAAACCTATGTGCTAGCTACTGTCCATCCCAACTATGCTACTATCAAACCAATGTGCTAGCTACTGTCCATCCCAACTATGCTACTATCAAACCAATGTGCTAGCTACTGTCCATCCCAACTATGCTACTATCAAACCAATGTGCTAGCTACTGTCCATCCCAACTATGCTACTATCAACCCAATGTGCTAGCTACTGTCCATCCCAACTATGCTACTATCAAACCAATGTGCTAGCTACTGTCCATCCCAACTATGCTACTATCAAACCAATGTGCTAGCTACTGTCCATCCCAACTATGCAACTATCAAACCAATGTGCTAGCTACTGTACATCCCAACTATGCTACTATCAAACCAATGTGCTAGCTACTGTCCATCCCAACTATGGTACTATCAAACCTATGTGCTAGCTACTGTCCATCCCAACTATGCTACTATCAAACCTATGTGCTAGCTACTGTCCATCCCAACTATGCTACTATCAAATCAATGTGCTAGCTACTGTCTATCCCAACTATGCTACTATCAAACCAATTTGCTAGCTACTGTCCATCCCAACTATGCTACTATCAAACCAATGTGCTAGCTACTGTCCATCCCAACTATGCTACTATCAAACCAATGTGCTAGCTACTGTCCATCCCAACTATGCTACTATCAAACCAATGTGCTAGCTACTGTCCATCCCAACTATGCTACTATCAAACCAATGTGCTAGCTACTGTCCATCCCAACTATGCTACTATCAAACCAATGTGCTAGCTACTGTCCATCCCAACTATGCTACTATCAAACCAATGTGCTAGCTACTGTCCATCCCAACTATGCTACTATCAAACCAATGTGCTAGCTACTGTCCATCCCAACTATGCTACTATCAAACCAATGTGCTAGCTACTGTCCATCCCAACTATGCTACTATCAAACCAATGTGCTAGCTACTGTCCATCCCAACTATGCCAACAAACCTATGTGCTAGCTACTGTCCATCCCAACTATGCTACTATCAAACCAATGTGCTAGCTACTGTCCATCCCAACTATGCTACTATCAAACCAATGTGCTAGCTACTGTCCATCCGAACTATGCCAACAAACCTATGTGCTAGCTACTGTCCATCCCAACTATGCTACTATCAAACCAATGTGCTAGCTACTGTCCATCCCAACTATGCTACTATCAAACCAATGTGCTAGCTACTGTCCATCCCAACTATGCTACTATCAAACCAATGTGCTAGCTACTGTCCATCCCAACTATGCTACTATCAAACCAATGTGCTAGCTACTGTCCATCCCAACTATGCTACTATCAAACCAATGTGCTAGCTACTGTCCATCCCAACTATGCTACTATCAAACCAATGTGCTAGCTACTGTCCATCCCAACTATGCTACTATCAAACCAATGTGCTAGCTACTGTCCATCCCAACTATGCCAACAAACCTATATGCTAGCTACTGTCCATCCCAACTATGCTACTATCAAACCAATGTGCTAGCTACTGTCCATCCCAACTATGCTACTATCAAACCAATGTGCTAGCTACTGTCCATCCCAACTATGCCAACAAACCTATGTGCTAGCTACTGTCCATCCCAACTATGCTACTATCAAACCAATGTGCTAGCTACTGTCCATCCCAACTATGCTACTATCAAACCAATGTGCTAGCTACTGTACATCCCAACTATGCTATCAAACCTATGTGCTAGCTACTGTCCATCCCAACTATGCTACTATCAAACCAATGTGCTAGCTACTGTCCATCCCAACTATGCTACTATCAAACCAATGTGCTAGCTACTGTACATCCCAACTATGCTATCAAACTTATGTGCTAGCTACTGTACATCCCAACTATGCTACTATCAAACCAATGTGCTAGCTACTGTACATCCCAACTATGCTACTATCAAACCAATGTGCTAGCTACTGTACATCCCAACTATGCTACTATCAAACCAATGTGCTAGCTACTGTTCATCCCAACTATGCTATTAAACTTATGTGCTAGCTACTGTACATCCCAACTATGCTACTATCAAACCAATGTGCTAGCTACTGTACATACCAACTATGCTACCATCAAACATATGTGCTAGCAACATCCCAACTATGCTACTATCAAACCAATGTGCTAGCTACTGTCCATCCCAACTATGCTACTATCAAACCAATGTGCTAGCTACTGTCCATCCCAACTATGCCAACAAACCTATGTGCTAGCTACTGCCCATCCCAACTATGCTACTATCAAACCAATGTGCTAGCTACTGTCCATCCCAACTATGCTACTATCAAACCAATGTGCTAGCTACTGTCCATCCCAACTATGCCAACAAACCTATGTGCTAGCTACTGTCCATCCCAACTATGCTACTATCAAACACATGTGCTAGCTACTGTCCATCCCAACTATGCTACTATCAAACCAATGTGCTAGCTACTGTCCATCCCAACTATGCTACTATCAAACCAATGTGCTAGCTACTGTCCATCCCAACTATGCCAACAAACCTATGTGCTAGCTACTGTCCATCCCAACTATGCTACTATCAAACCAATGTGCTAGCTACTGTCCATCCCAACTATGCAACTATCAAACCAATGTGCTAGCAACTGTACATCCCAACTATGCTACTATCAAACCAATGTGCTAGCTACTGTCCATCCCAACTATGATACAATCAAACCTATGTGCTAGCTACTGTCCATCCCAACTATGCTACTATCAAACCAATGTGCTAGCTACTGTCCCTCCCAACTATGCTACTATCAAACCAATGTGCTAGCTACTGTCCATCCCAACTATGCTACTATCAAACCAATGTGCTAGCTACTGTCCATCCCAACTATGCTACTATCAAACCAATGTGCTAGCTACTGTCCATCCCAACTATGCTACTATCAAACCAATGTGCTAGCTACTGTCCATCCCAACTATGCTACTATCAAACCAATGTGCTAGCTACTGTCCATCCCAACTATGCTACTATCAAACCAATGTGCTAGCTACTGTCCATCCCAACTATGCTACTATCAAACCAATGTGCTAGCTACTGTCCATCCCAACTATGCTACTATCAAACCAATGTGCTAGCTACTGTCCATCCCAACTATGCTACTATCAAACCAATGTGCTAGCTACTGTCCATCCCAACTATGCCAACAAACCTATGTGCGAGCTACCGTCCATCCCAACTATGCTACTATCAAACCAATGTGCTAGCTACTGTCCATCCCAACTATGCTACTATCAAACTAATGTGCTAGCTACTGTCCATCCCAACTATGCCAACAAACCTATGTGCTAGCTACTGTCCATCCCAACTATGCTACTATCAAACCAATGTGCTAGCTACTGTCCATCCCAACTATGCTACTATCAAACCAATGTGCTAGCTACTGTCCATCCCAACTATGCCAACAAACCTATGTGCTAGCTACTGTCCATCCCAACTATGCTAGTATCAAACCAATGTGCTAGCTACTGTCCATCCCAACTATGCTACTATCAAACCAATGTGCTAGCTACTGTCCATCCCAACTATGCCAACAAACCTATGTGCTAGCTACTGTCCATCCCAACTATGCTACTATCAAACCAATGTGCTAGCTACTGTCCATCCCAACTATGGTACTATCAAACCTATGTGCTAGCTACTGTCCATCCCAACTATGCTACTATCAAACCTATGTGCTAGCTACTGTCCATCCCAACTATGCTACTATCAAACCTATGTGCTAGCTACTGTCCATCCCAACTATGCTACTATCAAACCAATGTGCTAGCTACTGTCCATCCCAACTATGCTACTATCAAACCAATGTGCTAGCTACTGTCCATCCCAACTATGCTACTATCAAACCAATGTGCTAGCTACTGTCCATCCCAACTATGCTACTATCAAACCAATGTGCTAGCTACTGTCCATCCCAACTATGCCAACAAACCTATGTGCGAGCTACCGTCCATCCCAACTATGCTACTATCAAACCAATGTGCTAGCTACTGTCCATCCCAACTATGCTACTATCAAACCAATGTGCTAGCTACTGTCCATCCCAACTATGCCAACAAACCTATGTGCTAGCTACTGTCCATCCCAACTATGCTACTATCAAACCAATGTGCTAGCTACTGTCCATCCCAACTATGCTACTATCAAACCAATGTGCTAGCTACTGTCCATCCCAACTATGCCAACAAACCTATGTGCTAGCTACTGTCCATCCCAACTATGCTAGTATCAAACCAATGTGCTAGCTACTGTCCATCCCAACTATGCTACTATCAAACCAATGTGCTAGCTACTGTCCATCCCAACTATGCCAACAAACCTATGTGCTAGCTACTGTCCATCCCAACTATGCTACTATCAAACCAATGTGCTAGCTACTGTCCATCCCAAGTATGCAACTATCAAACCAATGTGCTAGCTACTGTCCATCCCAACTATGCTACTATCAAACCAATGTGCTAGCTACTGTCCATCCCAACTATGGTACTATCAAACCTATGTGCTAGCTACTGTCCATCCCAACTATGCTACTATCAAACCAATGTGCTAGCTACTGTCCATCCCAACTATGGTACTATCAAACCTATGTGCTAGCTACTGTCCATCCCAACTATGCTACTATCAAACCTATGTGCTAGCTACTGTCCATCCCAACTATGCTACTATCAAACCTATGTGCTAGCTACTGTCCATCCCAACTATGCTACTATCAAACCAATGTGCTAGCTACTGTCCATCCCAACTATGCTACTATCAAACCAATGTGCTAGCTACTGTCCATCCCAACTATGCTACTATCAAACCAATGTGCTAGCTACTGTCCATCCCAACTATGCTACTATCAAACCAATGTGCTAGCTACTGTCCATCCCAACTATGCTACTATCAAACCAATGTGCTAGCTACTGTCCATCCCAACTATGCTACTATCAAACCAATGTGCTAGCTACTGTCCATCCCAACTATGCAACTATCAAACCAATGTGCTAGCTACTGTACATCCCAACTATGCTACTATCAAACCAATGTGCTAGCTACTGTCCATCCCAACTATGGTACTATCAAACCTATGTGCTAGCTACTGTCCATCCCAACTATGCTACTATCAAACCTATGTGCTAGCTACTGTCCATCCCAACTATGCTACTATCAAATCAATGTGCTAGCTACTGTCTATCCCAACTATGCTACTATCAAACCAATTTGCTAGCTACTGTCCATCCCAACTATGCTACTATCAAACCAATGTGCTAGCTACTGTCCATCCCAACTATGCTACTATCAAACCAATGTGCTAGCTACTGTCCATCCCAACTATGCTACTATCAAACCAATGTGCTAGCTACTGTCCATCCCAACTATGCTACTATCAAACCAATGTGCTAGCTACTGTCCATCCCAACTATGCTACTATCAAACCAATGTGCTAGCTACTGTCCATCCCAACTATGCTACTATCAAACCAATGTGCTAGCTACTGTCCATCCCAACTATGCTACTATCAAACCAATGTGCTAGCTACTGTCCATCCCAACTATGCTACTATCAAACCAATGTGCTAGCTACTGTCCATCCCAACTATGCTACTATCAAACCAATGTGCTAGCTACTGTCCATCCCAACTATGCCAACAAACCTATGTGCTAGCTACTGTCCATCCCAACTATGCTACTATCAAACCAATGTGCTAGCTACTGTCCATCCCAACTATGCTACTATCAAACCAATGTGCTAGCTACTGTCCATCCCAACTATGCCAACAAACCTATGTGCTAGCTACTGTCCATCCCAACTATGCTACTATCAAACCAATGTGCTAGCTACTGTCCATCCCAACTATGCTACTATCAAACCAATGTGCTAGCTACTGTCCATCCCAACTATGCTACTATCAAACCAATGTGCTAGCTACTGTCCATCCCAACTATGCTACTATCAAACCAATGTGCTAGCTACTGTCCATCCCAACTATGCTACTATCAAACCAATGTGCTAGCTACTGTCCATCCCAACTATGCTACTATCAAACCAATGTGCTAGCTACTGTCCATCCCAACTATGCCAACAAACCTATATGCTAGCTACTGTCCATCCCAACTATGCTACTATCAAACCAATGTGCTAGCTACTGTCCATCCCAACTATGCTACTATCAAACCAATGTGCTAGCTACTGTCCATCCCAACTATGCCAACAAACCTATGTGCTAGCTACTGTCCATCCCAACTATGCTACTATCAAACCAATGTGCTAGCTACTGTCCATCCCAACTATGCTACTATCAAACCAATGTGCTAGCTACTGTACATCCCAACTATGCTATCAAACCTATGTGCTAGCTACTGTCCATCCCAACTATGCTACTATCAAACCAATGTGCTAGCTACTGTCCATCCCAACTATGCTACTATCAAACCAATGTGCTAGCTACTGTACATCCCAACTATGCTATCAAACTTATGTGCTAGCTACTGTACATCCCAACTATGCTACTATCAAACCAATGTGCTAGCTACTGTACATCCCAACTATGCTACTATCAAACCAATGTGCTAGCTACTGTACATCCCAACTATGCTACTATCAAACCAATGTGCTAGCTACTGTTCATCCCAACTATGCTATTAAACTTATGTGCTAGCTACTGTACATCCCAACTATGCTACTATCAAACCAATGTGCTAGCTACTGTACATACCAACTATGCTACCATCAAACATATGTGCTAGCAACATCCCAACTATGCTACTATCAAACCAATGTGCTAGCTACTGTCCATCCCAACTATGCTACTATCAAACCAATGTGCTAGCTACTGTCCATCCCAACTATGCCAACAAACCTATGTGCTAGCTACTGCCCATCCCAACTATGCTACTATCAAACCAATGTGCTAGCTACTGTCCATCCCAACTATGCTACTATCAAACCAATGTGCTAGCTACTGTCCATCCCAACTATGCCAACAAACCTATGTGCTAGCTACTGTCCATCCCAACTATGCTACTATCAAACACATGTGCTAGCTACTGTCCATCCCAACTATGCTACTATCAAACCAATGTGCTAGCTACTGTCCATCCCAACTATGCTACTATCAAACCAATGTGCTAGCTACTGTCCATCCCAACTATGCCAACAAACCTATGTGCTAGCTACTGTCCATCCCAACTATGCTACTATCAAACCAATGTGCTAGCTACTGTCCATCCCAACTATGCAACTATCAAACCAATGTGCTAGCAACTGTACATCCCAACTATGCTACTATCAAACCAATGTGCTAGCTACTGTCCATCCCAACTATGATACAATCAAACCTATGTGCTAGCTACTGTCCATCCCAACTATGCTACTATCAAACCAATGTGCTAGCAACTGTCCCTCCCAACTATGCTACTATCAAACCAATGTGCTAGCTACTGTCCATCCCAACTATGCTACTATCAAACCAATGTGCTAGCTACTGTCCATCCCAACTATGCTACTATCAAACCAATGTGCTAGCTACTGTCCATCCCAACTATGCTACTATCAAACCAATGTGCTAGCTACTGTCCATCCCAACTATGCTACTATCAAACCAATGTGCTAGCTACTGTCCATCCCAACTATGCTACTATCAAACCAATGTGCTAGCTACTGTCCATCCCAACTATGCTACTATCAAACCAATGTGCTAGCTACTGTCCATCCCAACTATGCTACTATCAAACCAATGTGCTAGCTACTGTCCATCCCAACTATGCTACTATCAAACCAATGTGCTAGCTACTGTCCATCCCAACTATGCCAACAAACCTATGTGCGAGCTACCGTCCATCCCAACTATGCTACTATCAAACCAATGTGCTAGCTACTGTCCATCCCAACTATGCTACTATCAAACCAATGTGCTAGCTACTGTCCATCCCAACTATGCCAACAAACCTATGTGCTAGCTACTGTCCATCCCAACTATGCTACTATCAAACCAATGTGCTAGCTACTGTCCATCCCAACTATGCTACTATCAAACCAATGTGCTAGCTACTGTCCATCCCAACTATGCCAACAAACCTATGTGCTAGCTACTGTCCATCCCAACTATGCTAGTATCAAACCAATGTGCTAGCTACTGTCCATCCCAACTATGCTACTATCAAACCAATGTGCTAGCTACTGTCCATCCCAACTATGCCAACAAACCTATGTGCTAGCTACTGTCCATCCCAACTATGCTACTATCAAACCAATGTGCTAGCTACTGTCCATCCCAAGTATGCAACTATCAAACCAATGTGCTAGCTACTGTCCATCCCAACTATGCTACTATCAAACCAATGTGCTAGCTACTGTCCATCCCAACTATGGTACTATCAAACCTATGTGCTAGCTACTGTCCATCCCAACTATGCTACTATCAAACCAATGTGCTAGCTACTGTCCATCCCAACTATGGTACTATCAAACCTATGTGCTAGCTACTGTCCATCCCAACTATGCTACTATCAAACCTATGTGCTAGCTACTGTCCATCCCAACTATGCTACTATCAAACCTATGTGCTAGCTACTGTCCATCCCAACTATGCTACTATCAAACCAATGTGCTAGCTACTGTCCATCCCAACTATGCTACTATCAAACCAATGTGCTAGCTACTGTCCATCCCAACTATGCTACTATCAAACCAATGTGCTAGCTACTGTCCATCCCAACTATGCTACTATCAAACCAATGTGCTAGCTACTGTCCATCCCAACTATGCCAACAAACCTATGTGCTAGCTACTGTCCATCCCAACTATGCTACTATCAAACCAATGTGCTAGCTACTGTCCATCCCAACTATGCTACTATCAAACCAATGTGCTAGCTACTGTCCATCCCAACTATGCCAACAAACCTATGTGCTAGCTACTGTCCATCCCAACTATGCTACTATCAAACCAATGTGCTAGCTACTGTCCATCCCAACTATGCTACTATCAAACCAATGTGCTAGCTACTGTCCATCCCAACTATGCCAACAAACCTATGTGCTAGCTACTGTCCATCCCAACTATGCTACTATCAAACCAATGTGCTAGCTACTGTCCATCCCAAGTATGCAACTATCAAACCAATGTGCTAGCTACTGTACATCCCAACTATGCTACTATCAAACCAATGTGCTAGCTACTGTCCATCCCAACTATGGTACTATCAAACCTATGTGCTAGCTACTGTCACTACTAATATAGAGGGCACCTGTCAATGTGATTGATTTATGACCCCTAATTAGATATGCAAATGAGATGAAACGTATTTTATGACCTGCACCTGGTCCGGGGTGTGTGTGCTGCTGTTCTTCTGTGTGTCTGAGGTGTGTGCGTGTTTGGGTAATCTGTGTGTCTGAGGTGTGTGCGTGTTTGGGTATTCTGTGTGTGTGTGACGGTGTGTGTGCTGCTGTTCTTCTGTGTGTCTGAGGTGTGTGCGTGTTTGGGTAATCTGTGTGACGGTGTGTGTGTGTGTTTGAGAGTTTGTGAGGATGGTGTTCTCTAATGAGGTTGATGTCCTTATTTAGATAACATATTGTGTGTGCGTGGCTGTGGGTTTGTGAGGCGCGACTTGTGCCCCCCCTGTCTGTCCCCGGTGCTGACCCCCACCACCCAGACAAGCCCTGTGTGTGTGTGTGTGTGTGTGTGTGTGTGTGCGTGGCTGCTCTTCTGTGTGTCTGAGGTGTGTGCGTGTTTGGGTATTCTGTGTGACGGTGTGTGTGTGTGTTTGAGAGTTTGTGAGGATGGTGTTCTCTAATGAGGTTGATGTCCTTATTTAGATAACATATTGTGTGTGCGTGGCTGTGGGTTTGTGAGGCGCGACTTGTGCCCCCCCTGTCTGTCCCCGGTGCTGACCCCCACCACCCAGACAAGCCCTGTGTGTGTGTGTGTGTGTGTGTGTGCGTGGCTGCTCTTCTGTGTGTCTGAGGTGTGTGCGTGTTTGGGTATTCTGTGTGACGGTGTGTGTGTGTGTTTGAGAGTTTGTGAGGATGGTGTTCTCTAATGAGGTTGATGTCCTTATTTAGATAACATATTGTGTGTGCGTGGCTGTGGGTTTGTGAGGCGCGACTTGTGCCCCCCCTGTCTGTCCCCGGTGCTGACCCCCACCACCCAGACAAGCCCTGTGTGTGTGTGTGTGCGTGGCTGCTCTTCTGTGTGTCTGAGGTGTGTGCGTGGATGGGGTGAGATGATTAGGGTTGGGGCTAAGGTCAGACTGCAATAGAATATTGGCCTTCACCGGTGCTGGTGGTAGTACGGTCACTAGAGATAGGATTTTTTCTCAGTGTTTATGGTTTTAAATACATAATTATAAACGGTAAGGATGGAGGGGCTGGTTTTAGTGTGTTTTTTCACTGTGTCTGTGTGTGTGTGTGTGTGTGTGTGTGTGTGTGGGGGTGAGATGATTAGGGAGGGGGGTATAGGAGCCGGTACAGGCCTACTAAAGCAATAGGGGTTCGGGGGCTTTTTCATCTCTAGAATAGATCAGAAGATTCTCTGGGTTTATCCCACCACCTGGGTGTGATAAGCTTCACTTACAAAAGGTGAGAATGGAGGGGATGGGAGTCGTGTTGTCTACTATTAAAATGTGGGTGGATCTATAAATATGAGTTTCCCTGGTTCATTGTGTGTTTTGCATCAGTCACTCAGCAGAGCCCGTCACGTGGTCTTCAATACTTTTGAGTTCTCTCTCGGTACTCTTGCTATTTTGCTCTTGCTATTTTCATCAAAAAACGATGGACAGCTTTTTGGACGATCATCACAATATGAATGTTATTGATGGATGTAAGTAAACATTTTGGTGGTTATATTATAGCCTATAATTTTGTAATATTTAAGAATGACCTAACATGGTTTTTTCGTTTTGTTTTCTGTTGTTTTAACAGTGTGTGATAATCTGGGGGAAGCGGGGGTTGAGACTTCTTCCGAAAATACCCAACCTAAGCCATGTTTGAAACGCCGAGGGGGCGGGGTCCGTAAGCCACTACGGTTGAAACGTCGTCGTGCTTTGGTTTCTAAAAGACGATCCGTCGGGAAAGTATGCGTGTCAGTCCCAGGACCACCAGCGGATCACGAAGCAGTATGTGTTAACGATGCGCCTATTGGTAAGTAATATGCATAAACAAATAATATAAATAAGATGTCTTTTTTCTTGCTAGATTTTAAAAAACAGTCATTTTACAACAGTACATTATATAACTAGCTCCCTCTCTCTCTCTCTCTCTCTCTCTCCCTCTCACCTTTTCTCCCACTCCCGTCCTCTCTCGCGATCTCTTCCCACTCCCGTCCTCTCTTCCCACTCCCGTCCTCTCTCGCGATCTCTTCCCACTCCCGTCCTCTCTCGCGATCTCTTCCCACTCCCGTCCTCTCTTCCCACTCCCGTCCTCTCTCGCGATCTCTTCCCACTCCCGTCCTCTCTTCCCACTCCCGTCCTCTCTCGCGATCTCTTGCCCCCACCTTTTCTCCCACTCCCGTCCTCTCTCGCGATCTCTTCCCACTCCCGTCCTCTCTCGCGATCTCTTCCCACACCCGTCCTCTCTCGCGATCTCTTCCCACACCCGTCCTCTCTCTCTCTCTCTCTCTCTCTCTCTCTCTCTCTCTCTCTCTCTCTCTCTCTCTCTCTCTCTCTCTCTCTCTCCCTCTCTCTCTCTCTCTCATTACAGACGGTGAACGTGATCTCATAACAGACGGTGAACGTGATCTCATTGACCGACGCTTAATGGCCGAAATATTTGGTGAAAGTAGTACGAATTTAGATGACATTAATCCCACAATCCCTAGTGATTGGTTTGCACAGATCGGAGGCGGGTTAGACTCATTAGAATCATTTGTAGATCCAGATGCTTTGGCCGTCAATCCTTACATTTTGTTATCTCCACTACAGCCTACTTTTGACGACAATGCAACCCCTCACGAGCCAATATGTACAGATGCCTCTAGCCTAGTTGAACCAGACGTACTGGTGAATAATATTGCATTACAATCGGCCATTGAGAAGGCTGTCCTGGCGTCATTTGCCGGAGATACACAGTCCTCAGCGCTTAAATCAATGACTCGTGATATTTGCGCATCAGTTGATCAATCTGTCACGTCTGGAATAAACACTATTGTAGCCAAGATATTGGAAAGCGTGACAGGAGCATACCAGAACGTGTTTACACAGATTATTGCGCGTCAGGATGCTATGTGTAATTCCATGACGGAAAAATTGGCTTCGATAGAAGGCGTGTTAAAGGAATTACAGTGCGTCAATGCGAGCGTCGCATCACACCATACTTTATACGATCGCAAGTTTTTAGATATTATAAAACGTCTTAAAAACCAGGGGGCAGTGACCGATAGTGTGGCTGGGGTTGATTGGAGACAGCTGGCTGACTTAATAAAGACGATCGCTAATCTTACAGCTGCGCAGCGTGAGAATATTCCCTCTTTCAGCAGATCAAGCGACCGTCTGCCGCTCATCGAGAGACCCAGCGCCAACGTTAGCCCACGACGTGTCAGTCCACACCGTCGTATATTGTTTTAAGACTAATCAGCTATGAATGATTTGATGTGAAAATTATGTGATTGTTTTTTTTTTTTTTCTTTTCTTAAAGGTCTGATTATGTCTGCTGTTAATTGGCCTAGATATGACGAAATATCATCTGAGGAATATGATGATGATAATGATGAGGATATTGACATTCCAGAATTTTTTAATAATGCTTTGACCGAAGCCCGTCGTATATGTAATGATGGAGTTTGTGATTATTTTAACCGTGTATTGAGTGATTCTGTAACTGTTATGGATTATAATAATACAATTTGTGATATCTCTGAACCAGACGTCTCTCACTTTAATTCATGTTTGACAGAGTCACTACAAATGTTAAATGTGATACCCCCAAATGTGTCTCAACATTTTAATTCATGTTTGACTGAAGCTAGGGGAATATTACAACAGGGGGGTCATAATTACTCACCACCTATTTTAAACGATGATGATATAATTACATTGCGTCGATCAGGTGGAAATATTGGAGAATATGTAATATTAGCCCAACCACGTTTCAATAGTGTAAGCCTAAGCCGCCGTTTTAATTTCAGAGGCTTTACGGCTGGGGATATTGTATCTTATGTAAACCATATTCATGATACGGTGAATTCGCTAATAACCTTCTCGAGAAGGATAGGGGGGGAGGGGTCTATTTTAAACATGCGTGTTACGGCGGATAGTTTTCAAGGCACAGTCCAATCAATATTATCACCCGATAACGGTTATGATCCAGAATTAATGGTAAGGGCTTTTGAGAATATATTACAAAGTGATGAGAGTATACCGAGTGATGAATCACTTCAACTGTCGTGTTCGATAGCTATGTCACAGGCGGGCGGGGGCCGGACAAAACTAGCCAGGCTAGCCCATAATGAACTACTTAAAAAAAAAAAATTATCGCTGTTTTTTCCTATGAATAGCGTAAACAAGCTATGCTTTAGTATATGTATAGCTCGTTATCTAAATAAGGAACAGACAATGAATGAGTTGGAACAAGTAGCAAAATGTTTACACCATCGTTTGGGTTTCACAGAAAATCATGAAATTTCATTTAATGAAGTGTCCTTATTTGAAAAAATGCTTAATATAAAGATTGTAATTTTCCATAGAACCTTAACTCATGAATTACTGAAATACCAAACCACAGACCAGCATAATGTTAGTACCGTTTTTCTATATCTCCATGAAAATCACTATTATTTAATAACAAAGTTAAACCGGTTTCTTGGCACCTCATATGTTTGCACCTACTGCCACAGAGGTTATAATGATGAAAGATTTCATGAATGCATTTATAAATGCGGGGTATGTAATAATTTAGATTGTTGTAAATATCCAAAAAAGACAATAAAATGTATTGATTGTAGGCGTATATGTAAATTGAAATTCTGTTTTGATAAACACAGGTTATTACAACCAATGAAAAACGGGTCATTATCTCCATCACAATGCGCTGTGGTTAAATACTGTGAAGAATGTAACAGACGATATTATAAAACATCAAAGGCACACAAATGTATTATAGGCAAGTGTCCATTTTGTTCGGAAAACCTGTCGCCCGATAATAATCATTCATGTTTTATTCAACCGGTGATTGTTAAACAACCCAATGAAAAGTTAATATTTTACGATTTTGAGACAAGATTTGAGGATGGTAGACATATTGCTAATTATGTACATGCTATCACTTTTAATGATCAAGTGTTTAGTGCCCGTGGGGATGGTTGTGTGCGTGATTTATTGAATCATTTTAGGGTATTAAAATATAGGGAATACACATGGATTGCGCATAATGCATCAGGCTTCGATAATTATTTGCTATTGTCCGAATTAACAAAAATGAATGTTACACCCTCTCTGATTTTGTCTGGTGCTAGAATAATATTTATGTACGATAATTTATTTAAACATCGCTATGTTGACAGCTATGCACATTTTCCAATGAGACTCGCAAAAACACCTGCCGCATTCAATTTGCATTGTGAAGACAAGGGTTATTTTCCTCACAAGTTTAATATAAAAGAGAATGAATATTACATAGGCCCATACCCCTCTCGTGAATATTATGGCTACGCTTTTATGTCCAATAAGGACCGAGCTGCATTTGATATTTGGTATGACAGTGTGAAGCACGACATATTTGACTTCCAAGAACAGATATCACAATATGGTGCTAATGATGTGGTTTTATTGAAAGCTGCTTGTTTGAAATATAGATCTGAATTCATAGAATGTACAGGTGTAGATCCGTTCAACTACACTACGTTAGCTTCCTGTTGTATGAATGTATTTAAATCAAATTTTTTAACCCGTGATACGATTGCTTTAACTTATAATGGATGTTATACATCGCAACATAAGAGTCATTCAAACGTCTCCATCCAATGGTTGGAATATCTAATCTATTCACGAGGCGTGCCAATACAACATGCGGTAAACACGGGCGAGGCCCAGTTTGGGCAATACTATGTCGATGGCTTTTACGAATACAATGGCCAGAACCATGCATTTGAATTCAACGGATGTTTTTTTCACGGACATGATTGTCAATATGACTCGAACTGTATCAACCCATTATCAGGCGTTTCTTATGGGGCTTTGCACATGCGATTTAACGATAAATTAGAAATTCTTAGGAGCGTTTATAATCTAACGGTTGAAGTAATGTGGGAGTGTGAATGGAATCGAATGAAACAGACAGACCCTAACGTTATAGCATTTATGAATAACTATGAAATACCGGAACGTCTGAGACCTCGAGATGCGCTTTTTGGAGGTCGGACAAACGCGTATAAATTATATCATAAAGTCTCATGTGATGATGATGAGGAAATAAGATATTTAGATTTCACGAGCCTTTACCCGTTTTGCCAGGCTACAAAAACATTTCCTACCGGCCATCCTGAAATCATTTTTAAAGATTTTCTACCGATAGAGAACTATTTTGGTTTGATAAAAGCGCGTCTACTGCCACCTAGAGGGTTATTACATCCAGTGCTTCCTTATCGGACAGCGGGTAAATTAATGTTTCCCCTATGTGCCAAATGTGCTGACCAATTAAATCAGCTGAAACAATGTAATCATAATGACGGTGAGCGCGCCATATTAGGAACCTGGGTGAGCTTGGAAATATTGAAGGCCATAGAAAAAGGATATATATTGGTGAAAATGTATGAAGTATGGCATTTTCCCCAGCAATCTGATTCTCTATTTACTGACTATGTTAAAACATTTTTAAAATATAAGCAGGAAGCAAGCGGTTATCCTGATAATGTAGTGACCCAGGAAGATAAAGACAGATACATCGACGATTATCGTGAGAAACAGGGTATCAGTTTAAATCCCAGCAATATTACATTAAACCATGCGCGACGGTCTATTAATAAATTAATTTTAAATAATCTATGGGGCCGTTTTTCAATGAGAGAGAATTTGCCTACCACAGTACTGTTAAGAGACCCCGAAGAGTTCTCACGTTTCATTTTTGGACGGGGTGTGGATGTCAAATATTTTTCTTTCGTCTCAGAGGACGTCGTTTTATTGCAGTATGTGAATACATCCGGAACTATGACTCGTACTAACGATATTAATGTATTTTTAGGGGCCTTCACAACTGCTTATGCGAGATTAGCCCTCTATGATCTCATGGATAAATTGAACGATCGATTATTATACAGTGATACGGACAGCGTGGTATTTTTACAGAAGCCAGGTGTTTGGGCTCCAACGCTAGGACCGTATTTAGGTGATCTTACAAATGAAATTTCGGAGGGTAATTATATTATAGAGTTTTGCTCCGGGGGTCCAAAGACTTATGGATACCGTACTTCTGACGGTGCAGTTTGTATGAAGGCCAAGGGGATCACGTTGAACGCCGTCAACTCAGAGGTGATTAAATTGGACAGCTTGAAACAATTAGTAAGTCAGTTCATTTCTGAACGTGATGATTCAACACATCTTTTAGCCCACACCGAAAATATCATACGCGTTAAAAAGAACCTTACTTTGAAGAACCAGACTATTGTTAAAAAGTTCAGAATCGTCTACAATAAGAGGGTGTTATTATCAGATGGTACCACGTTACCCTACGGTTATTAAATATGGAAAAACAATCATCCGTCCTAAAGGATGATGTCAATTTTGATTTTAGACTAGCCCACCCATTTTCATGTATTATAAGCGGTCCGTCTAACTCTGGCAAAACGTATTTCGTGGAGGGGTTACTACGAGAGGCCGATCGTCTAATATCTCATAAAATTGATCATATCGTATACATATATGATTGCTGGCAACCGCTATATGACCGATTGTTAACAATAAGAAACATTCATTTTGTGCAAGGATTACCTCAAAAGTTAGATGATGATGATTTACTCCCCCCAACTAAAAATTGTTTATTAATATTAGATGATATGATGAATGAGGCGTCTAGTAATCTTGAGGTTGGTAAAGTCTTTACACAATTTGTCCATCATCGTAACCTGTCTGCTCTATATTTAATTCAAAACATATTTGTACAGGGCTCTGCTAGTAGAAACATAAGCCTTAATACCAATTATATGATTTTATTTAAAAATCCTAGAGATACCTCGCAAATTTCTGTATTGGCACGCCAAATGTACCCCGGTAATACACGTTATTTTATGGACGCATTCAAAGATGCAACCTCTATACCTTACGGCTATCTTTTAATCGACTATAAAACCATGACACCGGACGCCTACCGGCTCAGAACTGATTTGTTAGCCCCGTACCAAGCCGTGTATATTCAGAAAAAACGTTTGTAATATTAACCTATCCATCACTCAACATGTCGGAGCGTATTAAACGTAATTTACCTCTCTTGAGGATGTTACAAAAGGCTAGCCCGGGGGAGAGAAAGTCTATTCTACAAACCGCATCAAAGGAATTGATACTAGCACTGTGCGAGCTAGCTTTTAACATATTCAAGGGTAATATACCGTTGAATGGATCTCAGTATAAGAATCTCTCTAAAAAGAAGGCCCAAATCAAATTTATAGCAAATAAAAAAATTGGGTGGTTTAAGAAGAGACGGGCTATTAATCAAAGTGGTAGCGGATTCCTCCTTCCACTATTAAGTATAGCGCTACCGTTCATATCAAGTCTCTTTAAACGTTCTGGTTGAGTCAAAATGAGTGCTGAGAAAATGTATCTAGTTCCCCAGCGGGAGATACAGCGTTTACGAGACGATCATGGTCCAGTGCCTATAAGACAAGTTGCTGAAAACAGGCTGGATGATAATATGAGGGAAGTGTTAAATAGGAGCGATCTAAATACTCACGAAAAAGCTCTACAATATACCGCCTTATTACAGCGCTATCTGGGGTTAGTCAAGCAAGGTGAACAGGAGACGAGCATGTTATCCCTATCATTACCACCAGATGTCGCCACGACCCCAGGTCATAATGATAATACATCCGCCAATGCAACAGGGGTCGCTGTGACAACCGCGAGCACTCGTTCAGACCGACAAATCAGTGATGACGGCAGTCATTTTTTGAAAAGTATAGCCGCGCGAAACAGAGAAAATGCTCAGTATCTCTTGGAAATGATAACCCAATCTAACGGTGTTGTGGGATGGAATCTTATGGATGAATTGATACATAAGGGTAGTATTACACGAGGGTCTAATGTAGGATTACTATTAAAGAGACTCACTACACCGCAATTGCGTAGTAACTTTAAACGGCCCATAGGTTGGCATGAGTTTCTATTAGCCTGTTCCGACCTCGATATACCTCTCTCAAAAATACCCAATACCCACGTTCGGGCTAGATATCTCCTGATTAAACAAGGTAGATCAGCCAACCCGCCCGATTTAGCATCCCCCGTTAGAACTACTACTACTACTGCTACTAATGCAAAGAAACCTAGAAAACGGGCCGTGAAAGAATGGGAGGAATGGTCATAAAATCGTTTTTTTTTTTTGGTTTATGATTTTTTATTTCTTTGATTTCCTTTAGTTATCAGAATGTTATCAGAATGTTCTAATGTATGTGTATTGTGTGTGTGTGTGTGTGTTGTATGTGAAAATATAAACAATGATGTAATCATTTTCAAAAATGTTTTATTGATGATAAATATGTATTGATGCATCGTTATTATACAATAAAAAACATATTGAACAATAAATAGGTGTTTCATCTTGCTTTATTTTATGTATTTGAAATGTTACAACAAACTCTGAAATATATATACACAACATTGACATAACACTGACATAAGTCATCATAACACTGACATAAGTCATCATAACACTGACATAAGTCATCATAACATGGACATAACTCAACATAACATGGACATAACTCAACATAACACTGACATAATACTGACACAAGTCAACATAATGTGATAAACATTCTATATCAAATCATAAAAGAGGGTGATTCTTTATAAATATACCCCTTGAATCTACATGCTGTAGACATTTTAACCCTGTAGATATACACACGCAGGGCAACAGTTTTCTCACAAACAATGATACTAATCTATCATTTTTATCAGTATTATTACTGTACAAATCCAAGAATTTCATATAACTTTTACCTCTAAGCATATTAGAAAGAAAGAATATGCAGTGTTCACCGCAACAGGTGGAATCATATCCCTGTATTTGTTGACTGGAATATTGAATATCGTCACAGGTCATTTTGAGAAATCTATAAATACTGTCTGGAAACATTCTATAGTCGGGGCTGTTCCCATAACTATCGAAAAAACTACCAGTCATGTCAGACGATAGATACAGAGCAATCCAATGTTCCCCGGGGAGGTGTGATGGGTGTGTGTTTACGATGGCTGTTGCTGGGAGATTAGTGACACGCCTCCGAGGAAGCTGGTCACTAGCCAACACTCCGAGAAAATGGTTTTTTGTGGATATTTTATCCATAATATTTGTCAACTGTATAGTATTCATTTTTATTTTTTCAATAACAGTCCATAAGAACCTGTCGCCTATTAGATACTTCCAACACACAGTCAAACACCGCATATACGATTAATGTAATGGTCCTGGGGAGTGGTTGACTAAACCTGACCTCCATGCGTAAGCTACCTGATTTGGCCAATGACAGATGACCTCCACACTCATCGTCCGGCGCGAGATTGAACGCATACAATGTATAGCCAGCCATAAAATCTTCCCTACTTATGGGCAAGCTACGATTCATTAAGTGTCGCCCTGTAGCCGTGATGAGTTGATAATAATCACGCGCAATACAACCGGCTTCGAAATTAGGCTGTAGCGGTTTGGTAGGGTATTGCTGGCCGTCGAGATAAACGGCTATGAATTCTAGATGATTATGTTTAAAATTAAAAGGGTTTTTATGATAAACACCCATAAATGCATCATTATCAACGAAACCCACTACTAATGATTTAGGCATGGTACCCAGAAAAAGGTTTTCTTGATTAGATATGCGTGACTGGGCCGGTAGCGAAATAGTTTTCACTACCACCCGGTCCAATGCATATCGAGCGGTCGCATTGAGCAAGGCTTCGGCATGACCAAGCCGTACCGGCGGGGAGACTGTCACCTTTTTCACAAATAACGATGCATACGTTATATTTAGCGTGTAGGGGATGTTGCCGTCCCTCATCAGACAGAATTCATCCTTTGTTCTCATAAGACGTATTTTTATATCAACCCCATTTAACATTAACTTTTCTTGAAAAAATATATCGGCGTGTATGGGGCCAATCAATTCAGTTACATGACTTTGTTGTGTAAATGCCGCCCTCGAGTTGAGACCGGGGTTGTTACCCTGTGTGTCAACTTCGTCCATATGACCCGCTTGATCCTTGTAAAATAAACCCGCGGTGAAATTTGTTTCCAATACTTGCTGATCATAATTCAATAGACATTCGATAATACTTCTATACGGATAGGTGGACGAGCTTTGCGACACTAGGCGGTCTCCTAACGTCACATCAACTTGTGAAAAAATACTGGCTATCGGATAGTTAACCAGGGCTACATTTGCGCCGGCCGGTAGTGCTTGGCCGTCGGGTAAAGTGATTCTAACCCTTAAAAATAGTAATGTGTTATTCAAATCTATGTACTCTTCTCCACTCGAAGGGATGAAGAATTCTACAGGTGCCGTTCCGGAAAGGGCAGAGACAGGCTGGATCTCAACATATTGTGATTTCTCCACGCTCGTCTGGGTCAATGGGAGTGAAAATAAATCCAGCTCCGTTTTTAAACCTTCGTCGGATAATGGATGTAGTAGCGACATCTTTAATTAGAATATGCCTTTAAAGCTCCTCTTGACGGTGCTATTTTTACGCTGTTTACGTCTAGCGGGTCGTGCTGATAATGAACGCTTGGCCGCGCCGCGTTTACTTTTCTTGGTGACGGTCTTAGCTCGACCCCCGGGCGGCCGCTTCACACCCCTGCGTGTCATTACCATCAATCCTGACCCATCCTGATTCGAGCCTAAATTGTTAGACATAACGCGGCTCACCACATCACTGACTAAACCTTTTGCGGCCGTCTTTAAATGCGGTTTGGCTAGCGCTATACCCGATCTGAAAAACGGTGCTACCATGCGATACAGGCCCCTAAAAAGACCCCCAAATCCTCGTCCGTACTGCGTAAATGATCCTGCGTAACCCGGTAGATGCCCACCACCGGCCTGACTTTTATAATAAGAGACATACCGACGGCTGTCATTGTATGCCATCTTTACACCTTAGATATGCAACTTCTGTGGAACGGGGCGGAAGTGTAACTTGACTACCACCTTACCATGGGTAAATAAAACTGTTTGATCCTGATCGTTTTTAATATCGATACATATATCTGTGATTACATGTCTTGCAAGCGAAACGTAGTGTGCCTTGTCATAACACACTGTGACTGAATCCTGATGCTCACCCGATATATGTACACATCTCAACAGAGGCACATAATGATCCCCCACTAATTGATATCGTATAAAATCACAGTATATAAATAATGTGTAAAACGCTCCATAAAGATCCGCGGGGTATTTTGCATAATGTCTCACTTGCCCCGTATTCAGATCTGAAATAAATGACTTGCTCCCCACAGCTTTTATCAAGCCACGACCCTCAACTAACTCCAATCCCAAAATGGATGATAATTTCACATTGAACTTTAGAGTCATAGTATCAGCGCACTGCATATAAACTTTATTTCGGACGGCATCATAAGATAACCTAGCCCGTAACCCCTCTAAAAAGATGTTGATAGCAGCGATTATGCCATCGATGCTTGTGTAGAAACCGTGAGGCACCCTCTGTGTAACAATGATCTCCGGGTCATTAAAACAAATATCAAATACACAGTCTTTTTCAGCTATAGTCTCCCATGTACGGGGGTAATTAATTTCGATGAGAGCGACTTCCCACATACCCGGTAAGTCTAATACCGTGCGTAAATTAGTCCTGTATTTTCCAATCTCATTATCCGGATAAACAGATGCCGAAGAGTTGGAGGGGAGTGTAACGTAAAATCCTCCTGAATCACTCATTTTTGACACTATATTCATTCATGAATGAATGAACGTAGGATATGGGACTCTGCGTTTCTTATGCGTCCACCACTTCATGCTCCGGAATCCAACTGTTGAACTTTTCAGGCCATCCCAACCATTTCACTAGAACCATACGCTTCTTGCCAGTTTTCTTTCTTGATATGATTTTATCAATCTTAAATCGATATCCTTTATTCAATTTAATCTTTTGTAACTCTTGTTCATAAAAATTACCTTCAATCAGTTCTCCATCATAATCCTTTAACCGGTAGATGGGAGGGGACCGTGGAATTCGTTCAGTTATAGTGAAATATTCATGGGTGTAGGTTTGTTCATATCCCTTATCAAATATACCACGGTTTCTTGAAACCCTTACAATATCACCCACCTCATGCCTGAATCTTACAGATTGTTTTTTATTACCGTCTATACCGTATAAATTGTTAAACACCACACGCTCATTGGCAAGACAAACCTCTGACGGCCTCATCTTAATAGCCGTATGTAACGAATTATTATAGGAGCTGACCAAATCCTCCAAGACATCAATGTATCGTTTAGAATTAACCGCAGTCAAATACCTCCACATACGGCCTTTAATAGTCCGATTGAATCGCTCCACTACAGAGGCCTTTACCTCACTATTTGTTGAAAAATGGTTTATTTTATATTTCCCCATTAGTTTTTTAAACGTAGTATTGTAGAATTCGGTTCCATGGTCGGTCTGTAGTTTACAAGGTATTCTACCGCTGGACATTACATCCTCAAACGCCTTGGTGACATCACTGGCGTTTTTAGTTTTAATACATACACACCAGGCAAATTTGCTAAATACATCTATACATGTCAACATATATTTAAAGTCGTCATTATATTCGGCATACATTGACATATCGACCAAGTCTGCTTGAAATTGCTGATTTAGACCAAAGACCATGACTCTGCTACGTGGATAGTTAATCCGCTTTGCTTTATGCAATGTGTAAGTATCTTCACCGGAGAGCCAATTAGTCACAGAATTGTCTGCCGCTTTCCCCTCGAGTGCTCGTTTGAGGCGTTGTTGGCCCCCGAAACACCCCTCACTAGTGGGATCATAATATAAGCGCTTCATACGTGACTCCATGGTATGATTTGTTTTGAAATAATGAGAGGTTGTTACTGATACAATGATTTTTATTTAGAATATAATCAAGAATAGTTATACATTTCACACATACGCTCAATACATTTTGTCATATTTTACATCTTATCGAGCAGTTTTAAAAATTGAATACATTTATCAACGTTTTTTCTTATCAGAAATTCGGCTAAAACAGTAGCCACAATAGACACATTAACGGTCTCATTTTTTAACATTTTCATTATACAAAAATCAGTCACAAACGTACAAATAACAATGAAAGTACCCATATTTAAACAACCCCATGTAGGCTGAGACATGCAATTTAAAACCAATGACACGGTCATATGACAAGGGGCATGCGCATCGGAGCACATCTCCAGCAGACACGTCCAGTCGCTGGCTATCTCCCTCCCACGCTTCATGAGTTTCTTTAAGTTGCATAGACGCCCGGATGTCCTAACGCTCGCATCTTGATTAGTTGTAGAATCACCCCCCGCTACATGATTATTATGTATTTGAGCAATTTCATCTACAATCACAGAATACAATAATGAGGTCAAATGCCCCTTGAGAACGACCTCATCGATGACACGAGGCTCTTCCACCACAATTGATGTGAATCGGTTGCCCATCTTCTCATTGATGATGATGATGATACGACGATGATATTTTTATGAAGAAATAATGCCGCGCCACCGCATCAATGTGTTCTCTACAGCGTCTTTGACATCTTTATCCATCAACGTGTTCCGGATCTCTCTCAACTTGGTGCAGATTTGTTTTTCAGCTTGCAGTTCGTATATCACTGTTTCAATACATCCAATAATTTTCTGTGGCGATGGATAAAGACCCTTTTTTGCTAACACATCAGACAAAATCTGTGGTAGCGCCGGAACCACTATTTCAAGTAATATATCAACTGCATTTGTTTCAAGGAAATGAGCAGGGGGGTCAAATAGACACGGATGCTGCATTTGGCTAGGATGCTGTATTTTACAGCCGTAACATGTCAGCTTTAACCTATCACTAATTACGTCCTCAAGTATCATACATGTCGACACCTTTACAATATGCACTCCTAATGTAGTGAGAGGTTTACCCAATATTAAATAGGGATGGCTGGTTAATTGGTCATCAGCATAATTCATGGGTGGAATAACATCGTATCCGGCTTCTGCTTCATATTGTGAGCCCCCGTAGGCATCAACCCAACTAGATACCCAACCGTCATCTGAATCATAGTCTTTAGCTGACTCATTGTCTTTAACAGACGTTTTACCCCCATTAACACTAGCCATGTCATAGTTCTGTGTGCTTGTGCTGGCAACTGCCCCGTCACGGGTCAAGAGAGGTTTTATACCGTAGGAGTTGGAGGACAACGTGGGAGGGGCTTTACTTGACCGTTTCATCATTTAGTCTTTGATGGGATGCTGAAAGGCCTAGGGGAATGAATGATTTAAGAAAGTCTCTCATTGACACACACACACATTCATCTATCAACCGTAAAATTAAAAATTAAAAATTCATAGAAGACATTAAAAAAAGAAACCCATATCAAGTCATATCTGCCATATCAAGTCTTTTAGAATCAACCACTATGTCTGGTTGAAGTATTCAAGATTGTTTATGAATAAAGTACGTTTAATACCATTAAAATCCTCCAAGACATTCCTCCAACGAAAAATGTCATCTATTCTATCAAAAATATCGTACATTATGTGCACATCGCTTAAAGGAAAAACGAAAAGAGCATCAGAGTCTGCGATTACATTCGATAAATCATTAGGGTTTGCAATAATGGTATTTCTATAATTTCCACCGCATACATACACATAAGTGCCTGTTTTTTTAGAATCCCTGTCGGCAAAAACAAAATATTGTTTTTCACCACATTTAACGAGCTTATTGTATAAAACCTCGTTTTCAGGTATTTCCAATTGACGCAGATTTGATAAAACGGCCCCTTTAAACGACCACCAAGACTCTCTGTCAAAAACCACCCCGTTTTTATCTAGTTCTGCCGCTACATTAGTAGTTGAAATCTTGACAGTTGATTCCTCTTTATCATAGACATACCCCGCCAGTCTAAAATCGCTGAGCATCCAGCTGAACTCTCTGTCAATGTCATAATCATACAGATTACGGAGCAAACTACCAGGCCGTCTCGTTAATGCCAAATCTCGCGGCACCACTTTTTTAGGCGCACGGCATAAAGTAGGACTATGATCGACTATAGGAATTCTGATACGCGGGTGGTGGTCCGGCGTGTGACACGGAGGAGAACTCGCCATCGTCTGGGTTGAGGTCGTGAGAGAGAGAATGCAGAGCGGTGGCTAGTACCGTGATGGTCTCTCGGTTATGAACAGCCTCGGCTGTAATGAGCTTATCCTTATATAACACAGCGCTAAGAATCTCCCCGTTTAACGACCCATAATCACTCAGTAGAAACACACTCACACACACGCACACACAGTGAAAAAAACACACTAAAACCAGACACCACGCCTCCAGCCCCTCCATCCTTACCGTTTATAATTATGTATTTAAAACCATAAACACTGAGAAAAAATCCTATCTCTAGTGACCGTACTACCACCAGCACCGGTGAAGGCCAATATTCTATTGCAGTCTGACCTTAGCCCCAACCCTAATCATCTCACCCCATCCACGCACACACCTCAGACACACAGAAGAGCAGCCACGCACACACAGGGCTTGTCTGGGTGGTGGGGGTCAGCACCGGGGACAGACAGGGGGGGCACAAGTCGCGCCTCACAAACCCACAGCCACGCACACACAATATGTTATCTAAATAAGGACATCAACCTCATTAGAGAACACCATCCTCACAAACTCTCAAACACACACACACACCGTCACACAGAATACCCAAACACGCACACACCTCAGACACACAGAAGAGCAGCCACGCACACACACACACACACACACACACAGGGCTTGTCTGGGTGGTGGGGGTCAGCACCGGGGACAGACAGGGGGGGCACAAGTCGCGCCTCACAAACCCACAGCCACGCACACACAATATGTTATCTAAATAAGGACATCAACCTCATTAGAGAACACCATCCTCACAAACTCTCAAACACACACACACACCGTCACACAGAATACCCAAACACGCACACACCTCAGACACACAGAAGAGCAGCCACGCACACACACACACACACACACACACACACACAGGGCTTGTCTGGGTGGTGGGGGTCAGCACCGGGGACAGACAGGGGGGGCACAAGTCGCGCCTCACAAACCCACAGCCACGCACACACAATATGTTATCTAAATAAGGACATCAACCTCATTAGAGAACACCATCCTCACAAACTCTCAAACACACACACACACCGTCACACAGATTACCCAAACACGCACACACCTCAGACACACAGAAGAACAGCAGCACACACACCGTCACACACACACAGAATACCCAAACACGCACACACCTCAGACACACAGATTAACCAAACACGCACACACCTCAGACACACAGAAGAACAGCAGCACACACACCCCGGACCAGGTGCAGGTCATAAAATACGTTTCATCTCATTTGCATATCTAATTAGGGGTCATAAATCAATCACATTGACAGGTGCCCTCTATATTAGTAGTACTGTCCATCCCAACTATGCTACTATCAAACCTATGTGCTAGCTACTGTCCATCCCAACTATGCTACTATCAAACCAATGTGCTAGCTACTGTCCATCCCAACTATGCTACTATCAAACCAATGTGCTAGCTACTGTCCATCCCAACTATGCTACTATCAAACCAATGTGCTAGCTACTGTCCATCCCAACTATGCTACTATCAAACCAATGTGCTAGCTACTGTCCATCCCGACTATGCTACTATCAAACCAATGTTCTAGCTACTGTCCATCCCAACTATGCTACTATCAAACCAATGTGCTAGCTACTGTCCATCCCAACTATGCTACTATCAAACCAATGTGCTAGCTACTGTCCATCCCAACTATGCTACTATCAAACCAATGTGCTAGCTACTGTCCATCCCAACTATGCCAACAAACCTATGTGCTAGCTACTGCCCATCCCAACTATGCTACTATCAAACCAATGTGCTAGCTACTGTCCATCCCAACTATGCTACTATCAAACCAATGTGCTAGCTACTGTCCATCCCAACTATGCCAACAAACCTGTGCTAGCTACTGTCCATCCCAACTATGCTACTATCAAACACATGTGCTAGCTACTGTCCATCCCAACTATGCTACTATCAAACCAATGTGCTAGCTACTGTCCATCCCAACTATGCTACTATCAAACCAATGTGCTAGCTACTGTCCATCCCAACTATGCCAACAAACCTATGTGCTAGCTACTGTCCATCCCAACTATGCTTCTATCAAACCAATGTGCTAGCTACTGTCCATCCCAACTATGCAACTATCAAACCAATGTGCTAGCAACTGTACATCCCAACTATGCTACTATCAAACCAATGTGCTAGCTACTGTCCATCCCAACTATGATACAATCAAACCTATGTGATAGCTACTGTCCATCCCAACTATGCTACTATCAAACCAATGTGCTAGCTACTGTCCCTCCCAACTATGCTACTATCAAACCAATGTGCTAGCTACAGTCCATCCCAACTATGCTACTATCAAACCAATGTGCTAGCTACTGTCCATCCCAACTATGCTACTATCAAACCAATGTGCTAGCTACTGTCCATCCCAACTATGCTACTATCAAACCAATGTGCTAGCTACTGTCCATCCCAACTATGCTACTATCAAACCAATGTGCTAGCTACTGTCCATCCCAACTATGCTACTATCAAACCAATGTGCTAGCTACTGTCCATCCCAACTATGCTACTATCAAACCAATGTGCTAGCTACTGTCCATCCCAACTATGCCAACAAACCTATGTGCGAGCTACCGTCCATCCCAACTATGCTACTATCAAACCAATGTGCTAGCTACTGTCCATCCCAACTATGCTACTATCAAACCAATGTGCTAGCTACTGTCCATCCCAACTATGCCAACAAACCTATGTGCTAGCTACTGTCCATCCCAACTATGCTACTATCAAACCAATGTGCTAGCTACTGTCCATCCCAACTATGCTACTATCAAACCAATGTGCTAGCTACTGTCCATCCCAACTATGCCAACAAACCTATGTGCTAGCTACTGTCCATCCCAACTATGCTAGTATCAAACCAATGTGCTAGCTACTGTCCATCCCAACTATGCTACTATCAAACCAATGTGCTAGCTACTGTCCATCCCAACTATGCCAACAAACCTATGTGCTAGCTACTGTCCATCCCAACTATGCTACTATCAAACCAATGTGCTAGCTACTGTCCATCCCAAGTATGCAACTATCAAACCAATGTGCTAGCTACTGTCCATCCCAACTATGCTACTATCAAACCAATGTGCTAGCTACTGTCCATCCCAACTATGCTACTATCAAACCAATGTGCTAGCTACTGTCCCTCCCAACTATGCTACTATCAAACCAATGTGCTAGCTACTGTCCATCCCAACTATGCTACTATCAAACCAATGTGCTAGCTACTGTCCATCCCAACTATGCTACTATCAAACCAATGTGCTAGCTACTGTCCATCCCAACTATGCTACTATCAAACCAATGTGCTAGCTACTGTCCATCCCAACTATGCTACTATCAAACCAATGTGCTAGCTACTGTCCATCCCAACTATGCTACTATCAAACCAATGTGCTAGCTACTGTCCATCCCAACTATGCTACTATCAAACCAATGTGCTAGCTACTGTCCATCCCAACTATGCTACTATCAAACCAATGTGCTAGCTACTGTCCATCCCAACTATGCTACTATCAAACCAATGTGCTAGCTACTGTCCATCCCAACTATGCCAACAAACCTATGTGCGAGCTACCGTCCATCCCAACTATGCTACTATCAAACCAATGTGCTAGCTACTGTCCATCCCAACTATGCTACTATCAAACCAATGTGCTAGCTACTGTCCATCCCAACTATGCCAACAAACCTATGTGCTAGCTACTGTCCATCCCAACTATGCTACTATCAAACCAATGTGCTAGCTACTGTCCATCCCAACTATGCTACTATCAAACCAATGTGCTAGCTACTGTCCATCCCAACTATGCCAACAAACCTATGTGCTAGCTACTGTCCATCCCAACTATGCTAGTATCAAACCAATGTGCTAGCTACTGTCCATCCCAACTATGCTACTATCAAACCAATGTGCTAGCTACTGTCCATCCCAACTATGCCAACAAACCTATGTGCTAGCTACTGTCCATCCCAACTATGCTACTATCAAACCAATGTGCTAGCTACTGTCCATCCCAAGTATGCAACTATCAAACCAATGTGCTAGCTACTGTCCATCCCAACTATGCTACTATCAAACCAATGTGCTAGCTACTGTCCATCCCAACTATGGTACTATCAAACCTATGTGCTAGCTACTGTCCATCCCAACTATGCTACTATCAAACCAATGTGCTAGCTACTGTCCATCCCAACTATGGTACTATCAAACCTATGTGCTAGCTACTGTCCATCCCAACTATGCTACTATCAAACCTATGTGCTAGCTACTGTCCATCCCAACTATGCTACTATCAAACCTATGTGCTAGCTACTGTCCATCCCAACTATGCTACTATCAAACCAATGTGCTAGCTACTGTCCATCCCAACTATGCTACTATCAAACCAATGTGCTAGCTACTGTCCATCCCAACTATGCTACTATCAAACCAATGTGCTAGCTAATGTCCATCCCAACTATGCTACTATCAAACCTATGTGCTAGCTACTGTCCATCCCAACTATGCTACTATCAAACCTATGTGCTAGCTACTGTCCATCCCAACTATGCTACTATCAAACCAATGTGCTAGCTACTGTCCATCCCAACTATGCTACTATCAAACCAATGTGCTAGCTACTGTCCATCCCAACTATGCTACTATCAAACCAATGTGCTAGCTACTGTCCATCCCAACTATGCTACTATCAAACCAATGTGCTAGCTACTGTCCATCCCAACTATGCCAACAAACCTATGTGCTAGCTACTGTCCATCCCAACTATGCTACTATCAAACCAATGTGCTAGCTACTGTCCATCCCAACTATGCTACTATCAAACCAATGTGCTAGCTACTGTCCATCCCAACTATGCTACTATCAAACCAATGTGCTAGCTACTGTCCATCCCAACTATGCCAACAAACCTATGTGCTAGCTACTGTCCATCCCAACTATGCTACTATCAAACCAATGTGCTAGCTACTGTCCATCCCAACTATGCTACTATCAAACCAATGTGCTAGCTACTGTCCATCCCAACTATGCCAACAAACCTATGTGCTAGCTACTGTCCATCCCAACTATGCTACTATCAAACCAATGTGCTAGCTACTGTCCATCCCAACTATGCTACTATCAAACCAATGTGCTAGCTACTGTCCATCCCAACTATGCCAACAAACCTATGTGCTAGCTACTGTCCATCCCAACTATGCTACTATCAAACCAATGTGCTAGCTACTGTCCATCCCAAGTATGCAACTATCAAACCAATGTGCTAGCTACTGTACATCCCAACTATGGTACTATCAAACCTATGTGCTAGCTACTGTCCATCCCAACTATGCTACTATCAAACCTATGTGCTAGCTACTGTCCATCCCAACTATGCTACTATCAAACCAATGTGCTAGCTACTGTCCATCCCAACTATGCTACTATCAAACCAATGTGCTAGCTACTGTCCATCCCAACTATGCTACTATCAAACCAATGTGCTAGCTACTGTCCATCCCAACTATGCTACTATCAAACCAATGTGCTAGCTACTGTCCATCCCGACTATGCTACTATCAAACCAATGTTCTAGCTACTGTCCATCCCAACTATGCTACTATCAAACCAATGTGCTAGCTACTGTCCATCCCAACTATGCTACTATCAAACCAATGTGCTAGCTACTGTCCATCCCAACTATGCTACTATCAAACCAATGTGCTAGCTACTGTCCATCCCAACTATGCCAACAAACCTATGTGCTAGCTACTGCCCATCCCAACTATGCTACTATCAAACCAATGTGCTAGCTACTGTCCATCCCAACTATGCTACTATCAAACCAATGTGCTAGCTACTGTCCATCCCAACTATGCCAACAAACCTGTGCTAGCTACTGTCCATCCCAACTATGCTACTATCAAACACATGTGCTAGCTACTGTCCATCCCAACTATGCTACTATCAAACCAATGTGCTAGCTACTGTCCATCCCAACTATGCTACTATCAAACCAATGTGCTAGCTACTGTCCATCCCAACTATGCCAACAAACCTATGTGCTAGCTACTGTCCATCCCAACTATGCTTCTATCAAACCAATGTGCTAGCTACTGTCCATCCCAACTATGCAACTATCAAACCAATGTGCTAGCAACTGTACATCCCAACTATGCTACTATCAAACCAATGTGCTAGCTACTGTCCATCCCAACTATGATACAATCAAACCTATGTGATAGCTACTGTCCATCCCAACTATGCTACTATCAAACCAATGTGCTAGCTACTGTCCCTCCCAACTATGCTACTATCAAACCAATGTGCTAGCTACAGTCCATCCCAACTATGCTACTATCAAACCAATGTGCTAGCTACTGTCCATCCCAACTATGCTACTATCAAACCAATGTGCTAGCTACTGTCCATCCCAACTATGCTACTATCAAACCAATGTGCTAGCTACTGTCCATCCCAACTATGCTACTATCAAACCAATGTGCTAGCTACTGTCCATCCCAACTATGCTACTATCAAACCAATGTGCTAGCTACTGTCCATCCCAACTATGCTACTATCAAACCAATGTGCTAGCTACTGTCCATCCCAACTATGCCAACAAACCTATGTGCGAGCTACCGTCCATCCCAACTATGCTACTATCAAACCAATGTGCTAGCTACTGTCCATCCCAACTATGCTACTATCAAACCAATGTGCTAGCTACTGTCCATCCCAACTATGCCAACAAACCTATGTGCTAGCTACTGTCCATCCCAACTATGCTACTATCAAACCAATGTGCTAGCTACTGTCCATCCCAACTATGCTACTATCAAACCAATGTGCTAGCTACTGTCCATCCCAACTATGCCAACAAACCTATGTGCTAGCTACTGTCCATCCCAACTATGCTAGTATCAAACCAATGTGCTAGCTACTGTCCATCCCAACTATGCTACTATCAAACCAATGTGCTAGCTACTGTCCATCCCAACTATGCCAACAAACCTATGTGCTAGCTACTGTCCATCCCAACTATGCTACTATCAAACCAATGTGCTAGCTACTGTCCATCCCAAGTATGCAACTATCAAACCAATGTGCTAGCTACTGTCCATCCCAACTATGCTACTATCAAACCAATGTGCTAGCTACTGTCCATCCCAACTATGCTACTATCAAACCAATGTGCTAGCTACTGTCCATCCCAACTATGCCAACAAACCTATGTGCTAGCTACTGTCCATCCCAACTATGCTACTATCAAACCAATGTGCTAGCTACTGTCCATCCCAACTATGGTACTATCAAACCTATGTGCTAGCTACTGTCCATCCCAACTATGCTACTATCAAACCTATGTGCTAGCTACTGTCCATCCCAACTATGCTACTATCAAACCTATGTGCTAGCTACTGTCCATCCCAACTATGCTACTATCAAACCAATGTGCTAGCTACTGTCCATCCCAACTATGCTACTATCAAACCAATGTGCTAGCTACTGTCCATCCCAACTATGCTACTATCAAACCAATGTGCTAGCTAATGTCCATCCCAACTATGCTACTATCAAACCTATGTGCTAGCTACTGTCCATCCCAACTATGCTACTATCAAACCTATGTGCTAGCTACTGTCCATCCCAACTATGCTACTATCAAACCAATGTGCTAGCTACTGTCCATCCCAACTATGCTACTATCAAACCAATGTGCTAGCTACTGTCCATCCCAACTATGCTACTATCAAACCAATGTGCTAGCTACTGTCCATCCCAACTATGCTACTATCAAACCAATGTGCTAGCTACTGTCCATCCCAACTATGCCAACAAACCTATGTGCTAGCTACTGTCCATCCCAACTATGCTACTATCAAACCAATGTGCTAGCTACTGTCCATCCCAACTATGCTACTATCAAACCAATGTGCTAGCTACTGTCCATCCCAACTATGCTACTATCAAACCAATGTGCTAGCTACTGTCCATCCCAACTATGCCAACAAACCTATGTGCTAGCTACTGTCCATCCCAACTATGCTACTATCAAACCAATGTGCTAGCTACTGTCCATCCCAACTATGCTACTATCAAACCAATGTGCTAGCTACTGTCCATCCCAACTATGCCAACAAACCTATGTGCTAGCTACTGTCCATCCCAACTATGCTACTATCAAACCAATGTGCTAGCTACTGTCCATCCCAACTATGCTACTATCAAACCAATGTGCTAGCTACTGTCCATCCCAACTATGCCAACAAACCTATGTGCTAGCTACTGTCCATCCCAACTATGCTACTATCAAACCAATGTGCTAGCTACTGTCCATCCCAAGTATGCAACTATCAAACCAATGTGCTAGCTACTGTACATCCCAACTATGCTACTATCAAACCAATGTGCTAGCTACTGTCCATCCCAACTATGGTACTATCAAACCTATGTGCTAGCTACTGTCCATCCCAACTATGCTACTATCAAACCTATGTGCTAGCTACTGTCCATCCCAACTATGCTACTATCAAACCAATGTGCTAGCTACTGTCCATCCCAACTATGCTACTATCAAACCAATGTGCTAGCTACTGTCCATCCCAACTATGCTACTATCAAACCAATGTGCTAGCTACTGTCCATCCCAACTATGCTACTATCAAACCAATGTGCTAGCTACTGTCCATCCCGACTATGCTACTATCAAACCAATGTTCTAGCTACTGTCCATCCCAACTATGCTACTATCAAACCAATGTGCTAGCTACTGTCCATCCCAACTATGCTACTATCAAACCAATGTGCTAGCTACTGTCCATCCCAACTATGCTACTATCAAACCAATGTGCTAGCTACTGTCCATCCCAACTATGCCAACAAACCTATGTGCTAGCTACTGCCCATCCCAACTATGCTACTATCAAACCAATGTGCTAGCTACTGTCCATCCCAACTATGCTACTATCAAACCAATGTGCTAGCTACTGTCCATCCCAACTATGCCAACAAACCTGTGCTAGCTACTGTCCATCCCAACTATGCTACTATCAAACACATGTGCTAGCTACTGTCCATCCCAACTATGCTACTATCAAACCAATGTGCTAGCTACTGTCCATCCCAACTATGCTACTATCAAACCAATGTGCTAGCTACTGTCCATCCCAACTATGCCAACAAACCTATGTGCTAGCTACTGTCCATCCCAACTATGCTTCTATCAAACCAATGTGCTAGCTACTGTCCATCCCAACTATGCAACTATCAAACCAATGTGCTAGCAACTGTACATCCCAACTATGCTACTATCAAACCAATGTGCTAGCTACTGTCCATCCCAACTATGATACAATCAAACCTATGTGATAGCTACTGTCCATCCCAACTATGCTACTATCAAACCAATGTGCTAGCTACTGTCCCTCCCAACTATGCTACTATCAAACCAATGTGCTAGCTACAGTCCATCCCAACTATGCTACTATCAAACCAATGTGCTAGCTACTGTCCATCCCAACTATGCTACTATCAAACCAATGTGCTAGCTACTGTCCATCCCAACTATGCTACTATCAAACCAATGTGCTAGCTACTGTCCATCCCAACTATGCTACTATCAAACCAATGTGCTAGCTACTGTCCATCCCAACTATGCTACTATCAAACCAATGTGCTAGCTACTGTCCATCCCAACTATGCTACTATCAAACCAATGTGCTAGCTACTGTCCATCCCAACTATGCCAACAAACCTATGTGCGAGCTACCGTCCATCCCAACTATGCTACTATCAAACCAATGTGCTAGCTACTGTCCATCCCAACTATGCTACTATCAAACCAATGTGCTAGCTACTGTCCATCCCAACTATGCCAACAAACCTATGTGCTAGCTACTGTCCATCCCAACTATGCTACTATCAAACCAATGTGCTAGCTACTGTCCATCCCAACTATGCTACTATCAAACCAATGTGCTAGCTACTGTCCATCCCAACTATGCCAACAAACCTATGTGCTAGCTACTGTCCATCCCAACTATGCTAGTATCAAACCAATGTGCTAGCTACTGTCCATCCCAACTATGCTACTATCAAACCAATGTGCTAGCTACTGTCCATCCCAACTATGCCAACAAACCTATGTGCTAGCTACTGTCCATCCCAACTATGCTACTATCAAACCAATGTGCTAGCTACTGTCCATCCCAAGTATGCAACTATCAAACCAATGTGCTAGCTACTGTCCATCCCAACTATGCTACTATCAAACCAATGTGCTAGCTACTGTCCATCCCAACTATGCTACTATCAAACCAATGTGCTAGCTACTGTCCCTCCCAACTATGCTACTATCAAACCAATGTGCTAGCTACTGTCCATCCCAACTATGCTACTATCAAACCAATGTGCTAGCTACTGTCCATCCCAACTATGCTACTATCAAACCAATGTGCTAGCTACTGTCCATCCCAACTATGCTACTATCAAACCAATGTGCTAGCTACTGTCCATCCCAACTATGCTACTATCAAACCAATGTGCTAGCTACTGTCCATCCCAACTATGCTACTATCAAACCAATGTGCTAGCTACTGTCCATCCCAACTATGCTACTATCAAACCAATGTGCTAGCTACTGTCCATCCCAACTATGCTACTATCAAACCAATGTGCTAGCTACTGTCCATCCCAACTATGCTACTATCAAACCAATGTGCTAGCTACTGTCCATCCCAACTATGCCAACAAACCTATGTGCGAGCTACCGTCCATCCCAACTATGCTACTATCAAACCAATGTGCTAGCTACTGTCCATCCCAACTATGCTACTATCAAACCAATGTGCTAGCTACTGTCCATCCCAACTATGCCAACAAACCTATGTGCTAGCTACTGTCCATCCCAACTATGCTACTATCAAACCAATGTGCTAGCTACTGTCCATCCCAACTATGCTACTATCAAACCAATGTGCTAGCTACTGTCCATCCCAACTATGCCAACAAACCTATGTGCTAGCTACTGTCCATCCCAACTATGCTAGTATCAAACCAATGTGCTAGCTACTGTCCATCCCAACTATGCTACTATCAAACCAATGTGCTAGCTACTGTCCATCCCAACTATGCCAACAAACCTATGTGCTAGCTACTGTCCATCCCAACTATGCTACTATCAAACCAATGTGCTAGCTACTGTCCATCCCAAGTATGCAACTATCAAACCAATGTGCTAGCTACTGTCCATCCCAACTATGCTACTATCAAACCAATGTGCTAGCTACTGTCCATCCCAACTATGGTACTATCAAACCTATGTGCTAGCTACTGTCCATCCCAACTATGCTACTATCAAACCAATGTGCTAGCTACTGTCCATCCCAACTATGGTACTATCAAACCTATGTGCTAGCTACTGTCCATCCCAACTATGCTACTATCAAACCTATGTGCTAGCTACTGTCCATCCCAACTATGCTACTATCAAACCTATGTGCTAGCTACTGTCCATCCCAACTATGCTACTATCAAACCAATGTGCTAGCTACTGTCCATCCCAACTATGCTACTATCAAACCAATGTGCTAGCTACTGTCCATCCCAACTATGCTACTATCAAACCAATGTGCTAGCTACTGTCCATCCCAACTATGCTACTATCAAACCAATGTGCTAGCTACTGTCCATCCCAACTATGCCAACAAACCTATGTGCTATCTACTGTCCATCCCAACTATGCTACTATCAAACCAATGTGCTAGCTACTGTCCATCCCAACTATGCTACTATCAAACCAATGTGCTAGCTACTGTCCATCCCAACTATGCCAACAAACCTATGTGCTAGCTACTGTCCATCCCAACTATGCTACTATCAAACCAATGTGCTAGCTACTGTCCATCCCAACTATGCTACTATCAAACCAATGTGCTAGCTACTGTCCATCCCAACTATGCCAACAAACCTATGTGCTAGCTACTGTCCATCCCAACTATGCTACTATCAAACCAATGTGCTAGCTACTGTCCATCCCAAGTATGCAACTATCAAACCAATGTGCTAGCTACTGTACATCCCAACTATGCTACTATCAAACCAATGTGCTAGCTACTGTCCATCCCAACTATGGTACTATCAAACCTATGTGCTAGCTACTGTCCATCCCAACTATGCTACTATCAAACCTATGTGCTAGCTACTGTCCATCCCAACTATGCTACTATCAAACCAATGTGCTAGCTACTGTCCATCCCAACTATGCTACTATCAAACCAATGTGCTAGCTACTGTCCATCCCAACTATGCTACTATCAAACCAATGTGCTAGCTACTGTCCATCCCAACTATGCTACTATCAAACCAATGTGCTAGCTACTGTCCATCCCGACTATGCTACTATCAAACCAATGTTCTAGCTACTGTCCATCCCAACTATGCTACTATCAAACCAATGTGCTAGCTACTGTCCATCCCAACTATGCTACTATCAAACCAATGTGCTAGCTACTGTCCATCCCAACTATGCTACTATCAAACCAATGTGCTAGCTACTGTCCATCCCAACTATGCCAACAAACCTATGTGCTAGCTACTGCCCATCCCAACTATGCTACTATCAAACCAATGTGCTAGCTACTGTCCATCCCAACTATGCTACTATCAAACCAATGTGCTAGCTACTGTCCATCCCAACTATGCCAACAAACCAGTGCTAGCTACTGTCCATCCCAACTATGCTACTATCAAACCAATGTGCTAGCTACTGTCCATCCCAAGTATGCAACTATCAAACCAATGTGCTAGCTACTGTCCATCCCAACTATGCTACTATCAAACCAATGTGCTAGCTACTGTCCATCCCAACTATGCTACTATCAAACCAATGTGCTAGCTACTGTCCATCCCAACTATGCTACTATCAAACCAATGTGCTAGCTACTGTCCATCCCAACTATGCTACTATCAAACCAATGTGCTAGCTACTGTCCATCCCAACTATGCTACTATCAAACCAATGTGCTAGCTACTGTCCATCCCAACTATGCTACTATCAAACCAATGTGCTAGCTACTGTCCATCCCAACTATGCCAACAAACCTATGTGCGAGCTACCGTCCATCCCAACTATGCTACTATCAAACCAATGTGCTAGCTACTGTCCATCCCAACTATGCTACTATCAAACCAATGTGCTAGCTACTGTCCATCCCAACTATGCCAACAAACCTATGTGCTAGCTACTGTCCATCCCAACTATGCTACTATCAAACCAATGTGCTAGCTACTGTCCATCCCAACTATGCTACTATCAAACCAATGTGCTAGCTACTGTCCATCCCAACTATGCCAACAAACCTATGTGCTAGCTACTGTCCATCCCAACTATGCTAGTATCAAACCAATGTGCTAGCTACTGTCCATCCCAACTATGCTACTATCAAACCAATGTGCTAGCTACTGTCCATCCCAACTATGCCAACAAACCTATGTGCTAGCTACTGTCCATCCCAACTATGCTACTATCAAACCAATGTGCTAGCTACTGTCCATCCCAAGTATGCAACTATCAAACCAATGTGCTAGCTACTGTCCATCCCAACTATGCTACTATCAAACCAATGTGCTAGCTACTGTCCATCCCAACTATGGTACTATCAAACCTATGTGCTAGCTACTGTCCATCCCAACTATGCTACTATCAAACCAATGTGCTAGCTACTGTCCATCCCAACTATGGTACTATCAAACCTATGTGCTAGCTACTGTCCATCCCAACTATGCTACTATCAAACCTATGTGCTAGCTACTGTCCATCCCAACTATGCTACTATCAAACCTATGTGCTAGCTACTGTCCATCCCAACTATGCTACTATCAAACCAATGTGCTAGCTACTGTCCATCCCAACTATGCTACTATCAAACCAATGTGCTAGCTACTGTCCATCCCAACTATGCTACTATCAAACCAATGTGCTAGCTACTGTCCATCCCAACTATGCTACTATCAAACCAATGTGCTAGCTACTGTCCATCCCAACTATGCTACTATCAAACCAATGTGCTAGCTACTGTCCATCCCAACTATGCCAACAAACCTATGTGCGAGCTACCGTCCATCCCATCTATGCTACTATCAAACCAATGTGCTAGCTACTGTCCATCCCAACTATGCTACTATCAAACCAATGTGCTAGCTACTGTCCATCCCAACTATGCCAACAAACCTATGTGCTAGCTACTGTCCATCCCAACTATGCTACTATCAAACCAATGTGCTAGCTACTGTCCATCCCAACTATGCTACTATCAAACCAATGTGCTAGCTACTGTCCATCCCAACTATGCCAACAAACCTATGTGCTAGCTACTGTCCATCCCAACTATGCTAGTATCAAACCAATGTGCTAGCTACTGTCCATCCCAACTATGCTACTATCAAACCAATGTGCTAGCTACTGTCCATCCCAACTATGCCAACAAACCTATGTGCTAGCTACTGTCCATCCCAACTATGCTACTATCAAACCAATGTGCTAGCTACTGTCCATCCCAAGTATGCAACTATCAAACCAATGTGCTAGCTACTGTCCATCCCAACTATGCTACTATCAAACCAATGTGCTAGCTACTGTCCATCCCAACTATGGTACTATCAAACCTATGTGCTAGCTACTGTCCATCCCAACTATGCTACTATCAAACCAATGTGCTAGCTACTGTCCATCCCAACTATGGTACTATCAAACCTATGTGCTAGCTACTGTCCATCCCAACTATGCTACTATCAAACCTATGTGCTAGCTACTGTCCATCCCAACTATGCTACTATCAAACCTATGTGCTAGCTACTGTCCATCCCAACTATGCTACTATCAAACCAATGTGCTAGCTACTGTCCATCCCAACTATGCTACTATCAAACCAATGTGCTAGCTACTGTCCATCCCAACTATGCTACTATCAAACCAATGTGCTAGCTACTGTCCATCCCAACTATGCTACTATCAAACCAATGTGCTAGCTACTGTCCATCCCAACTATGCTACTATCAAACCAATGTGCTAGCTACTGTCGATCCCAACTATGCTACTATCAAACCAATGTGCTAGCTACTGTCCTTCCCAACTATGCTACTATCAAACCAATGTGCTAGCTACTGTCCATCCCAACTATGCCAACAAACCTATGTGCTAGCTACTGCCCATCCCAACTATGCTACTATCAAACCAATGTGCTAGCTACTGTCCATCCCAACTATGCTACTATCAAACCAATGTGCTAGCTACTGTCCATCCCAACTATGCCAACAAACCTATGTGCTAGCTACTGTCCATCCCAACTATGCTACTATCAAACACATGTGCTAGCTACTGTCCATCCCAACTATGCTACTATCAAACCAATGTGCTAGCTACTGTCCATCCCAACTATGCTACTATCAAACCAATGTGCTAGCTACTGTCCATCCCAACTATGCCAACAAACCTATGTGCTAGCTACTGTCCATCCCAACTATGCTACTATCAAACCAATGTGCTAGCTACTGTCCATCCCAACTATGCAACTATCAAACCAATGTGCTAGCAACTGTACATCCCAACTATGCTACTATCAAACCAATGTGCTAGCTACTGTCCATCCCAACGATGATACAATCAAACCTATGTGCTAGCTACTGTCCATCCCAACTATGCTACTATCAAACCAATGTGCTAGCTACTGTCCCTCCCAACTATGCTACTATCAAACCAATGTGCTAGCTACTGTCCATCCCAACTATGCTACTATCAAACCAATGTGCTAGCTACTGTCCATCCCAACTATGCTACTATCAAACCAATGTGCTAGCTACTGTCCATCCCAACTATGCTACTATCAAACCAATGTGCTAGCTACTGTCCATCCCAACTATGCTACTATCAAACCAATGTGCTAGCTACTGTCCATCCCAACTATGCTACTATCAAACCAATGTGCTAGCTACTGTCCATCCCAACTATGCTACTATCAAACCAATGTGCTAGCTACTGTCCATCCCAACTATGCTACTATCAAACCAATGTGCTAGCTACTGTCCATCCCAACTATGCCAACAAACCTATGTGCTAGCTACCGTCCATCCCAACTATGCTACTATCAAACCAATGTGCTAGCTACTGTCCATCCCAACTATGCTACTATCAAACCAATGTGCTAGCTACTGTCCATCCCAACTATGCCAACAAACCTATGTGCTAGCTACTGTCCATCCCAACTATGCTACTATCAAACCAATGTGCTAGCTACTGTCCATCCCAACTATGCCAACAAACCTATGTGCTAGCTACTGTCCATCCCAACTATGCTAGTATCAAACCAATGTGCTAGCTACTGTCCATCCCAACTATGCTACTATCAAACCAATGTGCTAGCTACTGTCCATCCCAACTATGCCAACAAACCTATGTGCTAGCTACTGTCCATCCCAACTATGCTACTATCAAACCAATGTGCTAGCTACTGTCCATCCCAAGTATGCAACTATCAAACCAATGTGCTAGCTACTGTACATCCCAACTATGCTACTATCAAACCAATGTGCTAGCTACTGTCCATCCCAACTATGGTACTATCAAACCTATGTGCTAGCTACTGTCCATCCCAACTATGCTACTATCAAACCTATGTGCTAGCTACTGTCCATCCCAACTATGCTACTATCAAACCAATGTGCTAGCTACTGTCCATCCCAACTATGCTACTATCAAACCAATTTGCTAGCTACTGTCCATCCCAACTATGCTACTATCAAACCAATGTGCTAGCTACTGTCCATCCCAACTATGCTACTATCAAACCAATGTGCTAGCTACTGTCCATCCCAACTATGCTACTATCAAACCAATGTGCTAGCTACTGTCCATCCCAACTATGCTACTATCAAACCAATGTGCTAGCTACTGTCCATCCCAACTATGCTACTATCAAACACATGTGCTAGCTACTGTCCATCCCAACTATGCTACTATCAAACCAATGTGCTAGCTACTGTCCATCCCAACTATGCCAACAAACCTATGTGCTAGCTACTGTCCATCCCAACTATGCTACTATCAAACCAATGTGCTAGCTACTGTCCATCCCAACTATGCAACTATCAAACCAATGTGCTAGCAACTGTACATCCCAACTATGCTACTATCAAACCAATGTGCTAGCTACTGTCCATCCCAACTATGATACAATCAAACCTATGTGCTAGCTACTGTCCATCCCAACTATGCTACTATCAAACCAATGTGCTAGCTACTGTCCCTCCCAACTATGCTACTATCAAACCAATGTGCTAGCTACTGTCCATCCCAACTATGCTACTATCAAACCAATGTGCTAGCTACTGTCCATCCCAACTATGCTACTATCAAACCAATGTGCTAGCTACTGTCCATCCCAACTATGCTACTATCAAACCAATGTGCTAGCTACTGTCCATCCCAACTATGCTACTATCAAACCAATGTGCTAGCTACTGTCCATCCCAACTATGCTACTATCAAACCAATGTGCTAGCTACTGTCCATCCCAACTATGCTACTATCAAACCAATGTGCTAGCTACTGTCCATCCCAACTATGCTACTATCAAACCAATGTGCTAGCTACTGTCCATCCCAACTATGCCAACAAACCTATGTGCTAGCTACCGTCCATCCCAACTATGCTACTATCAAACCAATGTGCTAGCTACTGTCCATCCCAACTATGCTACTATCAAACCAATGTGCTAGCTACTGTCCATCCCAACTATGCTACTATCAAACCAATGTGCTAGCTACTGTCCATCCCAAGTATGCAACTATCAAACCAATGTGCTAGCTACTGTCCATCCCAACTATGCTACTATCAAACCAATGTGCTAGCTACTGTCCATCCCAACTATGGTACTATCAAACCTATGTGCTAGCTACTGTCCATCCCAACTATGCTACTATCAAACCAATGTGCTAGCTACTGTCCATCCCAACTATGGTACTATCAAACCTATGTGCTAGCTACTGTCCATCCCAACTATGCTACTATCAAACCTATGTGCTAGCTACTGTCCATCCCAACTATGCTACTATCAAACCTATGTGCTAGCTACTGTCCATCCCAACTATGCTACTATCAAACCAATGTGCTAGCTACTGTCCATCCCAACTATGCTACTATCAAACCAATGTGCTAGCTACTGTCCATCCCAACTATGCTACTATCAAACCAATGTGCTAGCTACTGTCCATCCCAACTATGCTACTATCAAACCAATGTGCTAGCTACTGTCCATCCCAACTATGCCAACAAACCTATGTGCTATCTACTGTCCATCCCAACTATGCTACTATCAAACCAATGTGCTAGCTACTGTCCATCCCAACTATGCTACTATCAAACCAATGTGCTAGCTACTGTCCATCCCAACTATGCCAACAAACCTATGTGCTAGCTACTGTCCATCCCAACTATGCTACTATCAAACCAATGTGCTAGCTACTGTCCATCCCAACTATGCTACTATCAAACCAATGTGCTAGCTACTGTCCATCCCAACTATGCCAACAAACCTATGTGCTAGCTACTGTCCATCCCAACTATGCTACTATCAAACCAATGTGCTAGCTACTGTCCATCCCAAGTATGCAACTATCAAACCAATGTGCTAGCTACTGTACATCCCAACTATGCTACTATCAAACCAATGTGCTAGCTACTGTCCATCCCAACTATGGTACTATCAAACCTATGTGCTAGCTACTGTCCATCCCAACTATGCTACTATCAAACCTATGTGCTAGCTACTGTCCATCCCAACTATGCTACTATCAAACCAATGTGCTAGCTACTGTCCATCCCAACTATGCTACTATCAAACCAATGTGCTAGCTACTGTCCATCCCAACTATGCTACTATCAAACCAATGTGCTAGCTACTGTCCATCCCAACTATGCTACTATCAAACCAATGTGCTAGCTACTGTCCATCCCGACTATGCTACTATCAAACCAATGTTCTAGCTACTGTCCATCCCAACTATGCTACTATCAAACCAATGTGCTAGCTACTGTCCATCCCAACTATGCTACTATCAAACCAATGTGCTAGCTACTGTCCATCCCAACTATGCTACTATCAAACCAATGTGCTAGCTACTGTCCATCCCAACTATGCCAACAAACCTATGTGCTAGCTACTGCCCATCCCAACTATGCTACTATCAAACCAATGTGCTAGCTACTGTCCATCCCAACTATGCTACTATCAAACCAATGTGCTAGCTACTGTCCATCCCAACTATGCCAACAAACCTGTGCTAGCTACTGTCCATCCCAACTATGCTACTATCAAACCAATGTGCTAGCTACTGTCCATCCCAAGTATGCAACTATCAAACCAATGTGCTAGCTACTGTCCATCCCAACTATGCTACTATCAAACCAATGTGCTAGCTACTGTCCATCCCAACTATGGTACTATCAAACCAATGTGCTAGCTACTGTCCATCCCAACTATGCTACTATCAAACCAATGTGCTAGCTACTGTCCATCCCAACTATGCTACTATCAAACCAATGTGCTAGCTACTGTCCATCCCAACTATGCTACTATCAAACCAATGTGCTAGCTACTGTCCATCCCAACTATGCTACTATCAAACCAATGTGCTAGCTACTGTCCATCCCAACTATGCCAACAAACCTATGTGCGAGCTACCGTCCATCCCAACTATGCTACTATCAAACCAATGTGCTAGCTACTGTCCATCCCAACTATGCTACTATCAAACCAATGTGCTAGCTACTGTCCATCCCAACTATGCCAACAAACCTATGTGCTAGCTACTGTCCATCCCAACTATGCTACTATCAAACCAATGTGCTAGCTACTGTCCATCCCAACTATGCTACTATCAAACCAATGTGCTAGCTACTGTCCATCCCAACTATGCCAACAAACCTATGTGCTAGCTACTGTCCATCCCAACTATGCTACTATCAAACCAATGTGCTAGCTACTGTCCATCCCAACTATGCTACTATCAAACCAATGTGTTAGCTACTGTCCATCCCAACTATGCCAACAAACCTATGTGCTAGCTACTGTCCATCCCAACTATGCTACTATCAAACCAATGTGCTAGCTACTGTCCATCCCAAGTATGCAACTATCAAACCAATGTGCTAGCTACTGTCCATCCCAACTATGCTACTATCAAACCAATGTGCTAGCTACTGTCCATCCCAACTATGGTACTATCAAACCTATGTGCTAGCTACTGTCCATCCCAACTATGCTACTATCAAACCAATGTGCTAGCTACTGTCCATCCCAACTATGGTACTATCAAACCTATGTGCTAGCTACTGTCCATCCCAACTATGCTACTATCAAACCTATGTGCTAGCTACTGTCCATCCCAACTATGCTACTATCAAACCTATGTGCTAGCTACTGTCCATCCCAACTATGCTACTATCAAACCAATGTGCTAGCTACTGTCCATCCCAACTATGCTACTATCAAACCAATGTGCTAGCTACTGTCCATCCCAACTATGCTACTATCAAACCAATGTGCTAGCTACTGTCCATCCCAACTATGCTACTATCAAACCAATGTGCTAGCTACTGTCCATCCCAACTATGCTACTATCAAACCAATGTGCTAGCTACTGTCCATCCCAACTATGCCAACAAACCTATGTGCGAGCTACCGTCCATCCCAACTATGCTACTATCAAACCAATGTGCTAGCTACTGTCCATCCCAACTATGCCAACAAACCTATGTGCTAGCTACTGTCCATCCCAACTATGCTACTATCAAACCAATGTGCTAGCTACTGTCCATCCCAACTATGCTACTATCAAACCAATGTGCTAGCTACTGTCCATCCCAACTATGCCAACAAACCTATGTGCTAGCTACTGTCCATCCCAACTATGCTAGTATCAAACCAATGTGCTAGCTACTGTCCATCCCAACTATGCTACTATCAAACCAATGTGCTAGCTACTGTCCATCCCAACTATGCCAACAAACCTATGTGCTAGCTACTGTCCATCCCAACTATGCTACTATCAAACCAATGTGCTAGCTACTGTCCATCCCAAGTATGCAACTATCAAACCAATGTGCTAGCTACTGTCCATCCCAACTATGCTACTATCAAACCAATGTGCTAGCTACTGTCCATCCCAACTATGGTACTATCAAACCTATGTGCTAGCTACTGTCCATCCCAACTATGCTACTATCAAACCAATGTGCTAGCTACTGTCCATCCCAACTATGGTACTATCAAACCTATGTGCTAGCTACTGTCCATCCCAACTATGCTACTATCAAACCAATGTGCTAGCTACTGTCCATCCCAACTATGCTACTATCAAACCTATGTGCTAGCTACTGTCCATCCCAACTATGCTACTATCAAACCAATGTGCTAGCTACTGTCCATCCCAACTATGCTACTATCAAACCAATGTGCTAGCTACTGTCCATCCCAACTATGCTACTATCAAACCAATGTGCTAGCTACTGTCCATCCCAACTATGCTACTATCAAACCAATGTGCTAGCTACTGTCCATCCCAACTATGCTACTATCAAACCAATGTGCTAGCTACTGTCGATCCCAACTATGCTACTATCAAACCAATGTGCTAGCTACTGTCCATCCCAACTATGCTACTATCAAACCAATGTGCTAGCTACTGTCCATCCCAACTATGCCAACAAACCTATGTGCTAGCTACTGCCCATCCCAACTATGCTACTATCAAACCAATGTGCTAGCTACTGTCCATCCCAACTATGCTACTATCAAACCAATGTGCTAGCTACTGTCCATCCCAACTATGCCAACAAACCTATGTGCTAGCTACTGTCCATCCCAACTATGCTACTATCAAACACATGTGCTAGCTACTGTCCATCCCAACTATGCTACTATCAAACCAATGTGCTAGCTACTGTCCATCCCAACTATGCTACTATCAAACCAATGTGCTAGCTACTGTCCATCCCAACTATGCCAACAAACCTATGTGCTAGCTACTGTCCATCCCAACTATGCTACTATCAAACCAATGTGCTAGCTACTGTCCATCCCAACTATGCAACTATCAAACCAATGTGCTAGCAACTGTACATCCCAACTATGCTACTATCAAACCAATGTGCTAGCTACTGTCCATCCCAACGATGATACAATCAAACCTATGTGCTAGCTACTGTCCATCCCAACTATGCTACTATCAAACCAATGTGCTAGCTACTGTCCCTCCCAACTATGCTACTATCAAACCAATGTGCTAGCTACTGTCCATCCCAACTATGCTACTATCAAACCAATGTGCTAGCTACTGTCCATCCCAACTATGCTACTATCAAACCAATGTGCTAGCTACTGTCCATCCCAACTATGCTACTATCAAACCAATGTGCTAGCTACTGTCCATCCCAACTATGCTACTATCAAACCAATATGCTAGCTACTGTCCATCCCAACTATGCTACTATCAAACCAATGTGCTAGCTACTGTCCATCCCAACTATGCTACTATCAAACCAATGTGCTAGCTACTGTCCATCCCAACTATGCTACTATCAAACCAATGTGCTAGCTACTGTCCATCCCAACTATGCCAACAAACCTATGTGCTAGCTACCGTCCATCCCAACTATGCTACTATCAAACCAATGTGCTAGCTACTGTCCATCCCAACTATGCCAACAAACCTATGTGCTAGCTACTGTCCATCCCAACTATGCTACTATCAAACCAATGTGCTAGCTACTGTCCATCCCAAGTATGCAACTATCAAACCAATGTGCTAGCTACTGTCCATCCCAACTATGCTACTATCAAACCAATGTGCTAGCTACTGTCCATCCCAACTATGGTACTATCAAACCTATGTGCTAGCTACTGTCCATCCCAACTATGCTACTATCAAACCAATGTGCTAGCTACTGTCCATCCCAACTATGGTACTATCAAACCTATGTGCTAGCTACTGTCCATCCCAACTATGCTACTATCAAACCTATGTGCTAGCTACTGTCCATCCCAACTATGCTACTATCAAACCTATGTGCTAGCTACTGTCCATCCCAACAATGCTACTATCAAACCAATGTGCTAGCTACTGTCCATCCCAACTATGCTACTATCAAACCAATGTGCTAGCTACTGTCCATCCCAACTATGCTACTATCAAACCAATGTGCTAGCTACTGTCCATCCCAACTATGCTACTATCAAACCAATGTGCTAGCTACAGTCCATCCCAACTATGCTACTATCAAACCAATGTGCTAGCTACTGTCGATCCCAACTATGCTACTATCAAACCAATGTGCTAGCTACTGTCCATCCCAACTATGCTACTATCAAACCAATGTGCTAGCTACTGTCCATCCCAACTATGCCAACAAACCTATGTGCTAGCTACTGCCCATCCCAACTATGCTACTATCAAACCAATGTGCTAGCTACTGTCCATCCCAACTATGCTACTATCAAACCAATGTGCTAGCTACTGTCCATCCCAACTATGCCAACAAACCTATGTGCTAGCTACTGTCCATCCCAACTATGCTACTATCAAACACATGTGCTAGCTACTGTCCATCCCAACTATGCTACTATCAAACCAATGTGCTAGCTACTGTCCATCCCAACTATGCTACTATCAAACCAATGTGCTAGCTACTGTCCATCCCAACTATGCCAACAAACCTATGTGCTAGCTACTGTCCATCCCAACTATGCTACTATCAAACCAATGTGCTAGCTACTGTCCATCCCAACTATGCAACTATCAAACCAATGTGCTAGCAACTGTACATCCCAACTATGCTACTATCAAACCAATGTGCTAGCTACTGTCCATCCCAACGATGATACAATCAAACCTATGTGCTAGCTACTGTCCATCCCAACTATGCTACTATCAAACCAATGTGCTAGCTACTGTCCCTCCCAACTATGCTACTATCAAACCAATGTGCTAGCTACTGTCCATCCCAACTATGCTACTATCAAACCAATGTGCTAGCTACTGTCCATCCCAACTATGCTACTATCAAACCAATGTGCTAGCTACTGTCCATCCCAACTATGCTACTATCAAACCAATGTGCTAGCTACTGTCCATCCCAACTATGCTACTATCAAACCAATATGCTAGCTACTGTCCATCCCAACTATGCTACTATCAAACCAATGTGCTAGCTACTGTCCATCCCAACTATGCTACTATCAAACCAATGTGCTAGCTACTGTCCATCCCAACTATGCTACTATCAAACCAATGTGCTAGCTACTGTCCATCCCAACTATGCCAACAAACCTATGTGCTAGCTACCGTCCATCCCAACTATGCTACTATCAAACCAATGTGCTAGCTACTGTCCATCCCAACTATGCTACTATCAAACCAATGTGCTAGCTACTGTCCATCCCAACTATGCCAACAAACCTATGTGCTAGCTACTGTCCATCCCAACTATGCTACTATCAAACCAATGTGCTAGCTACTGTCCATCCCAACTATGCCAACAAACCTATGTGCTAGCTACTGTCCATCCCAACTATGCTAGTATCAAACCAATGTGCTAGCTACTGTCCATCCCAACTATGCTACTATCAAACCAATGTGCTAGCTACTGTCCATCCCAACTATGCCAACAAACCTATGTGCTAGCTACTGTCCATCCCAACTATGCTACTATCAAACCAATGTGCTAGCTACTGTCCATCCCAAGTATGCAACTATCAAACCAATGTGCTAGCTACTGTACATCCCAACTATGCTACTATCAAACCAATGTGCTAGCTACTGTCCATCCCAACTATGGTACTATCAAACCTATGTGCTAGCTACTGTCCATCCCAACTATGCTACTATCAAACCTATGTGCTAGCTACTGTCCATCCCAACTATGCTACTATCAAACCAATGTGCTAGCTACTGTCCATCCCAACTATGCTACTATCAAACCAATTTGCTAGCTACTGTCCATCCCAACTATGCTACTATCAAACCAATGTGCTAGCTACTGTCCATCCCAACTATGCTACTATCAAACCAATGTGCTAGCTACTGTCCATCCCAACTATGCTACTATCAAACCAATGTGCTAGCTACTGTCCATCCCAACTATGCTACTATCAAACCAATGTGCTAGCTACTGTCCATCCCAACTATGCTACTATCAAACACATGTGCTAGCTACTGTCCATCCCAACTATGCTACTATCAAACCAATGTGCTAGCTACTGTCCATCCCAACTATGCCAACAAACCTATGTGCTAGCTACTGTCCATCCCAACTATGCTACTATCAAACCAATGTGCTAGCTACTGTCCATCCCAACTATGCAACTATCAAACCAATGTGCTAGCAACTGTACATCCCAACTATGCTACTATCAAACCAATGTGCTAGCTACTGTCCATCCCAACTATGATACAATCAAACCTATGTGCTAGCTACTGTCCATCCCAACTATGCTACTATCAAACCAATGTGCTAGCTACTGTCCCTCCCAACTATGCTACTATCAAACCAATGTGCTAGCTACTGTCCATCCCAACTATGCTACTATCAAACCAATGTGCTAGCTACTGTCCATCCCAACTATGCTACTATCAAACCAATGTGCTAGCTACTGTCCATCCCAACTATGCTACTATCAAACCAATGTGCTAGCTACTGTCCATCCCAACTATGCTACTATCAAACCAATGTGCTAGCTACTGTCCATCCCAACTATGCTACTATCAAACCAATGTGCTAGCTACTGTCCATCCCAACTATGCTACTATCAAACCAATGTGCTAGCTACTGTCCATCCCAACTATGCTACTATCAAACCAATGTGCTAGCTACTGTCCATCCCAACTATGCCAACAAACCTATGTGCTAGCTACCGTCCATCCCAACTATGCTACTATCAAACCAATGTGCTAGCTACTGTCCATCCCAACTATGCTACTATCAAACCAATGTGCTAGCTACTGTCCATCCCAACTATGCCAACAAACCTATGTGCTAGCTACTGTCCATCCCAACTATGCTACTATCAAACCAATGTGCTAGCTACTGTCCATCCCAACTATGCTACTATCAAACCAATGTGCTAGCTACTGTCCATCCCAACTATGCTACTATCAAACCAATGTGCTAGCTACTGTCCATCCCAACTATGCTACTATCAAACCAATGTGCTAGCTACTGTCCATCCCAACTATGCTACTATCAAACCAATGTGCTAGCTACTGTCCATCCCAACTATGCTACTATCAAACCAATGTGCTAGCTACTGTCCATCCCAACTATGCCAACAAACCTATGTGCGAGCTACCGTCCATCCCAACTATGCTACTATCAAACCAATGTGCTAGCTACTGTCCATCCCAACTATGCTACTATCAAACCAATGTGCTAGCTACTGTCCATCCCAACTATGCCAACAAACCTATGTGCTAGCTACTGTCCATCCCAACTATGCTACTATCAAACCAATGTGCTAGCTACTGTCCATCCCAACTATGCTACTATCAAACCAATGTGCTAGCTACTGTCCATCCCAAATATGCCAACAAACCTATGTGCTAGCTACTGTCCATCCCAACTATGCTAGTATCAAACCAATGTGCTAGCTACTGTCCATCCCAACTATGCTACTATCAAACCAATGTGCTAGCTACTGTCCATCCCAACTATGCCAACAAACCTATGTGCTAGCTACTGTCCATCCCAACTATGCTACTATCAAACCAATGTGCTAGCTACTGTCCATCCCAAGTATGCAACTATCAAACCAATGTGCTAGCTACTGTCCATCCCAACTATGCTACTATCAAACCAATGTGCTAGCTACTGTCCATCCCAACTATGGTACTATCAAACCTATGTGCTAGCTACTGTCCATCCCAACTATGCTACTATCAAACCAATGTGCTAGCTACTGTCCATCCCAACTATGGTACTATCAAACCTATGTGCTAGCTACTGTCCATCCCAACTATGCTACTATCAAACCTATGTGCTAGCTACTGTCCATCCCAACTATGCTACTATCAAACCTATGTGCTAGCTACTGTCCATCCCAACTATGCTACTATCAAACCAATGTGCTAGCTACTGTCCATCCCAACTATGCTACTATCAAACCAATGTGCTAGCTACTGTCCATCCCAACTATGCTACTATCAAACCAATGTGCTAGCTACTGTCCATCCCAACTATGCTACTTTCAAACCAATGTGCTAGCTACTGTCCATCCCAACTATGCCAACAAACCTATGTGCTAGCTACTGTCCATCCCAACTATGCTACTATCAAACCAATGTGCTAGCTACTGTCCATCCCAACTATGCTACTATCAAACCAATGTGCTAGCTACTGTCCATCCCAACTATGCCAACAAACCTATGTGCTAGCTACTGTCCATCCCAACTATGCTACTATCAAACCAATGTGCTAGCTACTGTCCATCCCAACTATGCTACTATCAAACCAATGTGCTAGCTACTGTCCATCCCAACTATGCCAAAAAACCTATGTGCTAGCTACTGTCCATCCCAACTATGCTACTATCAAACCAATGTGCTAGCTACTGTCCATCCCAAGTATGCAACTATCAAACCAATGTGCTAGCTACTGTACATCCCAACTATGCTACTATCAAACCAATGTGCTAGCTACTGTCCATCCCAACTATGGTACTATCAAACCTATGTGCTAGCTACTGTCCATCCCAACTATGCTACTATCAAACCTATGTGCTAGCTACTGTCCATCCCAACTATGCTACTATCAAACCAATGTGCTAGCTACTGTCCATCCCAACTATGCTACTATCAAACCAATGTGCTAGCTACTGTCCATCCCAACTATGCTACTATCAAACCAATGTGCTAGCTACTGTCCATCCCAACTATGCTACTATCAAACCAATGTACTAGCTACTGTCCATCCCGACTATGCTACTATCAAACCAATGTTCTAGCTACTGTCCATCCCAACTATGCTACTATCAAACCAATGTGCTAGCTACTGTCCATCCCAACTATGCTACTATCAAACCAATGTGCTAGCTACTGTCCATCCCAACTATGCTACTATCAAACCAATGTGCTAGCTACTGTCCATCCCAACTATGCCAACAAACCTATGTGCTAGCTACTGCGCATCCCAACTATGCTACTATCAAACCAATGTGCTAGCTACTGTCCATCCCAACTATGCTACTATCAAACCAATGTGCTAGCTACTGTCCATCCCAACTATGCCAACAAACCTGTGCTAGCTACTGTCCATCCCAACTATGCTACTATCAAACACATGTGCTAGCTACTGTCCATCCCAACTATGCTACTATCAAACCAATGTGCTAGCTACTGTCCATCCCAACTATGCTACTATCAAACCAATGTGCTAGCTACTGTCCATCCCAACTATGCCAACAAACCTATGTGCTAGCTACTGTCCATCCCAACTATGCTACTATCAAACCAATGTGCTAGCTACTGTCCATCCCAACTATGCTACTATCAAACCAATGTGCTAGCAACTGTACATCCCAACTATGCTACTATCAAACCAATGTGCTAGCTACTGTCCATCCCAACTATGATACAATCAAACCTATGTGCTAGCTACTGTCCATCCCAACTATGCTACTATCAAACCAATGTGCTAGCTACTGTCCCTCCCAACTATGCTACTATCAAACCAATGTGCTAGCTACTGTCCATCCCAACTATGCTACTATCAAACCAATGTGCTAGCTACTGTCCATCCCAACTATGCTACTATCAAACCAATGTGCTAGCTACTGTCCATCCCAACTATGCTACTATCAAACCAATGTGCTAGCTACTGTCCATCCCAACTATGCTACTATCAAACCAATGTGCTAGCTACTGTCCATCCCAACTATGCTACTATCAAACCAATGTGCTAGCTACTGTCCATCCCAACTATGCCAACAAACCTATGTGCGAGCTACCGTCCATCCCAACTATGCTACTATCAAACCAATGTGCTAGCTACTGTCCATCCCAACTATGCTACTATCAAACCAATGTGCTAGCTACTGTCCATCCCAACTATGCCAACAAACCTATGTGCTAGCTACTGTCCATCCCAACTATGCCAACAAACCTATGTGCTAGCTACTGTCCATCCCAACTATGCTACTATCAAACCAATGTGCTAGCTACTGTCCATCCCAACTATGCTACTATCAAACCAATGTGCTAGCTACTGTCCATCCCAACTATGCCAACAAACCTATGTGCTAGCTACTGTCCATCCCAACTATGCTACTATCAAACCAATGTGCTAGCTACTGTCCATCCCAAGTATGCAACTATCAAACCAATGTGCTAGCTACTGTCCATCCCAACTATGCTACTATCAAACCAATGTGCTAGCTACTGTCCATCCCAACTATGGTACTATCAAACCTATGTGCTAGCTACTCTCCATCCCAACTATGCTACTATCAAACCAATGTGCTAGCTACTGTCCATCCCAACTATGGTACTATCAAACCTATGTGCTAGCTACTGTCCCTCCCAACTATGCTACTATCAAACCTATGTGCTAGCTACTGTCCATCCCAACTATGCTACTATCAAACCTATGTGCTAGCTACTGTCCATCCCAACTATGCTACTATCAAACCAATGTGCTAGCTACTGTCCATCCCAACTATGCTACTATCAAACCAATGTGCTAGCTACTGTCCATCCCAACTATGCTACTATCAAACCAATGTGCTAGCTACTGTCCATCCCAACTATGCTACTATCAAACCAATGTGCTAGCTACTGTCCATCCCAACTATGCTACTATCAAACCAATGTGCTAGCTACTGTCCATCCCAACTATGCCAACAAACCTATGTGCGAGCTACCGTCCATCCCAACTATGCTACTATCAAACCAATGTGCTAGCTACTGTCCATCCCAACTATGCTACTATCAAACCAATGTGCTAGCTACTGTCCATCCCAACTATGCCAACAAACCTATGTGCTAGCTACTGTCCATCCCAACTATGCTACTATCAAACCAATGTGCTAGCTACTGTCCATCCCAACTATGCTACTATCAAACCAATGTGCTAGCTACTGTCCATCCCAACTATGCCAACAAACCTATGTGCTAGCTACTGTCCATCCCAACTATGCTAGTATCAAACCAATGTGCTAGCTACTGTCCATCCCAACTATGCTACTATCAAACCAATGTGCTAGCTACTGTCCATCCCAACTATGCCAACAAACCTATGTGCTAGCTACTGTCCATCCCAACTATGCTACTATCAAACCAATGTGCTAGCTACTGTCCATCCCAAGTATGCAACTATCAAACCAATGTGCTAGCTACTGTCCATCCCAACTATGCTACTATCAAACCAATGTGCTAGCTACTGTCCATCCCAACTATGGTACTATCAAACCTATGTGCTAGCTACTGTCCATCCCAACTATGCTACTATCAAACCAATGTGCTAGCTACTGTCCATCCCAACTATGGTACTATCAAACCTATGTGCTAGCTACTGTCCATCCCAACTATGCTACTATCAAACCTATGTGCTAGCTACTGTCCATCCCAACTATGCTACTATCAAACCTATGTGCTAGCTACTGTCCATCCCAACTATGCTACTATCAAACCAATGTGCTAGCTACTGTCCATCCCAACTATGCTACTATCAAACCAATGTGCTAGCTACTGTCCATCCCAACTATGCTACTATCAAACCAATGTGCTAGCTACTGTCCATCCCAACTATGCTACTATCAAACCAATGTGCTAGCTACTGTCCATCCCAACTATGCTACTATCAAACCAATGTGCTAGCTACTGTCCATCCCAACTATGCTACTATCAAACCAATGTGCTAGCTACTGTCCATCCCAACTATGCTACTATCAAACCAATGTGCTAGCTACTGTCCATCCCAACTATGCCAACAAACCTATGTGCTAGCTACTGCCCATCCCAACTATGCTACTATCAAACCAATGTGCTAGCTACTGTCCATCCCAACTATGCTACTATCAAACCAATGTGCTAGCTACTGTCCATCCCAACTATGCCAACAAACCTATGTGCTAGCTACTGTCCATCCCAACTATGCTACTATCAAACACATGTGCTAGCTACTGTCCATCCCAACTATGCTACTATCAAACCAATGTGCTAGCTACTGTCCATCCCAACTATGCTACTATCAAACCAATGTGCTAGCTACTGTCCATCCCAACTATGCCAACAAACCTATGTGCTAGCTACTGTCCATCCCAACTATGCTACTATCAAACCAATGTGCTAGCTACTGTCCATCCCAACTATGCAACTATCAAACCAATGTGCTAGCAACTGTACATCCCAACTATGCTACTATCAAACCAATGTGCTAGCTACTGTCCATCCCAACTATGATACAATCAAACCTATGTGCTAGCTACTGTCCATCCCAACCATGCTACTATCAAACCAATGTGCTAGCTACTGTCCCTCCCAACTATGCTACTATCAAACCAATGTGCTAGCTACTGTCCATCCCAACTATGCTACTATCAAACCAATGTGCTAGCTACTGTCCATCCCAACTATGCTACTATCAAACCAATGTGCTAGCTACTGTCCATCCCAACTATGCTACTATCAAACCAATGTGCTAGCTACTGTCCATCCCAACTATGCTACTATCAAACCAATGTGCTAGCTACTGTCCATCCCAACTATGCTACTATCAAACCAATGTGCTAGCTACTGTCCATCCCAACTATGCTACTATCAAACCAATGTGCTAGCTACTGTCAATCCCAACTATGCTACTATCAAACCAATGTGCTAGCTACTGTCCATCCCAACTATGCCAACAAACCTATGTGCTAGCTACCGTCCATCCCAACTATGCTACTATCAAACCAATGTGCTAGCTACTGTCCATCCCAACTATGCCAACAAACTTATGTGCTAGCTACTGTCCATCCCAACTATGCTACTATCAAACCAATGTGCTAGCTACTGTCCATCCCAACTATGCCAACAAACCTATGTGCTAGCTACTGTCCATCCCAACTATGCTAGTATCAAACCAATGTGCTAGCTACTGTCCATCCCAACTATGCTACTATCAAACCAATGTGCTAGCTACTGTCCATCCCAACTATGCCAACAAACCTATGTGCTAGCTACTGTCCATCCCAACTATGCTACTATCAAACCAATGTGCTAGCTACTGTCCATCCCAAGTATGCAACTATCAAACCAATGTGCTAGCTACTGTACATCCCAACTATGCTACTATCAAACCAATGTGCTAGCTACTGTCCATCCCAACTATGGTACTATCAAACCTATGTGCTAGCTACTGTCCATCCCAACTATGCTACTATCAAACCTATGTGCTAGCTACTGTCCATCCCAACTATGCTACTATCAAACCAATGTGCTAGCTACTGTCCATCCCAACTATGCTACTATCAAACCAATTTGCTAGCTACTGTCCATCCCAACTATGCTACTATCAAACCAATGTGCTAGCTACTGTCCATCCCAACTATGCTACTATCAAACCAATGTGCTAGCTACTGTCCATCCCAACTATGCTACTATCAAACCAATGTGCTAGCTACTGTCCATCCCAACTATGCTACTATCAAACACATGTGCTAGCTACTGTCCATCCCAACTATGCTACTATCAAACCAATGTGCTAGCTACTGTCCATCCCAACTATGCCAACAAACCTATGTGCTAGCTACTGTCCATCCCAACTATGCTACTATCAAACCAATGTGCTAGCTACTGTCCATCCCAACTATGCCAACAAACCTATGTGCTAGCTACCGTCCATCCCAACTATGCTACTATCAAACCAATGTGCTAGCTACTGTCCATCCCAACTATGCCAACAAACCTATGTGCTAGCTACTGTCCATCCCAACTATGCTACTATCAAACCAATGTGCTAGCTACTGTCCATCCCAACTATGCCAACAAACCTATGTGCTAGCTACTGTCCATCCCAACTATGCTAGTATCAAACCAATGTGCTAGCTACTGTCCATCCCAACTATGCTACTATCAAACCAATGTGCTAGCTACTGTCCATCCCAACTATGCCAACAAACCTATGTGCTAGCTACTGTCCATCCCAACTATGCTACTATCAAACCAATGTGCTAGCTACTGTCCATCCCAAGTATGCAACTATCAAACCAATGTGCTAGCTACTGTACATCCCAACTATGCTACTATCAAACCAATGTGCTAGCTACTGTCCATCCCAACTATGGTACTATCAAACCTATGTGCTAGCTACTGTCCATCCCAACTATGCTACTATCAAACCTATGTGCTAGCTACTGTCCATCCCAACTATGCTACTATCAAACCAATGTGCTAGCTACTGTCCATCCCAACTATGCTACTATCAAACCAATGTGCTAGCTACTGTCCATCCCAACTATGCCAACAAACCTATGTGCTAGCTACTGTCCATCCCAACTATGCTACTATCAAACCAATGTGCTAGCTACTGTCCATCCCAACTATGCCAACAAACCTATGTGCTAGCTACTGTCCATCCCAACTATGCTAGTATCAAACCAATGTGCTAGCTACTGTCCATCCCAACTATGCTACTATCAAACCAATGTGCTAGCTACTGTCCATCCCAACTATGCCAACAAACCTATGTGCTAGCTACTGTCCATCCCAACTATGCTACTATCAAACCAATGTGCTAGCTACTGTCCATCCCAAGTATGCAACTATCAAACCAATGTGCTAGCTACTGTACATCCCAACTATGCTACTATCAAACCAATGTGCTAGCTACTGTCCATCCCAACTATGGTACTATCAAACCTATGTGCTAGCTACTGTCCATCCCAACTATGCTACTATCAAACCTATGTGCTAGCTACTGTCCATCCCAACTATGCTACTATCAAACCAATGTGCTAGCTACTGTCCATCCCAACTATGCTACTATCAAACCAATTTGCTAGCTACTGTCCATCCCAACTATGCTACTATCAAACCAATGTGCTAGCTACTGTCCATCCCAACTATGCTACTATCAAACCAATGTGCTAGCTACTGTCCATCCCAACTATGCTACTATCAAACCAATGTGCTAGCTACTGTCCATCCCAACTATGCTACTATCAAACACATGTGCTAGCTACTGTCCATCCCAACTATGCTACTATCAAACCAATGTGCTAGCTACTGTCCATCCCAACTATGCCAACAAACCTATGTGCTAGCTACTGTCCATCCCAACTATGCTACTATCAAACCAATGTGCTAGCTACTGTCCATCCCAACTATGCCAACAAACCTATGTGCTAGCTACCGTCCATCCCAACTATGCTACTATCAAACCAATGTGCTAGCTACTGTCCATCCCAACTATGCCAACAAACCTATGTGCTAGCTACTGTCCATCCCAACTATGCTAGTATCAAACCAATGTGCTAGCTACTGTCCATCCCAACTATGCTACTATCAAACCAATGTGCTAGCTACTGTCCATCCCAACTATGCCAACAAACCTATGTGCTAGCTACTGTCCATCCCAACTATGCTACTATCAAACCAATGTGCTAGCTACTGTCCATCCCAAGTATGCAACTATCAAACCAATGTGCTAGCTACTGTACATCCCAACTATGCTACTATCAAACCAATGTGCTAGCTACTGTCCATCCCAACTATGGTACTATCAAACCTATGTGCTAGCTACTGTCCATCCTAACTATGCTACTATCAAACCAATGTGCTAGCTACTGTCCATCCCAACTATGCCAACAAACCTATGTGCTAGCTACTGTCCATCCCAACTATGCTAGTATCAAACCAATGTGCTAGCTACTGTCCATCCCAACTATGCTACTATCAAACCAATGTGCTAGCTACTGTCCATCCCAACTATGCCAACAAACCTATGTGCTAGCTACTGTCCATCCCAACTATGCTACTATCAAACCAATGTGCTAGCTACTGTCCATCCCAAGTATGCAACTATCAAACCAATGTGCTAGCTACTGTACATCCCAACTATGCTACTATCAAACCTATGTGCTAGCTACTGTCCATCCCAACTATGCTACTATCAAACCAATGTGCTAGCTACTGTCCATCCCAACTATGCTAGTATCAAACCAATGTGCTAGCTACTGTCCATCCCAACTATGCTACTATCAAACCAATGTGCTAGCTACTGTCCATCCCAACTATGCCAACAAACCTATGTGCTAGCTACTGTCCATCCCAACTATGCTACTATCAAACCAATGTGCTAGCTACTGTCCATCCCAACTATGCTACTATCAAACCAATGTGCTAGCTACTGTCCATCCCAACTATGCCAACAAACCTATGTGCTAGCTACCGTCCATCCCAACTATGCTACTATCAAACCAATGTGCTAGCTACTGTCCATCCCAAGTATGCAACTATCAAACCAATGTGCTAGCTACTGTACATCCCAACTATGCTACTATCAAACCAATGTGCTAGCTACTGTCCATCCCAACTATGCTACTATCAAACCAATGTGCTAGCTACTGTCCATCCCAACTATGCTACTATCAAACCAATGTGCTAGCTACTGTCCATCCCAACTATGCTACTATCAAACCAATGTGCTAGCTACTGTCCATCCCAACTATGCTACTATCAAACCAATGTGCTAGCTACTGTCCATCCCAACTATGCTACTATCAAACCAATTTGCTAGCTACTGTCCATCCCAACTATGCTACTATCAAACCAATGTGCTAGCTACTGTCCATCCCAACTATGCTACTATCAAACCAATGTGCTAGCTACTGTCCATCCCAACTATGCTACTATCAAACCAATGTGCTAGCTACTGTCCATCCCAACTATGCCAACAAACCTATGTGCTAGCTACTGTCCATCCCAACTATGCTACTATCAAACCAATGTGCTAGCTACTGTCCATCCCAACTATGCCAACAAACCTATGTGCTAGCTACTGTCCATCCCAACTATGCTAGTATCAAACCAATGTGCTAGCTACTGTCCATCCCAACTATGCTACTATCAAACCAATGTGCTAGCTACTGTCCATCCCGACTATGCCAACAAACCTATGTGCTAGCTACTGTCCATCCCAACTATGCTACTATCAAACCAATGTGCTAGCTACTGTCCATCCCAAGTATGCAACTATCAAACCAATGTGCTAGCTACTGTACATCCCAACTATGCTACTATCAAACCAATGTGCTAGCTACTGTCCATCCCAACTATGGTACTATCAAACCTATGTGCTAGCTACTGTCCATCCCAACTATGCTACTATCAAACCTATGTGCTAGCTACTGTCCATCCCAACTATGCTACTATCAAACCAATGTGCTAGCTACTGTCCATCCCAACTATGCTACTATCAAACCAATTTGCTAGCTACTGTCCATCCCAACTATGCTACTATCAAACCAATGTGCTAGCTACTGTCCATCCCAACTATGCTACTATCAAACCAATGTGCTAGCTACTGTCCATCCCAACTATGCTACTATCAAACCAATGTGCTAGCTACTGTCCATCCCAACTATGCTACTATCAAACACATGTGCTAGCTACTGTCCATCCCAACTATGCTACTATCAAACCAATGTGCTAGCTACTGTCCATCCCAACTATGCCAACAAACCTATGTGCTAGCTACTGTCCATCCCAACTATGCTACTATCAAACCAATGTGCTAGCTACTGTCCATCCCAACTATGCAACTATCAAACCAATGTGCTAGCAACTGTACATCCCAACTATGCTACTATCAAACCAATGTGCTAGCTACTGTCCATCCCAACTATGATACAATCAAACCTATGTGCTAGCTACTGTCCATCCCAACTATGCTACTATCAAACCAATGTGCTAGCTACTGTCCCTCCCAACTATGCTACTATCAAACCAATGTGCTAGCTACTCTCCATCCCAACTATGCTACTATCAAACCAATGTGCTAGCTACTGTCCATCCCAACTATGCTACTATCAAACCAATGTGCTAGCTACTGTCCATCCCAACTATGCTACTATCAAACCAATGTGCTAGCTACTGTCCATCCCAACTATGCTACTATCAAACCAATGTGCTAGCTACTGTCCATCCCAACTATGCTACTATCAAACCAATGTGCTAGCTACTGTCCATCCCAACTATGCTACTATCAAACCAATGTGCTAGCTACTGTCCATCCCAACTATGCTACTATCAAACCAATGTGCTAGCTACTGTCCATCCCAACTATGCCAACAAACCTATGTGCTAGCTACCGTCCATCCCAACTATGCTACTATCAAACCAATGTGCTAGCTACTGTCCATCCCAACTATGCTACTATCAAACCAATGTGCTAGCTACTGTCCATCCCAACTATGCCAACAAACCTATGTGCTAGCTACTGTCCATCCCAACTATGCTACTATCAAACCAATGTGCTAGCTACTGTCCATCCCAACTATGCCAACAAACCTATGTGCTAGCTACTGTCCATCCCAACTATGCTAGTATCAAACCAATGTGCTAGCTACTGTCCATCCCAACTATGCTACTATCAAACCAATGTGCTAGCTACTGTCCATCCCAACTATGCCAACAAACCTATGTGCTAGCTACTGTCCATCCCAACTATGCTACTATCAAACCAATGTGCTAGCTACTGTCCATCCCAAGTATGCAACTATCAAACCAATGTGCTAGCTACTGTCCATCCCAAGTATGCAACTATCAAACCAATGTGCTAGCTACTGTACATCCCAACTATGCTACTATCAAACCAATGTGCTAGCTACTGTCCATCCCAACTATGGTACTATCAAACCTATGTGCTAGCTACTGTCCATCCCAACTATGCTACTATCAAACCTATGTGCTAGCTACTGTCCATCCCAACTATGCTACTATCAAACCAATGTGCTAGCTACTGTCCATCCCAACTATGCTACTATCAAACCAATTTGCTAGCTACTGTCCATCCCAACTATGCTACTATCAAACCAATGTGCTAGCTACTGTCCATCCCAACTATGCTACTATCAAACCAATGTGCTAGCTACTGTCCATCCCAACTATGCTACTATCAAACCAATGTGCTAGCTACTGTCCATCCCAACTATGCTACTATCAAACACATGTGCTAGCTACTGTCCATCCCAACTATGCTACTATCAAACCAATGTGCTAGCTACTGTCCATCCCAACTATGCCAACAAACCTATGTGCTAGCTACTGTCCATCCCAACTATGCTACTATCAAACCAATGTGCTAGCTACTGTCCATCCCAACTATGCCAACAAACCTATGTGCAAGCTACCGTCCATCCCAACTATGCTACTATCAAACCAATGTGCTAGCTACTGTCCATCCCAACTATGCCAACAAACCTATGTGCTAGCTACTGTCCATCCCAACTATGCTACTATCAAACCAATGTGCTAGCTACTGTCCATCCCAACTATGCCAACAAACCTATGTGCTAGCTACTGTCCATCCCAACTATGCTAGTATCAAACCAATGTGCTAGCTACTGTCCATCCCAACTATGCTACTATCAAACCAATGTGCTAGCTACTGTCCATCCCAACTATGCCAACAAACCTATGTGCTAGCTACTGTCCATCCCAACTATGCTACTATCAAACCAATGTGCTAGCTACTGTCCATCCCAAGTATGCAACTATCAAACCAATGTGCTAGCTACTGTACATCCCAACTATGCTACTATCAAACCAATGTGCTAGCTACTGTCCATCCCAACTATGGTACTATCAAACCTATGTGCTAGCTACTGTCCATCCCAACTATGCTACTATCAAACCTATGTGCTAGCTACTGTCCATCCCAACTATGCTACTATCAAACCAATGTGCTAGCTACTGTCCATCCCAACTATGCTACTATCAAACCAATTTGCTAGCTACTGTCCATCCCAACTATGCTACTATCAAACCAATGTGCTAGCTACTGTCCATCCCAACTATGCCAACAAACCTATGTGCTAGCTACTGTCCATCCCAACTATGCTAGTATCAAACCAATGTGCTAGCTACTGTCCATCCCAACTATGCTACTATCAAACCAATGTGCTAGCTACTGTCCATCCCAACTATGCCAACAAACCTATGTGCTAGCTACTGTCCATCCCAACTATGCTACTATCAAACCAATGTGCTAGCTACTGTCCATCCCAAGTATGCAACTATCAAACCAATGTGCTAGCTACTGTACATCCCAACTATGCTACTATCAAACCAATGTGCTAGCTACTGTCCATCCCAACTATGGTACTATCAAACCTATGTGCTAGCTACTGTCCATCCCAACTATGCTACTATCAAACCTATGTGCTAGCTACTGTCCATCCCAACTATGCTACTATCAAACCAATGTGCTAGCTACTGTCCATCCCAACTATGCTACTATCAAACCAATTTGCTAGCTACTGTCCATCCCAACTATGCTACTATCAAACCAATGTGCTAGCTACTGTCCATCCCAACTATGCTACTATCAAACCAATGTGCTAGCTACTGTCCATCCCAACTATGCTACTATCAAACCAATGTGCTAGCTACTGTCCATCCCAACTATGCTACTATCAAACACATGTGCTAGCTACTGTCCATCCCAACTATGCTACTATCAAACCAATGTGCTAGCTACTGTCCATCCCAACTATGCCAACAAACCTATGTGCTAGCTACTGTCCATCCCAACTATGCTACTATCAAACCAATGTGCTAGCTACTGTCCATCCCAACTATGCAACTATCAAACCAATGTGCTAGCAACTGTACATCCCAACTATGCTACTATCAAACCAATGTGCTAGCTACTGTCCATCCCAACTATGATACAATCAAACCTATGTGCTAGCTACTGTCCATCCCAACTATGCTACTATCAAACCAATGTGCTAGCTACTGTCCATCCCAACTATGCCAACAAACCTATGTGCTAGCTACTGTCCATCCCAACTATGCTACTATCAAACCAATGTGCTAGCTACTGTCCATCCCAACTATGCCAACAAACCTATGTGCTAGCTACTGTCCATCCCAACTATGCTAGTATCAAACCAATGTGCTAGCTACTGTCCATCCCAACTATGCTACTATCAAACCAATGTGCTAGCTACTGTCCATCCCAACTATGCCAACAAACCTATGTGCTAGCTACTGTCCATCCCAACTATGCTACTATCAAACCAATGTGCTAGCTACTGTCCATCCCAAGTATGCAACTATCAAACCAATGTGCTAGCTACTGTACATCCCAACTATGCTACTATCAAACCAATGTGCTAGCTACTGTCCATCCCAACTATGGTACTATCAAACCTATGTGCTAGCTACTGTCCATCCCAACTATGCTACTATCAAACCTATGTGCTAGCTACTGTCCATCCCAACTATGCTACTATCAAACCAATGTGCTAGCTACTGTCCATCCCAACTATGCTACTATCAAACCAATTTGCTAGCTACTGTCCATCCCAACTATGCTACTATCAAACCAATGTGCTAGCTACTGTCCATCCCAACTATGCTACTATCAAACCAATGTGCTAGCTACTGTCCATCCCAACTATGCTACTATCAAACCAATGTGCTAGCTACTGTCCATCCCAACTATGCTACTATCAAACACATGTGCTAGCTACTGTCCATCCCAACTATGCTACTATCAAACCAATGTGCTAGCTACTGTCCATCCCAACTATGCCAACAAACCTATGTGCTAGCTACTGTCCATCCCAACTATGCTACTATCAAACCAATGTGCTAGCTACTGTCCATCCCAACTATGCAACTATCAAACCAATGTGCTAGCAACTGTACATCCCAACTATGCTACTATCAAACCAATGTGCTAGCTACTGTCCATCCCAACTATGATACAATCAAACCTATGTGCTAGCTACTGTCCATCCCAACTATGCTACTATCAAACCAATGTGCTAGCTACTGTCCCTCCCAACTATGCTACTATCAAACCAATGTGCTAGCTACTCTCCATCCCAACTATGCTACTATCAAACCAATGTGCTAGCTACTGTCCATCCCAACTATGCTACTATCAAACCAATGTGCTAGCTACTGTCCATCCCAACTATGCTACTATCAAACCAATGTGCTAGCTACTGTCCATCCCAACTATGCTACTATCAAACCAATGTGCTAGCTACTGTCCATCCCAACTATGCTACTATCAAACCAATGTGCTAGCTACTGTCCATCCCAACTATGCTACTATCAAACCAATGTGCTAGCTACTGTCCATCCCAACTATGCTACTATCAAACCAATGTGCTAGCTACTGTCCATCCCAACTATGCCAACAAACCTATGTGCTAGCTACCGTCCATCCCAACTATGCTACTATCAAACCAATGTGCTAGCTACTGTCCATCCCAACTATGCTACTATCAAACCAATGTGCTAGCTACTGTCCATCCCAACTATGCCAACAAACCTATGTGCTAGCTACTGTCCATCCCAACTATGCTACTATCAAACCAATGTGCTAGCTACTGTCCATCCCAACTATGCCAACAAACCTATGTGCTAGCTACTGTCCATCCCAACTATGCTAGTATCAAACCAATGTGCTAGCTACTGTCCATCCCAACTATGCTACTATCAAACCAATGTGCTAGCTACTGTCCATCCCAACTATGCCAACAAACCTATGTGCTAGCTACTGTCCATCCCAACTATGCTACTATCAAACCAATGTGCTAGCTACTGTCCATCCCAAGTATGCAACTATCAAACCAATGTGCTAGCTACTGTCCATCCCAAGTATGCAACTATCAAACCAATGTGCTAGCTACTGTACATCCCAACTATGCTACTATCAAACCAATGTGCTAGCTACTGTCCATCCCAACTATGGTACTATCAAACCTATGTGCTAGCTACTGTCCATCCCAACTATGCTACTATCAAACCTATGTGCTAGCTACTGTCCATCCCAACTATGCTACTATCAAACCAATGTGCTAGCTACTGTCCATCCCAACTATGCTACTATCAAACCAATGTGCTAGCTACTGTCCATCCCAACTATGCTACTATCAAACCAATGTGCTAGCTACTGTCCATCCCAACTATGCTACTATCAAACACATGTGCTAGCTACTGTCCATCCCAACTATGCTACTATCAAACCAATGTGCTAGCTACTGTCCATCCCAACTATGCCAACAAACCTATGTGCTAGCTACTGTCCATCCCAACTATGCTACTATCAAACCAATGTGCTAGCTACTGTCCATCCCAACTATGCCAACAAACCTATGTGCTAGCTACCGTCCATCCCAACTATGCTACTATCAAACCAATGTGCTAGCTACTGTCCATCCCAACTATGCCAACAAACCTATGTGCTAGCTACTGTCCATCCCAACTATGCTACTATCAAACCAATGTGCTAGCTACTGTCCATCCCAACTATGCCAACAAACCTATGTGCTAGCTACTGTCCATCCCAACTATGCTAGTATCAAACCAATGTGCTAGCTACTGTCCATCCCAACTATGCTACTATCAAACCAATGTGCTAGCTACTGTCCATCCCAACTATGCCAACAAACCTATGTGCTAGCTACTGTCCATCCCAACTATGCTACTATCAAACCAATGTGCTAGCTACTGTCCATCCCAAGTATGCAACTATCAAACCAATGTGCTAGCTACTGTACATCCCAACTATGCTACTATCAAACCAAAGTGCTAGCTACTGTCCATCCCAAATATGGTACTATCAAACCTATGTGCTAGCTACTGTCCATCCCAACTATGCTACTATCAAACCTATGTGCTAGCTACTGTCCATCCCAACTATGCTACTATCAAACCAATGTGCTAGCTACTGTCCATCCCAACTATGCTACTATCAAACCAATTTGCTAGCTACTGTCCATCCCAACTATGCTACTATCAAACCAATGTGCTAGCTACTGTCCATCCCAACTATGCTACTATCAAACCAATGTGCTAGCTACTGTCCATCCCAACTATGCTACTATCAAACCAATGTGCTAGCTACTGTCCATCCCAACTATGCTACTATCAAACACATGTGCTAGCTACTGTCCATCCCAACTATGCTACTATCAAACCAATGTGCTAGCTACTGTCCATCCCAACTATGCCAACAAACCTATGTGCTAGCTACTGTCCATCCCAACTATGCTACTATCAAACCAATGTGCTAGCTACTGTCCATCCCAACTATGCAACTATCAAACCAATGTGCTAGCAACTGTACATCCCAACTATGCTACTATCAAACCAATGTGCTAGCTACTGTCCATCCCAACTATGATACAATCAAACCTATGTGCTAGCTACTGTCCATCCCAACTATGCTACTATCAAACCAATGTGCTAGCTACTGTCCCTCCCAACTATGCTACTATCAAACCAATGTGCTAGCTACTGTCCATCCCAACTATGCTACTATCAAACCAATGTGCTAGCTACTGTCCATCCCAACTATGCTACTATCAAACCAATGTGCTAGCTACTGTCCATCCCAACTATGGTACTATCAAACCTATGTGCTAGCTACTGTCCATCCCAACTATGCTACTATCAAACCTATGTGCTAGCTACTGTCCATCCCAACTATGCTACTATCAAACCAATGTGCTAGCTACTGTCCATCCCAACTATGCTACTATCAAACCAATTTGCTAGCTACTGTCCATCCCAACTATGCTACTATCAAACCAATGTGCTAGCTACTGTCCATCCCAACTATGCTACTATCAAACCAATGTGCTAGCTACTGTCCATCTCAACTATGCTACTATCAAACCAATGTGCTAGCTACTGTCCATCCCAACTATGCTACTATCAAACACATGTGCTAGCTACTGTCCATCCCAACTATGCTACTATCAAACCAATGTGCTAGCTACTGTCCATCCCAACTATGCCAACAAACCTATGTGCTAGCTACTGTCCATCCCAACTATGCTACTATCAAACCAATGTGCTAGCTACTGTCCATCCCAACTATGCAACTATCAAACCAATGTGCTAGCAACTGTACATCCCAACTATGCTACTATCAAACCAATGTGCTAGCTACTGTCCATCCCAACTATGATACAATCAAACCTATGTGCTAGCTACTGTCCATCCCAACTATGCTACTATCAAACCAATGTGCTAGCTACTGTCCATCCCAACTATGCCAACAAACCTATGTGCTAGCTACTGTCCATCCCAACTATGCTACTATCAAACCAATGTGCTAGCTACTGTCCATCCCAACTATGCCAACAAACCTATGTGCTAGCTACTGTCCATCCCAACTATGCTAGTATCAAACCAATGTGCTAGCTACTGTCCATCCCAACTATGCTACTATCAAACCAATGTGCTAGCTACTGTCCATCCCAACTATGCCAACAAACCTATGTGCTAGCTACTGTCCATCCCAACTATGCTACTATCAAACCAATGTGCTAGCTACTGTCCATCCCAAGTATGCAACTATCAAACCAATGTGCTAGCTACTGTACATCCCAACTATGCTACTATCAAACCAATGTGCTAGCTACTGTCCATCCCAACTATGGTACTATCAAACCTATGTGCTAGCTACTGTCCATCCCAACTATGCTACTATCAAACCTATGTGCTAGCTACTGTCCATCCCAACTATGCTACTATCAAACCAATGTGCTAGCTACTGTCCATCCCAACTATGCTACTATCAAACCAATTTGCTAGCTACTGTCCATCCCAACTATGCTACTATCAAACCAATGTGCTAGCTACTGTCCATCCCAACTATGCTACTATCAAACCAATGTGCTAGCTACTGTCCATCCCAACTATGCTACTATCAAACCAATGTGCTAGCTACTGTCCATCCCAACTATGCTACTATCAAACACATGTGCTAGCTACTGTCCATCCCAACTATGCTACTATCAAACCAATGTGCTAGCTACTGTCCATCCCAACTATGCCAACAAACCTATGTGCTAGCTACTGTCCATCCCAACTATGCTACTATCAAACCAATGTGCTAGCTACTGTCCATCCCAACTATGCAACTATCAAACCAATGTGCTAGCAACTGTACATCCCAACTATGCTACTATCAAACCAATGTGCTAGCTACTGTCCATCCCAACTATGATACAATCAAACCTATGTGCTAGCTACTGTCCATCCCAACTATGCTACTATCAAACCAATGTGCTAGCTACTGTCCCTCCCAACTATGCTACTATCAAACCAATGTGCTAGCTACTCTCCATCCCAACTATGCTACTATCAAACCAATGTGCTAGCTACTGTCCATCCCAACTATGCTACTATCAAACCAATGTGCTAGCTACTGTCCATCCCAACTATGCTACTATCAAACCAATGTGCTAGCTACTGTCCATCCCAACTATGCTACTATCAAACCAATGTGCTAGCTACTGTCCATCCCAACTATGCTACTATCAAACCAATGTGCTAGCTACTGTCCATCCCAACTATGCTACTATCAAACCAATGTGCTAGCTACTGTCCATCCCAACTATGCTACTATCAAACCAATGTGCTAGCTACTGTCCATCCCAACTATGCCAACAAACCTATGTGCTAGCTACCGTCCATCCCAACTATGCTACTATCAAACCAATGTGCTAGCTACTGTCCATCCCAACTATGCTACTATCAAACCAATGTGCTAGCTACTGTCCATCCCAACTATGCCAACAAACCTATGTGCTAGCTACTGTCCATCCCAACTATGCTACTATCAAACCAATGTGCTAGCTACTGTCCATCCCAACTATGCCAACAAACCTATGTGCTAGCTACTGTCCATCCCAACTATGCTAGTATCAAACCAATGTGCTAGCTACTGTCCATCCCAACTATGCTACTATCAAACCAATGTGCTAGCTACTGTCCATCCCAACTATGCCAACAAACCTATGTGCTAGCTACTGTCCATCCCAACTATGCTACTATCAAACCAATGTGCTAGCTACTGTCCATCCCAAGTATGCAACTATCAAACCAATGTGCTAGCTACTGTCCATCCCAAGTATGCAACTATCAAACCAATGTGCTAGCTACTGTACATCCCAACTATGCTACTATCAAACCAATGTGCTAGCTACTGTCCATCCCAACTATGGTACTATCAAACCTATGTGCTAGCTACTGTCCATCCCAACTATGCTACTATCAAACCTATGTGCTAGCTACTGTCCATCCCAACTATGCTACTATCAAACCAATGTGCTAGCTACTGTCCATCCCAACTATGCTACTATCAAACCAATTTGCTAGCTACTGTCCATCCCAACTATGCTACTATCAAACCAATGTGCTAGCTACTGTCCATCCCAACTATGCTACTATCAAACCAATGTGCTAGCTACTGTCCATCCCAACTATGCTACTATCAAACCAATGTGCTAGCTACTGTCCATCCCAACTATGCTACTATCAAACACATGTGCTAGCTACTGTCCATCCCAACTATGCTACTATCAAACCAATGTGCTAGCTACTGTCCATCCCAACTATGCCAACAAACCTATGTGCTAGCTACTGTCCATCCCAACTATGCTACTATCAAACCAATGTGCTAGCTACTGTCCATCCCAACTATGCCAACAAACCTATGTGCTAGCTACCGTCCATCCCAACTATGCTACTATCAAACCAATGTGCTAGCTACTGTCCATCCCAACTATGCCAACAAACCTATGTGCTAGCTACTGTCCATCCCAACTATGCTACTATCAAACCAATGTGCTAGCTACTGTCCATCCCAACTATGCCAACAAACCTATGTGCTAGCTACTGTCCATCCCAACTATGCTAGTATCAAACCAATGTGCTAGCTACTGTCCATCCCAACTATGCTACTATCAAACCAATGTGCTAGCTACTGTCCATCCCAACTATGCCAACAAACCTATGTGCTAGCTACTGTCCATCCCAACTATGCTACTATCAAACCAATGTGCTAGCTACTGTCCATCCCAACTATGCAACTATCAAACCAATGTGCTAGCTACTGTACATCCCAACTATGCTACTATCAAACCAATGTGCTAGCTACTGTCCATCCCAACTATGGTACTATCAAACCTATGTGCTAGCTACTGTCCATCCCAACTATGCTACTATCAAACCTATGTGCTAGCTACTGTCCATCCCAACTATGCTACTATCAAACCAATGTGCTAGCTACTGTCCATCCCAACGATGCTACTATCAAACCAATTTGCTAGCTACTGTCCATCCCAACTATGCTACTATCAAACCAATGTGCTAGCTACTGTCCATCCCAACTATGCTACTATCAAACCAATGTGCTAGCTACTGTCCATCCCAACTATGCTACTATCAAACCAATGTGCTAGCTACTGTCCATCCCAACTATGCTACTATCAAACACATGTGCTAGCTACTGTCCATCCCAACTATGCTACTATCAAACCAATGTGCTAGCTACTGTCCATCCCAACTATGCCAACAAACCTATGTGCTAGCTACTGTCCATCCCAACTATGCTACTATCAAACCAATGTGCTAGCTACTGTCCATCCCAACTATGCAACTATCAAACCAATGTGCTAGCAACTGTACATCCCAACTATGCTACTATCAAACCAATGTGCTAGCTACTGTCCATCCCAACTATGATACAATCAAACCTATGTGCTAGCTACTGTCCATCCCAACTATGCTACTATCAAACCAATGTGCTAGCTACTGTCCCTCCCAACTATGCTACTATCAAACCAATGTGCTAGCTACTGTCCATCCCAACTATGCTACTATCAAACCAATGTGCTAGCTACTGTCCATCCCAACTATGCTACTATCAAACCAATGTGCTAGCTACTGTCCATCCCAACTATGCTACTATCAAACCAATGTGCTAGCTACTGTCCATCCCAACTATGCTACTATCAAACCAATGTGCTAGCTACTGTCCATCCCAACTATGCTACTATCAAACCAATGTGCTAGCTACTGTCCATCCCAACTATGCTACTATCAAACCAATGTGCTAGCTACTGTCCATCCCAACTATGCTACTATCAAACCAATGTGCTAGCTACTGTCCATCCCAACTATGCCAACAAACCTATGTGCTAGCTACCGTCCATCCCAACTATGCTACTATCAAACCAATGTGCTAGCTACTGTCCATCCCAACTATGCTACTATCAAACCAATGTGCTAGCTACTGTCCATCCCAACTATGCCAACAAACCTATGTGCTAGCTACTGTCCATCCCAACTATGCTACTATCAAACCAATGTGCTAGCTACTGTCCATCCCAACTATGCCAACAAACCTATGTGCTAGCTACTGTCCATCCCAACTATGCTAGTATCAAACCAATGTGCTAGCTACTGTCCATCCCAACTATGCTACTATCAAACCAATGTGCTAGCTACTGTCCATCCCAACTATGCCAACAAACCTATGTGCTAGCTACTGTCCATCCCAACTATGCTACTATCAAACCAATGTGCTAGCTACTGTCCATCCCAAGTATGCAACTATCAAACCAATGTGCTAGCTACTGTCCATCCCAACTATGCTACTATCAAACCAATGTGCTAGCTACTGTCCATCCCAACTATGGTACTATCAAACCTATGTGCTAGCTACTGTCCATCCCAACTATGCTACTATCAAACCTATGTGCTAGCTACTGTCCATCCCAACTATGCTACTATCAAACCAATGTGCTAGCTACTGTCCATCCCAACTATGCTACTATCAAACCAATTTGCTAGCTACTGTCCATCCCAACTATGCTACTATCAAACCAATGTGCTAGCTACTGTCCATCCCAACTATGCTACTATCAAACCAATGTGCTAGCTACTGTCCATCCCAACTATGCTACTATCAAACCAATGTGCTAGCTACTGTCCATCCCAACTATGCTACTATCAAACCAATGTGCTAGCTACTGTCCATCCCAACTATGCTACTATCAAACCAATGTGCTAGCTACTGTCCATCCCAACTATGCTACTATCAAACCAATGTGCTAGCTACTGTCCATCCCAACTATGCTACTATCAAACCAATGTGCTAGCTACTGTCCATCCCAACTATGCTACTATCAAACCAATGTGCTAGCTACTGTCCATCCCAACTATGCTACTATCAAACCAATGTGCTAGCTACTGTCCATCCCAACTATGCCAACAAACCTATGTGCTAGCTACTGTCCATCCCAACTATGCTACTATCAAACCAATGTGCTAGCTACTGTCCATCCCAACTATGCAACTATCAAACCAATGTGCTAGCAACTGTACATCCCAACTATGCTACTATCAAACCAATGTGCTAGCTACTGTCCATCCCAACTATGATACTATCAAACCTATGTGCTAGCTACTGTCCATCCCAACTATGCTACTATCAAACCAATGTGCTAGCTACTGTCCATCCCAACTATGCTACTATCAAACCAATGTGCTAGCTACTGTCCATCCCAACTATGCTACTATCAAACCAATGTGCTAGCTACTGTCCATCCCAACTATGCTACTATCAAACCAATGTGCTAGCTACTGTCCATCCCAACTATGCTACTATCAAACCAATGTGCTAGCTACTGTCCATCCCAACTATGCTACTATCAAACCAATGTGCTAGCTACTGTCCATCCCAACTATGCTACTATCAAACCAATGTGCTAGCTACTGTCCATCCCAACTATGCCAACAAACCTATGTGCGAGCTACCGTCCATCCCAACTATGCTACTATCAAACCAATGTGCTAGCTACTGTCCATCCCAACTATGCTACTATCAAACCAATGTGCTAGCTACTGTCCATCCCAACTATGCCAACAAACCTATGTGCTAGCTACTGTCCATCCCAACTATGCTACTATCAAACCAATGTGCTAGCTACTGTCCATCCCAACTATGCTACTATCAAACCAATGTGCTAGCTACTGTCCATCCCAACTATGCCAACAAACCTATGTGCTAGCTACTGTCCATCCCAACTATGCTAGTATCAAACCAATGTGCTAGCTACTGTCCATCCCAACTATGCTACTATCAAACCAATGTGCTAGCTACTGTCCATCCCAACTATGCCAACAAACCTATGTGCTAGCTACTGTCCATCCCAACTATGCTACTATCAAACCAATGTGCTAGCTACTGTCCATCCCAAGTATGCAACTATCAAACCAATGTGCTAGCTACTGTCCATCCCAACTATGCTACTATCAAACCAATGTGCTAGCTACTGTCCATCCCAACTATGGTACTATCAAACCTATGTGCTAGCTACTGTCCATCCCAACTATGCTACTATCAAACCAATGTGCTAGCTACTGTCCATCCCAACTATGGTACTATCAAACCTATGTGCTAGCTACTGTCCATCCCAACTATGCTACTATCAAACCTATGTGCTAGCTACTGTCCATCCCAACTATGCTACTATCAAACCTATGTGCTAGCTACTGTCCATCCCAACTATGCTACTATCAAACCAATGTGCTAGCTACTGTCCATCCCAACTATGCTACTATCAAACCAATGTGCTAGCTACTGTCCATCCCAACTATGCTACTATCAAACCAATGTGCTAGCTACTGTCCATCCCAACTATGCTACTATCAAACCAATGTGCTAGCTACTGTCCATCCCAACTATGCTACTATCAAACCAATGTGCTAGCTACTGTCCATCCCAACTATGCCAACAAACCTATGTGCGAGCTACCGTCCATCCCAACTATGCTACTATCAAACCAATGTGCTAGCTACTGTCCATCCCAACTATGCTACTATCAAACCAATGTGCTAGCTACTGTCCATCCCAACTATGCCAACAAACCTATGTGCTAGCTACTGTCCATCCCAACTATGCTACTATCAAACCAATGTGCTAGCTACTGTCCATCCCAACTATGCTACTATCAAACCAATGTGCTAGCTACTGTCCATCCCAACTATGCCAACAAACCTATGTGCTAGCTACTGTCCATCCCAACTATGCTAGTATCAAACCAATGTGCTAGCTACTGTCCATCCCAACTATGCTACTATCAAACCAATGTGCTAGCTACTGTCCATCCCAACTATGCCAACAAACCTATGTGCTAGCTACTGTCCATCCCAACTATGCTACTATCAAACCAATGTGCTAGCTACTGTCCATCCCAAGTATGCAACTATCAAACCAATGTGCTAGCTACTGTCCATCCCAACTATGCTACTATCAAACCAATGTGCTAGCTACTGTCCATCCCAACTATGGTACTATCAAACCTATGTGCTAGCTACTGTCCATCCCAACTATGCTACTATCAAACCAATGTGCTAGCTACTGTCCATCCCAACTATGGTACTATCAAACCTATGTGCTAGCTACTGTCCATCCCAACTATGCTACTAGCAAACCTATGTGCTAGCTACTGTCCATCCCAACTATGCTACTATCAAACCTATGTGCTAGCTACTGTCCATCCCAACTATGCTACTATCAAACCAATGTGCTAGCTACTGTCCATCCCAACTATGCTACTATCAAACCAATGTGCTAGCTACTGTCCATCCCAACTATGCTACTATCAAACCAATGTGCTAGCTACTGTCCATCCCAACTATGCTACTATCAAACCAATGTGCTAGCTACTGTCCATCCCAACTATGCTACTATCAAACCAATGTGCTAGCTACTGTCCATCCCAACTATGCTACTATCAAACCAATGTGCTAGCTACTGTCCATCCCAACTATGCTACTATCAAACCAATGTGCTAGCTACTGTCCATCCCAACTATGCTACTATCAAACCAATGTGCTAGCTTCTGTCCATCCCAACTATGCCAACAAACCTATGTGCTAGCTACTGCCCATCCCAACTATGCTACTATCAAACCAATGTGCTAGCTACTGTCCATCCCATCTATGCTACTATCAAACCAATGTGCTAGCTACTGTCCATCCCAACTATGCCAACAAACCTATGTGCTAGCTACTGTCCATCCCAACTATGCTACTATCAAACACATGTGCTAGCTACTGTCCATCCCAACTATGCTACTATCAAACCAATGTGCTAGCTACTGTCCATCCCAACTATGCTACTATCAAACCAATGTGCTAGCTACTGTCCATCCCAACTATGCCAACAAACCTATGTGCTAGCTACTGTCCATCCCAACTATGCTACTATCAAACCAATGTGCTAGCTACTGTCCATCCCAACTATGCAACTATCAAACCAATGTGCTAGCAACTGTACATCCCAACTATGCTACTATCAAACCAATGTGCTAGCTACTGTCCATCCCAACTATGATACAATCAAACCTATGTGCTAGCTACTGTCCATCCCAACTATGCTACTATCAAACCAATGTGCTAGCTACTGTCCCTCCCAACTATGCTACTATCAAACCAATGTGCTAGCTTCTGTCCATCCCAACTATGCTACTATCAAACCAATGTGCTAGCTACTGTCCATCCCAACTATGCTACTATCAAACCAATGTGCTAGCTATTGTCCATCCCAACTATGCTACTATCAAACCAATGTGCTAGCTACTGTCCATCCCAACTATGCTACTATCAAACCAATGTGCTAGCTACTGTCCATCCCAACTATGCCAACAAACCTATGTGCTAGCTACTGTCCATCCCAACTATGCTACTATCAAACCAATGTGCTAGCTACTGTCCATCCCAACTATGCCAACAAACCTATGTGCTAGCTACTGTCCATCCCAACTATGCTAGTATCAAACCAATGTGCTAGCTACTGTCCATCCCAACTATGCTACTATCAAACCAATGTGCTAGCTACTGTCCATCCCAACTATGCCAACAAACCTATGTGCTAGCTACTGTCCATCCCAACTATGCTACTATCAAACCAATGTGCTAGCTACTGTCCATCCCAAGTATGCAACTATCAAACCAATGTGCTAGCTACTGTACATCCCAACTATGCTACTATCAAACCAATGTGCTAGCTACTGTCCATCCCAACTATGGTACTATCAAACCTATGTGCTAGCTACTGTCCATCCCAACTATGCTACTATCAAACCTATGTGCTAGCTACTGTCCATCCCAACTATGCTACTATCAAACCAATGTGCTAGCTACTGTCCATCCCAACTATGCTACTATCAAACCAATTTGCTAGCTACTGTCCATCCCAACTATGCTACTATCAAACCAATGTGCTAGCTACTGTCCATCCCAACTATGCTACTATCAAACCAATGTGCTAGCTACTGTCCATCCCAACTATGCTACTATCAAACCAATGTGCTAGCTACTGTCCATCCCAACTATGCTACTATCAAACCAATGTGCTAGCTACTGTCCATCCCAACTATGCTACTATCAAACACATGTGCTAGCTACTGTCCATCCCAACTATGCTACTATCAAACCAATGTGCTAGCTACTGTCCATCCCAACTATGCCAACAAACCTATGTGCTAGCTACTGTCCATCCCAACTATGCTACTATCAAACCAATGTGCTAGCTACTGTCCATCCCAACTATGCAACTATCAAACCAATGTGCTAGCAACTGTACATCCCAACTATGCTACTATCAAACCAATGTGCTAGCTACTGTCCATCCCAACTATGATACAATCAAACCTATGTGCTAGCTACTGTCCATCCCAACTATGCTACTATCAAACCAATGTGCTAGCTACTGTCCCTCCCAACTATGCTACTATCAAACCAATGTGCTAGCTACTGTCCATCCCAACTATGCTACTATCAAACCAATGTGCTAGCTACTGTCCATCCCAACTATGCTACTATCAAACCAATGTGCTAGCTACTGTCCATCCCAACTATGCTACTATCAAACCAATGTGCTAGCTACTGTCCATCCCAACTATGCTACTATCAAACCAATGTGCTAGCTACTGTCCATCCCAACTATGGTACTATCAAACCTATGTGCTAGCTACTGTCCATCCCAACTATGCTACTATCAAACCTATGTGCTAGCTACTGTCCATCCCAACTATGCTACTATCAAACCAATGTGCTAGCTACTGTCCATCCCAACTATGCTACTATCAAACCAATTTGCTAGCTACTGTCCATCCCAACTATGCTACTATCAAACCAATGTGCTAGCTACTGTCCATCCCAACTATGCTACTATCAAACCAATGTGCTAGCTACTGTCCATCCCAACTATGCTACTATCAAACCAATGTGCTAGCTACTGTCCATCCCAACTATGCTACTATCAAACACATGTGCTAGCTACTGTCCATCCCAACTATGCTACTATCAAACCAATGTGCTAGCTACTGTCCATCCCAACTATGCCAACAAACCTATGTGCTAGCTACTGTCCATCCCAACTATGCTACTATCAAACCAATGTGCTAGCTACTGTCCATCCCAACTATGCCAACAAACCTATGTGCTAGCTACCGTCCATCCCAACTATGCTACTATCAAACCAATGTGCTAGCTACTGTCCATCCCAACTATGCCAACAAACCTATGTGCTAGCTACTGTCCATCCCAACTATGCTACTATCAAACCAATGTGCTAGCTACTGTCCATCCCAACTATGCCAACAAACCTATGTGCTAGCTACTGTCCATCCCAACTATGCTAGTATCAAACCAATGTGCTAGCTACTGTCCATCCCAACTATGCTACTATCAAACCAATGTGCTAGCTACTGTCCATCCCAACTATGCCAACAAACCTATGTGCTAGCTACTGTCCATCCCAACTATGCTACTATCAAACCAATGTGCTAGCTACTGTCCATCCCAAGTATGCAACTATCAAACCAATGTGCTAGCTACTGTACATCCCAACTATGCTACTATCAAACCAATGTGCTAGCTACTGTCCATCCCAACTATGGTACTATCAAACCTATGTGCTAGCTACTGTCCATCCCAACTATGCTACTATCAAACCTATGTGCTAGCTACTGTCCATCCCAACTATGCTACTATCAAACCAATGTGCTAGCTACTGTCCATCCCAACGATGCTACTATCAAACCAATTTGCTAGCTACTGTCCATCCCAACTATGCTACTATCAAACCAATGTGCTAGCTACTGTCCATCCCAACTATGCTACTATCAAACCAATGTGCTAGCTACTGTCCATCCCAACTATGCTACTATCAAACCAATGTGCTAGCTACTGTCCATCCCAACTATGCTACTATCAAACACATGTGCTAGCTACTGTCCATCCCAACTATGCTACTATCAAACCAATGTGCTAGCTACTGTCCATCCCAACTATGCCAACAAACCTATGTGCTAGCTACTGTCCATCCCAACTATGCTACTATCAAACCAATGTGCTAGCTACTGTCCATCCCAACTATGCAACTATCAAACCAATGTGCTAGCAACTGTACATCCCAACTATGCTACTATCAAACCAATGTGCTAGCTACTGTCCATCCCAACTATGATACAATCAAACCTATGTGCTAGCTACTGTCCATCCCAACTATGCTACTATCAAACCAATGTGCTAGCTACTGTCCCTCCCAACTATGCTACTATCAAACCAATGTGCTAGCTACTGTCCATCCCAACTATGCTACTATCAAACCAATGTGCTAGCTACTGTCCATCCCAACTATGCTACTATCAAACCAATGTGCTAGCTACTGTCCATCCCAACTATGCTACTATCAAACCAATGTGCTAGCTACTGTCCATCCCAACTATGCTACTATCAAACCAATGTGCTAGCTACTGTCCATCCCAACTATGCTACTATCAAACCAATGTGCTAGCTACTGTCCATCCCAACTATGCTACTATCAAACCAATGTGCTAGCTACTGTCCATCCCAACTATGCTACTATCAAACCAATGTGCTAGCTACTGTCCATCCCAACTATGCCAACAAACCTATGTGCTAGCTACCGTCCATCCCAACTATGCTACTATCAAACCAATGTGCTAGCTACTGTCCATCCCAACTATGCTACTATCAAACCAATGTGCTAGCTACTGTCCATCCCAACTATGCCAACAAACCTATGTGCTAGCTACTGTCCATCCCAACTATGCTACTATCAAACCAATGTGCTAGCTACTGTCCATCCCAACTATGCCAACAAACCTATGTGCTAGCTACTGTCCATCCCAACTATGCTAGTATCAAACCAATGTGCTAGCTACTGTCCATCCCAACTATGCTACTATCAAACCAATGTGCTAGCTACTGTCCATCCCAACTATGCCAACAAACCTATGTGCTAGCTACTGTCCATCCCAACTATGCTACTATCAAACCAATGTGCTAGCTACTGTCCATCCCAAGTATGCAACTATCAAACCAATGTGCTAGCTACTGTCCATCCCAACTATGCTACTATCAAACCAATGTGCTAGCTACTGTCCATCCCAACTATGGTACTATCAAACCTATGTGCTAGCTACTGTCCATCCCAACTATGCTACTATCAAACCTATGTGCTAGCTACTGTCCATCCCAACTATGCTACTATCAAACCAATGTGCTAGCTACTGTCCATCCCAACTATGCTACTATCAAACCAATTTGCTAGCTACTGTCCATCCCAACTATGCTACTATCAAACCAATGTGCTAGCTACTGTCCATCCCAACTATGCTACTATCAAACCAATGTGCTAGCTACTGTCCATCCCAACTATGCTACTATCAAACCAATGTGCTAGCTACTGTCCATCCCAACTATGCTACTATCAAACCAATGTGCTAGCTACTGTCCATCCCAACTATGCTACTATCAAACCAATGTGCTAGCTACTGTCCATCCCAACTATGCTACTATCAAACCAATGTGCTAGCTACTGTCCATCCCAACTATGCTACTATCAAACCAATGTGCTAGCTACTGTCCATCCCAACTATGCTACTATCAAACCAATGTGCTAGCTACTGTCCATCCCAACTATGCTACTATCAAACCAATGTGCTAGCTACTGTCCATCCCAACTATGCCAACAAACCTATGTGCTAGCTACTGTCCATCCCAACTATGCTACTATCAAACCAATGTGCTAGCTACTGTCCATCCCAACTATGCAACTATCAAACCAATGTGCTAGCAACTGTACATCCCAACTATGCTACTATCAAACCAATGTGCTAGCTACTGTCCATCCCAACTATGATACTATCAAACCTATGTGCTTGCTACTGTCCATCCCAACTATGCTACTATCAAACCAATGTGCTAGCTACTGTCCATCCCAACTATGCTACTATCAAACCAATGTGCTAGCTACTGTCCATCCCAACTATGCTACTATCAAACCAATGTGCTAGCTACTGTCCATCCCAACTATGCTACTATCAAACCAATGTGCTAGCTACTGTCCATCCCAACTATGCTACTATCAAACCAATGTGCTAGCTACTGTCCATCCCAACTATGCTACTATCAAACCAATGTGCTAGCTTCTGTCCATCCCAACTATGCTACTATCAAACCAATGTGCTAGCTACTGTCCATCCCAACTATGCCAACAAACCTATGTGCGAGCTACCGTCCATCCCAACTATGCTACTATCAAACCAACGTGCTAGCTACTGTCCATCCCAACTATGCTACTATCAAACCAATGTGCTAGCTACTGTCCATCCCAACTATGCCAACAAACCTATGTGCTAGCTACTGTCCATCCCAACTATGCTACTATCAAACCAATGTGCTAGCTACTGTCCATCCCAACTATGCTACTATCAAACCAATGTGCTAGCTACTGTCCATCCCAACTATGCCAACAAACCTATGTGCTAGCTACTGTCCATCCCAACTATGCTAGTATCAAACCAATGTGCTAGCTACTGTCCATCCCAACTATGCTACTATCAAACCAATGTGCTAGCTACTGTCCATCCCAACTATGCCAACAAACCTATGTGCTAGCTACTGTCCATCCCAACTATGCTACTATCAAACCAATGTGCTAGCTACTGTCCATCCCAAGTATGCAACTATCAAACCAATGTGCTAGCTACTGTCCATCCCAACTATGCTACTATCAAACCAATGTGCTAGCTACTGTCCATCCCAACTATGGTACTATCAAACCTATGTGCTAGCTACTGTCCATCCCAACTATGCTACTATCAAACCTATGTGCTAGCTACTGTCCATCCCAACTATGCTACTATCAAACCTATGTGCTAGCTACTGTCCATCCCAACTATGCTACTATCAAACCAATGTGCTAGCTACTGTCCATCCCAACTATGCTACTATCAAACCAATGTGCTAGCTACTGTCCATCCCAACTATGCTACTATCAAACCAATGTGCTAGCTACTGTCCATCCCAACTATGCTACTATCAAACCAATGTGCTAGCTACTGTCCATCCCAACTATGCTACTATCAAACCAATGTGCTAGCTACTGTCCATCCCAACTATGCCAACAAACCTATGTGCGAGCTACCGTCCATCCCAACTATGCTACTATCAAACCAATGTGCTAGCTACTGTCCATCCCAACTATGCTACTATCAAACCAATGTGCTAGCTACTGTCCATCCCAACTATGCCAACAAACCTATGTGCTAGCTACTGTCCATCCCAACTATGCTACTATCAAACCAATGTGCTAGCTACTGTCCATCCCAACTATGCTACTATCAAACCAATGTGCTAGCTACTGTCCATCCCAACTATGCCAACAAACCTATGTGCTAGCTACTGTCCATCCCAACTATGCTAGTATCAAACCAATGTGCTAGCTACTGTCCATCCCAACTATGCTACTATCAAACCAATGTGCTAGCTACTGTCCATCCCAACTATGCCAACAAACCTATGTGCTAGCTACTGTCCATCCCAACTATGCTACTATCAAACCAATGTGCTAGCTACTGTCCATCCCAAGTATGCAACTATCAAACCAATGTGCTAGCTACTGTCCATCCCAACTATGCTACTATCAAACCAATGTGCTAGCTACTGTCCATCCCAACTATGGTACTATCAAACCTATGTGCTAGCTACTGTCCATCCCAACTATGCTACTATCAAACCAATGTGCTAGCTACTGTCCATCCCAACTATGGTACTATCAAACCTATGTGCTAGCTACTGTCCATCCCAACTATGCTACTAGCAAACCTATGTGCTAGCTACTGTCCATCTCAACTATGCTACTATCAAACCTATGTGCTAGCTACTGTCCATCCCAACTATGCTACTATCAAACCAATGTGCTAGCTACTGTCCATCCCAACTATGCTACTATCAAACCAATGTGCTAGCTACTGTCCATCCCAACTATGCTACTATCAAACCAATGTGCTAGCTACTGTCCATCCCAACTATGCTACTATCAAACCAATGTGCTAGCTACTGTCCATCCCAACTATGCTACTATCAAACCAATGTGCTAGCTACTGTCCATCCCAACTATGCTACTATCAAACCAATGTGCTAGCTACTGTCCATCCCAACTATGCTACTATCAAACCAATGTGCTAGCTACTGTCCATCCCAACTATGCTACTATCAAACCAATGTGCTAGCTTCTGTCCATCCCAACTATGCCAACAAACCTATGTGCTAGCTACTGCCCATCCCAACTATGCTACTATCAAACCAATGTGCTAGCTACTGTCCATCCCAACTATGCTACTATCAAACCAATGTGCTAGCTACTGTCCATCCCAACTATGCCAACAAACCTATGTGCTAGCTACTGTCCATCCCAACTATGCTACTATCAAACACATGTGCTAGCTACTGTCCATCCCAACTATGCTACTATCAAACCAATGTGCTAGCTACTGTCCATCCCAACTATGCTACTATCAAACCAATGTGCTAGCTACTGTCCATCCCAACTATGCCAACAAACCTATGTGCTAGCTACTGTCCATCCCAACTATGCTACTATCAAACCAATGTGCTAGCTACTGTCCATCCCAACTATGCAACTATCAAACCAATGTGCTAGCAACTGTACATCCCAACTATGCTACTATCAAACCAATGTGCTAGCTACTGTCCATCCCAACTATGATACAATCAAACCTATGTGCTAGCTACTGTCCATCCCAACTATGCTACTATCAAACCAATGTGCTAGCTACTGTCCCTCCCAACTATGCTACTATCAAACCAATGTGCTAGCTACTGTCCATCCCAACTATGCTACTATCAAACCAATGTGCTAGCTACTGTCCATCCCAACTATGCTACTATCAAACCAATGTGCTAGCTATTGTCCATCCCAACTATGCTACTATCAAACCAATGTGCTAGCTACTGTCCATCCCAACTATGCTACTATCAAACCAATGTGCTAGCTACTGTCCATCCCAACTATGCTACTATCAAACCAATGTGCTAGCTACTGTCCATCCCAACTATGCTACTATCAAACCAATGTGCTAGCTACTGTCCATCCCAACTATGCTACTATCAAACCAATGTGCTAGCTACTGTCCATCCCAACTATGCCAACAAACCTATGTGCTAGCTACCGTCCATCCCAACTATGCTACTATCAAACCAATGTGCTAGCTACTGTCCATCCCAACTATGCCAACAAACCTATGTGCTAGCTACTGTCCATCCCAACTATGCTACTATCAAACCAATGTGCTAGCTACTGTCCATCCCAACTATGCCAACAAACCTATGTGCTAGCTACTGTCCATCCCAACTATGCTAGTATCAAACCAATGTGCTAGCTACTGTCCATCCCAACTATGCTACTATCAAACCAATGTGCTAGCTACTGTCCATCCCAACTATGCCAACAAACCTATGTGCTAGCTACTGTCCATCCCAACTATGCTACTATCAAACCAATGTGCTAGCTACTGTCCATCCCAAGTATGCAACTATCAAACCAATGTGCTAGCTACTGTACATCCCAACTATGCTACTATCAAACCAATGTGCTAGCTACTGTCCATCCCAACTATGGTACTATCAAACCTATGTGCTAGCTACTGTCCATCCCAACTATGCTACTATCAAACCTATGTGCTAGCTACTGTCCATCCCAACTATGCTACTATCAAACCAATGTGCTAGCTACTGTCCATCCCAACTATGCTACTATCAAACCAATTTGCTAGCTACTGTCCATCCCAACTATGCTACTATCAAACCAATGTGCTAGCTACTGTCCATCCCAACTATGCTACTATCAAACCAATGTGCTAGCTACTGTCCATCCCAACTATGCTACTATCAAACCAATGTGCTAGCTACTGTCCATCCCAACTATGCTACTATCAAACCAATGTGCTAGCTACTGTCCATCCCAACTATGCTACTATCAAACACATGTGCTAGCTACTGTCCATCCCAACTATGCTACTATCAAACCAATGTGCTAGCTACTGTCCATCCCAACTATGCCAACAAACCTATGTGCTAGCTACTGTCCATCCCAACTATGCTACTATCAAACCAATGTGCTAGCTACTGTCCATCCCAACTATGCAACTATCAAACCAATGTGCTAGCAACTGTACATCCCAACTATGCTACTATCAAACCAATGTGCTAGCTACTGTCCATCCCAACTATGATACAATCAAACCTATGTGCTAGCTACTGTCCATCCCAACTATGCTACTATCAAACCAATGTGCTAGCTACTGTCCCTCCCAACTATGCTACTATCAAACCAATGTGCTAGCTACTGTCCATCCCAACTATGCTACTATCAAACCAATGTGCTAGCTACTGTCCATCCCAACTATGCTACTATCAAACCAATGTGCTAGCTACTGTCCATCCCAACTATGCTACTATCAAACCAATGTGCTAGCTACTGTCCATCCCAACTATGCTACTATCAAACCAATGTGCTAGCTACTGTCCATCCCAACTATGCTACTATCAAACCAATGTGCTAGCTACTGTCCATCCCAACTATGCTACTATCAAACCAATGTGCTAGCTACTGTCCATCCCAACTATGCTACTATCAAACCAATGTGCTAGCTACTGTCCATCCCAACTATGCCAACAAACCTATGTGCTAGCTACCGTCCATCCCAACTATGCTACTATCAAACCAATGTGCTAGCTACTGTCCATCCCAACTATGCTACTATCAAACCAATGTGCTAGCTACTGTCCATCCCAACTATGCCAACAAACCTATGTGCTAGCTACTGTCCATCCCAACTATGCTACTATCAAACCAATGTGCTAGCTACTGTCCATCCCAACTATGCTACTATCAAACCAATGTGCTAGCTACTGTCCATCCCAACTATGCCAACAAACCTATGTGCTAGCTACTGTCCATCCCAACTATGCTAGTATCAAACCAATGTGCTAGCTACTGTCCATCCCAACTATGCTACTATCAAACCAATGTGCTAGCTACTGTCCATCCCAACTATGCCAACAAACCTATGTGCTAGCTACTGTCCATCCCAACTATGCTACTATCAAACCAATGTGCTAGCTACTTTCCATCCCAAGTATGCAACTATCAAACCAATGTGCTAGCTACTGTCCATCCCAACTATGCTACTATCAAACCAATGTGCTAGCTACTGTCCATCCCAACTATGGTACTATCAAACCTATGTGCTAGCTACTGTCCATCCCAACTATGCTACTATCAAACCTATGTGCTAGCTACTGTCCATCCCAACTATACTACTATCAAACCAATGTGCTAGCTACTGTCCATCCCAACTATGCTACTATCAAACCAATTTGCTAGCTACTGTCCATCCCAACTATGCTACTATCAAACCAATGTGCTAGCTACTGTCCATCCCAACTATGCTACTATCAAACCAATGTGCTAGCTACTGTCCATCCCAACTATGCTACTATCAAACCAATGTGCTAGCTACTGTCCATCCCAACTATGCTACTATCAAACCAATGTGCTAGCTACTGTCCATCCCAACTATGCTACTATCAAACCAATGTGCTAGCTACTGTCCATCCCAACTATGCTACTATCAAACCAATGTGCTAGCTACTGTCCATCCCAACTATGCTACTATCAAACCAATGTGCTAGCTACTGTCCATCCCAACTATGCTACTATCAAACCAATGTGCTAGCTACTGTCCATCCCAACTATGCTACTATCAAACCAATGTGCTAGCTACTGTCCATCCCAACTATGCCAACAAACCTATGTGCTAGCTACTGTCCATCCCAACTATGCTACTATCAAACCAATGTGCTAGCTACTGTCCATCCCAACTATGCAACTATCAAACCAATGTGCTAGCAACTGTACATCCCAACTATGCTACTATCAAACCAATGTGCTAGCTACTGTCCATCCCAACTATGATACAATCAAACCTATGTGCTAGCTACTGTCCATCCCAACTATGCTACTATCAAACCAATGTGCTAGCTACTGTCCCTCCCAACTATGCTACTATCAAACCAATGTGCTAGCTACTGTCCATCCCAACTATGCTACTATCAAACCAATGTGCTAGCTACTGTCCATCCCAACTATGCTACTATCAAACCAATGTGCTAGCTACTGTCCATCCCAACTATGCTACTATCAAACCAATGTGCTAGCTACTGTCCATCCCAACTATGCTACTATCAAACCAATGTGCTAGCTACTGTCCATCCCAACTATGCTACTATCAAACCAATGTGCTAGCTACTGTCCATCCCAACTATGCTACTATCAAACCAATGTGCTAGCTACTGTCCATCCCAACTATGCTACTATCAAACCAATGTGCTAGCTACTGTCCATCCCAACTATGCCAACAAACCTATGTGCTAGCTACCGTCCATCCCAACTATGCTACTATCAAACCAATGTGCTAGCTACTGTCCATCCCAACTATGCTACTATCAAACCAATGTGCTAGCTACTGTCCATCCCAACTATGCCAACAAACCTATGTGCTAGCTACTGTCCATCCCAACTATGCTACTATCAAACCAATGTGCTAGCTACTGTCCATCCCAACTATGCTACTATCAAACCAATGTGCTAGCTACTGTCCATCCCAACTATGCCAACAAACCTATGTGCTAGCTACTGTCCATCCCAACTATGCTAGTATCAAACCAATGTGCTAGCTACTGTCCATCCCAACTATGCTACTATCAAACCAATGTGCTAGCTACTGTCCATCCCAACTATGCCAACAAACCTATGTGCTAGCTACTGTCCATCCCAACTATGCTACTATCAAACCAATGTGCTAGCTACTGTCCATCCCAACTATGCTACTATCAAACCAATGTGCTAGCTACTGTCCATCCCAACTATGGTACTATCAAACCTATGTGCTAGCTACTGTCCATCCCAACTATGCTACTATCAAACCTATGTGCTAGCTACTGTCCATCCCAACTATACTACTATCAAACCAATGTGCTAGCTACTGTCCATCCCAACTATGCTACTATCAAACCAATTTGCTAGCTACTGTCCATCCCAACTATGCTACTATCAAACCAATGTGCTAGCTACTGTCCATCCCAACTATGCTACTATCAAACCAATGTGCTAGCTACTGTCCATCCCAACTATGCTACTATCAAACCAATGTGCTAGCTACTGTCCATCCCAACTATGCTACTATCAAACCAATGTGCTAGCTACTGTCCATCCCAACTATGCTACTATCAAACCAATGTGCTAGCTACTGTCCATCCCAACTATGCTACTATCAAACCAATGTGCTAGCTACTGTCCATCCCAACTATGCTACTATCAAACCAATGTGCTAGCTACTGTCCATCCCAACTATGCTACTATCAAACCAATGTGCTAGCTACTGTCCATCCCAACTATGCCAACAAACCTATGTGCTAGCTACTGTCCATCCCAACTATGCTACTATCAAACCAATGTGCTAGCTACTGTCCATCCCAACTATGCAACTATCAAACCAATGTGCTTGCAACTGTACATCCCAAGTATGCTACTATCAAACCAATGTGCTAGCTACTGTCCATCCCAACTATGATACTATCAAACCTATGTGCTAGCTACTGTCCATCCCAACTATGCTACTATCAAACCAATGTGCTAGCTACTGTCCATCCCAACTATGCTACTATCAAACCAATGTGCTAGCTACTGTCCATCCCAACTATGCTACTATCAAACCAATGTGCTAGCTACTGTCCATCCCAACTATGCTACTATCAAACCAATGTGCTAGCTACTGTCCATCCCAACTATGCTACTATCAAACCAATGTGCTAGCTACTGTCCATCCCAACTATGCTACTATCAAACCAATGTGCTAGCTACTGTCCATCCCAACTATGCTTCTATCAAACCAATGTGCTAGCTACTGTCCATCCCAACTATGCCAACAAACCTATGTGCGAGCTACCGTCCATCCCAACTATGCTACTATCAAACCAATGTGCTAGCTACTGTCCATCCCAACTATGCTACTATCAAACCAATGTGCTAGCTACTGTCCATCCCAACTATGCCAACAAACCTATGTGCTAGCTACTGTCCATCCCAACTATGCTACTATCAAACCAATGTGCTAGCTACTGTCCATCCCAACTATGCTACTATCAAACCAATGTGCTAGCTACTGTCCATCCCAACTATGCCAACAAACCTATGTGCTAGCTACTGTCCATCCCAACTATGCTAGTATCAAACCAATGTGCTAGCTACTGTCCATCCCAACTATGCTACTATCAAACCAATGTGCTAGCTACTGTCCATCCCAACTATGCCAACAAACCTATGTGCTAGCTACTGTCCATCCCAACTATGCTACTATCAAACCAATGTGCTAGCTACTGTCCATCCCAAGTATGCAACTATCAAACCAATGTGCTAGCTACTGTCCATCCCAACTATGCTACTATCAAACCAATGTGCTAGCTACTGTCCATCCCAACTATGGCACTATCAAACCTATGTGCTAGCTACTGTCCATCCCAACTATGCTACTATCAAACCAATGTGCTAGCTACTGTCCATCCCAACTATGGTACTATCAAACCTATGTGCTAGCTACTGTCCATCCCAACTATGCTACTATCAAACCTATGTGCTAGCTACTGTCCATCCCAACTATGCTACTATCAAACCTATGTGCTAGCTACTGTCCATCCCAACTATGCTACTATCAAACCAATGTGCTAGCTACTGTCCATCCCAACTATGCTACTATCAAACCAATGTGCTAGCTACTGTCCATCCCAACTATGCTACTATCAAACCAATGTGCTAGCTACTGTCCATCCCAACTATGCTACTATCAAACCAATGTGCTAGCTACTGTCCATCCCAACTATGCTACTATCAAACCAATGTGCTAGCTACTGTCCATCCCAACTATGCCAACAAACCTATGTGCGAGCTACCGTCCATCCCAACTATGCTACTATCAAACCAATGTGCTAGCTACTGTCCATCCCAACTATGCTACTATCAAACCAATGTGCTAGCTACTGTCCATCCCAACTATGCCAACAAACCTATGTGCTAGCTACTGTCCATCCCAACTATGCTACTATCAAACCAATGTGCTAGCTACTGTCCATCCCAACTATGCTACTATCAAACCAATGTGCTAGCTACTGTCCATCCCAACTATGCCAACAAACCTATGTGCTAGCTACTGTCCATCCCAACTATGCTAGTATCAAACCAATGTGCTAGCTACTGTCCATCCCAACTATGCTACTATCAAACCAATGTGCTAGCTACTGTCCATCCCAACTATGCCAACAAACCTATGTGCTAGCTACTGTCCATCCCAACTATGCTACTATCAAACCAATGTGCTAGCTACTGTCCATCCCAAGTATGCAACTATCAAACCAATGTGCTAGCTACTGTCCATCCCAACTATGCTACTATCAAACCAATGTGCTAGCTACTGTCCATCCCAACTATGGTACTATCAAACCTATGTGCTAGCTACTGTCCATCCCAACTATGCTACTATCAAACCAATGTGCTAGCTACTGTCCATCCCAACTATGGTACTATCAAACCTATGTGCTAGCTACTGTCCATCCCAACTATGCTACTATCAAACCTATGTGCTAGCTACTGTCCATCCCAACTATGCTACTATCAAACCTATGTGCTAGCTACTGTCCATCCCAACTATGCTACTATCAAACCAATGTGCTAGCTACTGTCCATCCCAACTATGCTACTATCAAACCAATGTGCTAGCTACTGTCCATCCCAACTATGCTACTATCAAACCAATGTGCTAGCTACTGTCCATCCCAACTATGCTACTATCAAACCAATGTGCTAGCTACTGTCCATCCCAACTATGCTACTATCAAACCAATGTGCTAGCTACTGTCCATCCCAACTATGCCAACAAACCTATGTGCTAGCTACTGCCCATCCCAACTATGCTACTATCAAACCAATGTGCTAGCTACTGTCCATCCCAACTATGCCAACAAACCTATGTGCTAGCTACTGTCCATCCCAACTATGCTACTATCAAACACATGTGCTAGCTACTGTCCATCCCAACTATGCTACTATCAAACCAATGTGCTAGCTACTGTCCATCCCAACTATGCTACTATCAAACCAATGTGCTAGCTACTGTCCATCCCAACTATGCCAACAAACCTATGTGCTAGCTACTGTCCATCCCAACTATGCTACTATCAAACCAATGTGCTAGCTACTGTCCATCCCAACTATGCAACTATCAAACCAATGTGCTAGCAACTGTACATCCCAACTATGCTACTATCAAACCAATGTGCTAGCTACTGTCCATCCCAACTATGATACAATCAAACCTATGTGCTAGCTACTGTCCATCCCAACTATGCTACTATCAAACCAATGTGCTAGCTACTGTCCCTCCCAACTATGCTACTATCAAACCAATGTGCTAGCTACTGTCCATCCCAACTATGCTACTATCAAACCAATGTGCTAGCTACTGTCCATCCCAACTATGCTACTATCAAACCAATGTGCTAGCTACTGTCCATCCCAACTATGCTAATATCAAACCAATGTGCTAGCTACTGTCCATCCCAACTATGCTACTATCAAACCAATGTGCTAGCTACTGTCCATCCCAACTATGCTACTATCAAACCAATGTGCTAGCTACTGTCCATCCCAACTATGCTACTATCAAACCAATGTGCTAGCTACTGTCCATCCCAACTATGCTACTATCAAACCAATGTGCTAGCTACTGTCCATCCCAACTATGCTAACAAACCTATGTGCTAGCTACCGTCCATCCCAACTATGCTACTATCAAACCAATGTGCTAGCTACTGTCCATCCCAACTATGCTACTATCAAACCAATGTGCTAGCTACTGTCCATCCCAACTATGCCAACAAACCTATGTGCTAGCTACTGTCCATCCCAACTATGCTACTATCAAACCAATGTGCTAGCTACTGTCCATCCCAACTATGCTACTATCAAACCAATGTGCTAGCTACTGTCCATCCCAACTATGCTAATATCAAACCAATGTGCTAGCTACTGTCCATCCCAACTATGCTACTATCAAACCAATGTGCTAGCTACTGTCCATCCCAACTATGCTACTATCAAACCAATGTGCTAGCTACTGTCCATCCCAACTATGCTACTATCAAACCAATGTGCTAGCTACTGTCCATCCCAACTATGCTACTATCAAACCAATGTGCTAGCTACTGTCCATCCCAACTATGCTAACAAACCTATGTGCTAGCTACCGTCCATCCCAACTATGCTAGTATCAAACCAATGTGCTAGCTACTGTCCATCCCAACTATGCTACTATCAAACCAATGTGCTAGCTACTGTCCATCCCAACTATGCCAACAAACCTATGTGCTAGCTACTGTCCATCCCAACTATGCTACTATCAAACCAATGTGCTAGCTACTGTCCATCCCAAGTATGCAACTATCAAACCAATGTGCTAGCTACTGTACATCCCAACTATGCTACTATCAAACCAATGTGCTAGCTACTGTCCATCCCAACTATGGTACTATCAAACCTATGTGCTAGCTACTGTCCATCCCAACTATGCTACTATCAAACCTATGTGCTAGCTACTGTCCATCCCAACTATGCTACTATCAAACCAATGTGCTAGCTACTGTCCATCCCAACTATGCTACTATCAAACCAATTTGCTAGCTACTGTCCATCCCAACTATGCTACTATCAAACCAATGTGCTAGCTACTGTCCATCCCAACTATGCTACTATCAAACCAATGTGCTAGCTACTGTCCATCCCAACTATGCAACTATCAAACCAATGTGCTAGCAACTGTACATCCCAACTATGCTACTATCAAACCAATGTGCTAGCTACTGTCCATCCCAACTATGATACAATCAAACCTATGTGCTAGCTACTGTCCATCCCAACTATGCTACTATCAAACCAATGTGCTAGCTACTGTCCCTCCCAACTATGCTACTATCAAACCAATGTGCTAGCTACTGTCCATCCCAACTATGCTACTATCAAACCAATGTGCTAGCTACTGTCCATCCCAACTATGCTACTATCAAACCAATGTGCTAGCTACTGTCCATCCCAACTATGCTACTATCAAACCAATGTGCTAGCTACTGTCCATCCCAACTATGCTACTATCAAACCAATGTGCTAGCTACTGTCCATCCCAACTATGCTACTATCAAACCAATGTGCTAGCTACTGTCCATCCCAACTATGCTACTATCAAACCAATGTGCTAGCTACTGTCCATCCCAACTATGCTACTATCAAACCAATGTGCTAGCTACTGTCCATCCCAACTATGCCAACAAACCTATGTGCTAGCTACCGTCCATCCCAACTATGCTACTATCAAACCAATGTGCTAGCTACTGTCCATCCCAACTATGCTACTATCAAACCAATGTGCTAGCTACTGTCCATCCCAACTATGCCAACAAACCTATGTGCTAGCTACTGTCCATCCCAACTATGCTACTATCAAACCAATGTGCTAGCTACTGTCCATCCCAACTATGCTACTATCAAACCAATGTGCTAGCTACTGTCCATCCCAACTATGCCAACAAACCTATGTGCTAGCTACTGTCCATCCCAACTATGCTAGTATCAAACCAATGTGCTAGCTACTGTCCATCCCAACTATGCTACTATCAAACCAATGTGCTAGCTACTGTCCATCCCAACTATGCCAACAAACCTATGTGCTAGCTACTGTCCATCCCAACTATGCTACTATCAAACCAATGTGCTAGCTACTGTCCATCCCAAGTATGCAACTATCAAACCAATGTGCTAGCTACTGTCCATCCCAACTATGCTACTATCAAACCAATGTGCTAGCTACTGTCCATCCCAACTATGGTACTATCAAACCTATGTGCTAGCTACTGTCCATCCCAACTATGCTACTATCAAACCTATGTGCTAGCTACTGTCCATCCCAACTATGCTACTATCAAACCAATGTGCTAGCTACTGTCCATCCCAACTATGCTACTATCAAACCAATGTGCTAGCTACTGTCCATCCCAAGTATGCAACTATCAAACCAATGTGCTAGCTACTGTACATCCCAACTATGCTACTATCAAACCAATGTGCTAGCTACTGTCCATCCCAACTATGGTACTATCAAACCTATGTGCTAGCTACTGTCCATCCCAACTATGCTACTATCAAACCTATGTGCTAGCTACTGTCCATCCCAACTATGCTACTATCAAACCAATGTGCTAGCTACTGTCCATCCCAACTATGCTACTATCAAACCAATTTGCTAGCTACTGTCCATCCCAACTATGCTACTATCAAACCAATGTGCTAGCTACTGTCCATCCCAACTATGCTACTATCAAACCAATGTGCTAGCTACTGTCCATCCCAACTATGCAACTATCAAACCAATGTGCTAGCAACTGTACATCCCAACTATGCTACTATCAAACCAATGTGCTAGCTACTGTCCATCCCAACTATGATACAATCAAACCTATGTGCTAGCTACTGTCCATCCCAACTATGCTACTATCAAACCAATGTGCTAGCTACTGTCCCTCCCAACTATGCTACTATCAAACCAATGTGCTAGCTACTGTCCATCCCAACTATGCTACTATCAAACCAATGTGCTAGCTACTGTCCATCCCAACTATGCTACTATCAAACCAATGTGCTAGCTACTGTCCATCCCAACTATGCTACTATCAAACCAATGTGCTAGCTACTGTCCATCCCAACTATGCTACTATCAAACCAATGTGCTAGCTACTGTCCATCCCAACTATGCTACTATCAAACCAATGTGCTAGCTACTGTCCATCCCAACTATGCTACTATCAAACCAATGTGCTAGCTACTGTCCATCCCAACTATGCTACTATCAAACCAATGTGCTAGCTACTGTCCATCCCAACTATGCCAACAAACCTATGTGCTAGCTACCGTCCATCCCAACTATGCTACTATCAAACCAATGTGCTAGCTACTGTCCATCCCAACTATGCTACTATCAAACCAATGTGCTAGCTACTGTCCATCCCAACTATGCCAACAAACCTATGTGCTAGCTACTGTCCATCCCAACTATGCTACTATCAAACCAATGTGCTAGCTACTGTCCATCCCAACTATGCTACTATCAAACCAATGTGCTAGCTACTGTCCATCCCAACTATGCCAACAAACCTATGTGCTAGCTACTGTCCATCCCAACTATGCTAGTATCAAACCAATGTGCTAGCTACTGTCCATCCCAACTATGCTACTATCAAACCAATGTGCTAGCTACTGTCCATCCCAACTATGCCAACAAACCTATGTGCTAGCTACTGTCCATCCCAACTATGCTACTATCAAACCAATGTGCTAGCTACTGTCCATCCCAAGTATGCAACTATCAAACCAATGTGCTAGCTACTGTCCATCCCAACTATGCTACTATCAAACCAATGTGCTAGCTACTGTCCATCCCAACTATGGTACTATCAAACCTATGTGCTAGCTACTGTCCATCCCAACTATGCTACTATCAACCGATGTGCTAGCTACTGTCCATCCCAACTATGCTACTATCAAACCAATGTGCTAGCTACTGTCCATCCCAACTATGCTACTATCAAACCAATGTGCTAGCTACTGTCCCTCCCAACTATGCTACTATCAAACCAATGTGCTAGCTACTGTCCATCCCAACTATGCTACTATCAAACCAATGTGCTAGCTACTGTCCATCCCAACTATGCTACTATCAAACCAATGTGCTAGCTACTGTCCATCCCAACTATGCTACTATCAAACCAATGTGCTAGCTACTGTCCATCCCAACTATGCTACTATCAAACCAATGTGCTAGCTACTGTCCATCCCAACTATGCTACTATCAAACCAATGTGCTAGCTACTGTCCATCCCAACTATGCTACTATCAAACCAATGTGCTAGCTACTGTCCATCCCAACTATGCTACTATCAAACCAATGTGCTAGCTACTGTCCATCCCAACTATGCCAACAAACCTATGTGCTAGCTACCGTCCATCCCAACTATGCTACTATCAAACCAATGTGCTAGCTACTGTCCATCCCAACTATGCTACTATCAAACCAATGTGCTAGCTACTGTCCATCCCAACTATGCCAACAAACCTATGTGCTAGCTACTGTCCATCCCAACTATGCTACTATCAAACCAATGTGCTAGCTACTGTCCATCCCAACTATGCTACTATCAAACCAATGTGCTAGCTACTGTCCATCCCAACTATGCCAACAAACCTATGTGCTAGCTACTGTCCATCCCAACTATGCTAGTATCAAACCAATGTGCTAGCTACTGTCCATCCCAACTATGCTACTATCAAACCAATGTGCTAGCTACTGTCCATCCCAACTATGCCAACAAACCTATGTGCTAGCTACTGTCCATCCCAACTATGCTACTATCAAACCAATGTGCTAGCTACTGTCCATCCCAACTATGCTACTATCAAACCAATGTGCTAGCTACTGTCCATCCCAACTATGGTACTATCAAACCTATGTGCTAGCTACTGTCCATCCCAACTATGCTACTATCAAACCTATGTGCTAGCTACTGTCCATCCCAACTATACTACTATCAAACCAATGTGCTAGCTACTGTCCATCCCAACTATGCTACTATCAAACCAATTTGCTAGCTACTGTCCATCCCAACTATGCTACTATCAAACCAATGTGCTAGCTACTGTCCATCCCAACTATGCTACTATCAAACCAATGTGCTAGCTACTGTCCATCCCAACTATGCTACTATCAAACCAATGTGCTAGCTACTGTCCATCCCAACTATGCTACTATCAAACCAATGTGCTAGCTACTGTCCATCCCAACTATGCTACTATCAAACCAATGTGCTAGCTACTGTCCATCCCAACTATGCTACTATCAAACCAATGTGCTAGCTACTGTCCATCCCAACTATGCTACTATCAAACCAATGTGCTAGCTACTGTCCATCCCAACTATGCTACTATCAAACCAATGTGCTAGCTACTGTCCATCCCAACTATGCCAACAAACCTATGTGCTAGCTACTGTCCATCCCAACTATGCTACTATCAAACCAATGTGCTAGCTACTGTCCATCCCAACTATGCAACTATCAAACCAATGTGCTTGCAACTGTACATCCCAAGTATGCTACTATCAAACCAATGTGCTAGCTACTGTCCATCCCAACTATGATACTATCAAACCTATGTGCTAGCTACTGTCCATCCCAACTATGCTACTATCAAACCAATGTGCTAGCTACTGTCCATCCCAACTATGCTACTATCAAACCAATGTGCTAGCTACTGTCCATCCCAACTATGCTACTATCAAACCAATGTGCTAGCTACTGTCCATCCCAACTATGCTACTATCAAACCAATGTGCTAGCTACTGTCCATCCCAACTATGCTACTATCAAACCAATGTGCTAGCTACTGTCCATCCCAACTATGCTACTATCAAACCAATGTGCTAGCTACTGTCCATCCCAACTATGCTTCTATCAAACCAATGTGCTAGCTACTGTCCATCCCAACTATGCCAACAAACCTATGTGCGAGCTACCGTCCATCCCAACTATGCTACTATCAAACCAATGTGCTAGCTACTGTCCATCCCAACTATGCTACTATCAAACCAATGTGCTAGCTACTGTCCATCCCAACTATGCCAACAAACCTATGTGCTAGCTACTGTCCATCCCAACTATGCTACTATCAAACCAATGTGCTAGCTACTGTCCATCCCAACTATGCTACTATCAAACCAATGTGCTAGCTACTGTCCATCCCAACTATGCCAACAAACCTATGTGCTAGCTACTGTCCATCCCAACTATGCTAGTATCAAACCAATGTGCTAGCTACTGTCCATCCCAACTATGCTACTATCAAACCAATGTGCTAGCTACTGTCCATCCCAACTATGCCAACAAACCTATGTGCTAGCTACTGTCCATCCCAACTATGCTACTATCAAACCAATGTGCTAGCTACTGTCCATCCCAAGTATGCAACTATCAAACCAATGTGCTAGCTACTGTCCATCCCAACTATGCTACTATCAAACCAATGTGCTAGCTACTGTCCATCCCAACTATGGCACTATCAAACCTATGTGCTAGCTACTGTCCATCCCAACTATGCTACTATCAAACCAATGTGCTAGCTACTGTCCATCCCAACTATGGTACTATCAAACCTATGTGCTAGCTACTGTCCATCCCAACTATGCTACTATCAAACCTATGTGCTAGCTACTGTCCATCCCAACTATGCTACTATCAAACCTATGTGCTAGCTACTGTCCATCCCAACTATGCTACTATCAAACCAATGTGCTAGCTACTGTCCATCCCAACTATGCTACTATCAAACCAATGTGCTAGCTACTGTCCATCCCAACTATGCTACTATCAAACCAATGTGCTAGCTACTGTCCATCCCAACTATGCTACTATCAAACCAATGTGCTAGCTACTGTCCATCCCAACTATGCTACTATCAAACCAATGTGCTAGCTACTGTCCATCCCAACTATGCCAACAAACCTATGTGCGAGCTACCGTCCATCCCAACTATGCTACTATCAAACCAATGTGCTAGCTACTGTCCATCCCAACTATGCTACTATCAAACCAATGTGCTAGCTACTGTCCATCCCAACTATGCCAACAAACCTATGTGCTAGCTACTGTCCATCCCAACTATGCTACTATCAAACCAATGTGCTAGCTACTGTCCATCCCAACTATGCTACTATCAAACCAATGTGCTAGCTACTGTCCATCCCAACTATGCCAACAAACCTATGTGCTAGCTACTGTCCATCCCAACTATGCTAGTATCAAACCAATGTGCTAGCTACTGTCCATCCCAACTATGCTACTATCAAACCAATGTGCTAGCTACTGTCCATCCCAACTATGCCAACAAACCTATGTGCTAGCTACTGTCCATCCCAACTATGCTACTATCAAACCAATGTGCTAGCTACTGTCCATCCCAAGTATGCAACTATCAAACCAATGTGCTAGCTACTGTCCATCCCAACTATGCTACTATCAAACCAATGTGCTAGCTACTGTCCATCCCAACTATGGTACTATCAAACCTATGTGCTAGCTACTGTCCATCCCAACTATGCTACTATCAAACCAATGTGCTAGCTACTGTCCATCCCAACTATGGTACTATCAAACCTATGTGCTAGCTACTGTCCATCCCAACTATGCTACTATCAAACCTATGTGCTAGCTACTGTCCATCCCAACTATGCTACTATCAAACCTATGTGCTAGCTACTGTCCATCCCAACTATGCTACTATCAAACCAATGTGCTAGCTACTGTCCATCCCAACTATGCTACTATCAAACCAATGTGCTAGCTACTGTCCATCCCAACTATGCTACTATCAAACCAATGTGCTAGCTACTGTCCATCCCAACTATGCTACTATCAAACCAATGTGCTAGCTACTGTCCATCCCAACTATGCTACTATCAAACCAATGTGCTAGCTACTGTCCATCCCAACTATGCCAACAAACCTATGTGCTAGCTACTGCCCATCCCAACTATGCTACTATCAAACCAATGTGCTAGCTACTGTCCATCCCAACTATGCCAACAAACCTATGTGCTAGCTACTGTCCATCCCAACTATGCTACTATCAAACACATGTGCTAGCTACTGTCCATCCCAACTATGCTACTATCAAACCAATGTGCTAGCTACTGTCCATCCCAACTATGCTACTATCAAACCAATGTGCTAGCTACTGTCCATCCCAACTATGCCAACAAACCTATGTGCTAGCTACTGTCCATCCCAACTATGCTACTATCAAACCAATGTGCTAGCTACTGTCCATCCCAACTATGCAACTATCAAACCAATGTGCTAGCAACTGTACATCCCAACTATGCTACTATCAAACCAATGTGCTAGCTACTGTCCATCCCAACTATGATACAATCAAACCTATGTGCTAGCTACTGTCCATCCCAACTATGCTACTATCAAACCAATGTGCTAGCTACTGTCCCTCCCAACTATGCTACTATCAAACCAATGTGCTAGCTACTGTCCATCCCAACTATGCTACTATCAAACCAATGTGCTAGCTACTGTCCATCCCAACTATGCTACTATCAAACCAATGTGCTAGCTACTGTCCATCCCAACTATGCTAATATCAAACCAATGTGCTAGCTACTGTCCATCCCAACTATGCTACTATCAAACCAATGTGCTAGCTACTGTCCATCCCAACTATGCTACTATCAAACCAATGTGCTAGCTACTGTCCATCCCAACTATGCTACTATCAAACCAATGTGCTAGCTACTGTCCATCCCAACTATGCTACTATCAAACCAATGTGCTAGCTACTGTCCATCCCAACTATGCTAACAAACCTATGTGCTAGCTACCGTCCATCCCAACTATGCTACTATCAAACCAATGTGCTAGCTACTGTCCATCCCAACTATGCTACTATCAAACCAATGTGCTAGCTACTGTCCATCCCAACTATGCCAACAAACCTATGTGCTAGCTACTGTCCATCCCAACTATGCTACTATCAAACCAATGTGCTAGCTACTGTCCATCCCAACTATGCTACTATCAAACCAATGTGCTAGCTACTGTCCATCCCAACTATGCTAATATCAAACCAATGTGCTAGCTACTGTCCATCCCAACTATGCTACTATCAAACCAATGTGCTAGCTACTGTCCATCCCAACTATGCTACTATCAAACCAATGTGCTAGCTACTGTCCATCCCAACTATGCTACTATCAAACCAATGTGCTAGCTACTGTCCATCCCAACTATGCTACTATCAAACCAATGTGCTAGCTACTGTCCATCCCAACTATGCTAACAAACCTATGTGCTAGCTACCGTCCATCCCAACTATGCTAGTATCAAACCAATGTGCTAGCTACTGTCCATCCCAACTATGCTACTATCAAACCAATGTGCTAGCTACTGTCCATCCCAACTATGCCAACAAACCTATGTGCTAGCTACTGTCCATCCCAACTATGCTACTATCAAACCAATGTGCTAGCTACTGTCCATCCCAAGTATGCAACTATCAAACCAATGTGCTAGCTACTGTACATCCCAACTATGCTACTATCAAACCAATGTGCTAGCTACTGTCCATCCCAACTATGGTACTATCAAACCTATGTGCTAGCTACTGTCCATCCCAACTATGCTACTATCAAACCTATGTGCTAGCTACTGTCCATCCCAACTATGCTACTATCAAACCAATGTGCTAGCTACTGTCCATCCCAACTATGCTACTATCAAACCAATTTGCTAGCTACTGTCCATCCCAACTATGCTACTATCAAACCAATGTGCTAGCTACTGTCCATCCCAACTATGCTACTATCAAACCAATGTGCTAGCTACTGTCCATCCCAACTATGCAACTATCAAACCAATGTGCTAGCAACTGTACATCCCAACTATGCTACTATCAAACCAATGTGCTAGCTACTGTCCATCCCAACTATGATACAATCAAACCTATGTGCTAGCTACTGTCCATCCCAACTATGCTACTATCAAACCAATGTGCTAGCTACTGTCCCTCCCAACTATGCTACTATCAAACCAATGTGCTAGCTACTGTCCATCCCAACTATGCTACTATCAAACCAATGTGCTAGCTACTGTCCATCCCAACTATGCTACTATCAAACCAATGTGCTAGCTACTGTCCATCCCAACTATGCTACTATCAAACCAATGTGCTAGCTACTGTCCATCCCAACTATGCTACTATCAAACCAATGTGCTAGCTACTGTCCATCCCAACTATGCTACTATCAAACCAATGTGCTAGCTACTGTCCATCCCAACTATGCTACTATCAAACCAATGTGCTAGCTACTGTCCATCCCAACTATGCTACTATCAAACCAATGTGCTAGCTACTGTCCATCCCAACTATGCCAACAAACCTATGTGCTAGCTACCGTCCATCCCAACTATGCTACTATCAAACCAATGTGCTAGCTACTGTCCATCCCAACTATGCTACTATCAAACCAATGTGCTAGCTACTGTCCATCCCAACTATGCCAACAAACCTATGTGCTAGCTACTGTCCATCCCAACTATGCTACTATCAAACCAATGTGCTAGCTACTGTCCATCCCAACTATGCTACTATCAAACCAATGTGCTAGCTACTGTCCATCCCAACTATGCCAACAAACCTATGTGCTAGCTACTGTCCATCCCAACTATGCTAGTATCAAACCAATGTGCTAGCTACTGTCCATCCCAACTATGCTACTATCAAACCAATGTGCTAGCTACTGTCCATCCCAACTATGCCAACAAACCTATGTGCTAGCTACTGTCCATCCCAACTATGCTACTATCAAACCAATGTGCTAGCTACTGTCCATCCCAAGTATGCAACTATCAAACCAATGTGCTAGCTACTGTCCATCCCAACTATGCTACTATCAAACCAATGTGCTAGCTACTGTCCATCCCAACTATGGTACTATCAAACCTATGTGCTAGCTACTGTCCATCCCAACTATGCTACTATCAAACCTATGTGCTAGCTACTGTCCATCCCAACTATGCTACTATCAAACCAATGTGCTAGCTACTGTCCATCCCAACTATGCTACTATCAAACCAATGTGCTAGCTACTGTCCATCCCAAGTATGCAACTATCAAACCAATGTGCTAGCTACTGTACATCCCAACTATGCTACTATCAAACCAATGTGCTAGCTACTGTCCATCCCAACTATGGTACTATCAAACCTATGTGCTAGCTACTGTCCATCCCAACTATGCTACTATCAAACCTATGTGCTAGCTACTGTCCATCCCAACTATGCTACTATCAAACCAATGTGCTAGCTACTGTCCATCCCAACTATGCTACTATCAAACCAATTTGCTAGCTACTGTCCATCCCAACTATGCTACTATCAAACCAATGTGCTAGCTACTGTCCATCCCAACTATGCTACTATCAAACCAATGTGCTAGCTACTGTCCATCCCAACTATGCAACTATCAAACCAATGTGCTAGCAACTGTACATCCCAACTATGCTACTATCAAACCAATGTGCTAGCTACTGTCCATCCCAACTATGATACAATCAAACCTATGTGCTAGCTACTGTCCATCCCAACTATGCTACTATCAAACCAATGTGCTAGCTACTGTCCCTCCCAACTATGCTACTATCAAACCAATGTGCTAGCTACTGTCCATCCCAACTATGCTACTATCAAACCAATGTGCTAGCTACTGTCCATCCCAACTATGCTACTATCAAACCAATGTGCTAGCTACTGTCCATCCCAACTATGCTACTATCAAACCAATGTGCTAGCTACTGTCCATCCCAACTATGCTACTATCAAACCAATGTGCTAGCTACTGTCCATCCCAACTATGCTACTATCAAACCAATGTGCTAGCTACTGTCCATCCCAACTATGCTACTATCAAACCAATGTGCTAGCTACTGTCCATCCCAACTATGCTACTATCAAACCAATGTGCTAGCTACTGTCCATCCCAACTATGCCAACAAACCTATGTGCTAGCTACCGTCCATCCCAACTATGCTACTATCAAACCAATGTGCTAGCTACTGTCCATCCCAACTATGCTACTATCAAACCAATGTGCTAGCTACTGTCCATCCCAACTATGCCAACAAACCTATGTGCTAGCTACTGTCCATCCCAACTATGCTACTATCAAACCAATGTGCTAGCTACTGTCCATCCCAACTATGCTACTATCAAACCAATGTGCTAGCTACTGTCCATCCCAACTATGCCAACAAACCTATGTGCTAGCTACTGTCCATCCCAACTATGCTAGTATCAAACCAATGTGCTAGCTACTGTCCATCCCAACTATGCTACTATCAAACCAATGTGCTAGCTACTGTCCATCCCAACTATGCCAACAAACCTATGTGCTAGCTACTGTCCATCCCAACTATGCTACTATCAAACCAATGTGCTAGCTACTGTCCATCCCAAGTATGCAACTATCAAACCAATGTGCTAGCTACTGTCCATCCCAACTATGCTACTATCAAACCAATGTGCTAGCTACTGTCCATCCCAACTATGGTACTATCAAACCTATGTGCTAGCTACTGTCCATCCCAACTATGCTACTATCAACCGATGTGCTAGCTACTGTCCATCCCAACTATGCTACTATCAAACCAATGTGCTAGCTACTGTCCATCCCAACTATGCTACTATCAAACCAATTTGCTAGCTACTGTCCATCCCAACTATGCTACTATCAAACCAATGTGCTAGCTACTGTCCATCCCAACTATGCTACTATCAAACCAATGTGCTAGCTACTGTCCATCCCAACTATGCTACTATCAAACCAATGTGCTAGCTACTGTCCATCCCAACTATGCTACTATCAAACCAATGTGCTAGCTACTGTCCATCCCAACTATGCTACTATCAAACCAATGTGCTAGCTACTGTCCATCCCAACTATGCTACTATCAAACCAATGTGCTAGCTACTGTCCATCCCAACTATGCTACTATCAAACCAATGTGCTAGCTACTGTCCATCCCAACTATGCTACTATCAAACCAATGTGCTAGCTACTGTCCATCCCAACTATGCTACTATCAAACCAATGTGCTAGCTACTGTCCATCCCAACTATGCTACTATCAAACCAATGTGCTAGCTACTGTCCATCCCAACTATGCCAACAAACCTATGTGCTAGCTACCGTCCATCCCAACTATGCTACTATCAAACCAATGTGCTAGCTACTGTCCATCCCAACTATGCTACTATCAAACCAATGTGCTAGCTACTGTCCATCCCAACTATGCCAACAAACCTATGTGCTAGCTACTGTCCATCCCAACTATGCTACTATCAAACCAATGTGCTAGCTACTGTCCATCCCAACTATGCTACTATCAAACCAATGTGCTAGCTACTGTCCATCCCAACTATGCCAACAAACCTATGTGCTAGCTACTGTCCATCCCAACTATGCTAGTATCAAACCAATGTGCTAGCTACTGTCCATCCCAACTATGCTACTATCAAACCAATGTGCTAGCTACTGTCCATCCCAACTATGCCAACAAACCTATGTGCTAGCTACTGTCCATCCCAACTATGCTACTATCAAACCAATGTGCTAGCTACTGTCCATCCCAAGTATGCAACTATCAAACCAATGTGCTAGCTACTGTCCATCCCAACTATGCTACTATCAAACCAATGTGCTAGCTACTGTCCATCCCAACTATGGTACTATCAAACCTATGTGCTAGCTACTGTCCATCCCAACTATGCTACTATCAAACCTATGTGCTAGCTACTGTCCATCCCAACTATGCTACTATCAAACCAATGTGCTAGCTACTGTCCATCCCAACTATGCTACTATCAAACCAATTTGCTAGCTACTGTCCATCCCAACTATGCTACTATCAAACCAATGTGCTAGCTACTGTCCATCCCAACTATGCTACTATCAAACCAATGTGCTAGCTACTGTCCATCCCAACTATGCTACTATCAAACCAATGTGCTAGCTACTGTCCATCCCAACTATGCTACTATCAAACCAATGTGCTAGCTACTGTCCATCCCAACTATGCTACTATCAAACCAATGTGCTAGCTACTGTCCATCCCAACTATGCTACTATCAAACCAATGTGCTAGCTACTGTCCATCCCAACTATGCTACTATCAAACCAATGTGCTAGCTACTGTCCATCCCAACTATGCTACTATCAAACCAATGTGCTAGCTACTGTCCATCCCAACTATGCTACTATCAAACCAATGTGCTAGCTACTGTCCATCCCAACTATGCCAACAAACCTATGTGCTAGCTACTGTCCATCCCAACTATGCTACTATCAAACCAATGTGCTAGCTACTGTCCATCCCAAGTATGCAACTATCAAACCAATGTGCTAGCTACTGTACATCCCAACTATGCTACTATCAAACCAATGTGCTAGCTACTGTCCATCCCAACTATGGTACTATCAAACCTATGTGCTAGCTACTGTCCATCCCAACTATGCTACTATCAAACCTATGTGCTAGCTACTGTCCATCCCAACTATGCTACTATCAAACCAATGTGCTAGCTACTGTCCATCCCAACTATGCTACTATCAAACCAATTTGCTAGCTACTGTCCATCCCAACTATGCTACTATCAAACCAATGTGCTAGCTACTGTCCATCCCAACTATGCTACTATCAAACCAATGTGCTAGCTACTGTCCATCCCAACTATGCAACTATCAAACCAATGTGCTAGCAACTGTACATCCCAACTATGCTACTATCAAACCAATGTGCTAGCTACTGTCCATCCCAACTATGATACAATCAAACCTATGTGCTAGCTACTGTCCATCCCAACTATGCTACTATCAAACCAATGTGCTAGCTACTGTCCCTCCCAACTATGCTACTATCAAACCAATGTGCTAGCTACTGTCCATCCCAACTATGCTACTATCAAACCAATGTGCTAGCTACTGTCCATCCCAACTATGCTACTATCAAACCAATGTGCTAGCTACTGTCCATCCCAACTATGCTACTATCAAACCAATGTGCTAGCTACTGTCCATCCCAACTATGCTACTATCAAACCAATGTGCTAGCTACTGTCCATCCCAACTATGCTACTATCAAACCAATGTGCAAGCTACTGTCCATCCCAACTATGCTACTATCAAACCAATGTGCTAGCTACTGTCCATCCCAACTATGCTACTATCAAACCAATGTGCTAGCTACTGTCCATCCCAACTATGCCAACAAACCTATGTGCTAGCTACCGTCCATCCCAACTATGCTACTATCAAACCAATGTGCTAGCTACTGTCCATCCCAACTATGCTACTATCAAACCAATGTGCTAGCTACTGTCCATCCCAACTATGCCAACAAACCTATGTGCTAGCTACTGTCCATCCCAACTATGCTACTATCAAACCAATGTGCTAGCTACTGTCCATCCCAACTATGCTACTATCAAACCAATGTGCTAGCTACTGTCCATCCCAACTATGCCAACAAACCTTCAATGTGCTAGCTACTGTCCATCCCAACTATGCCAACAAACCTATGTGCTAGCTACTGTCCATCCCAACTATGCTAGTATCAAACCAATGTGCTAGCTACTGTCCATCCCAACTATGCTACTATCAAACCAATGTGCTAGCTACTGTCCATCCCAACTATGCCAACAAACCTATGTGCTAGCTACTGTCCATCCCAACTATGCTACTATCAAACCAATGTGCTAGCTACTGTCCATCCCAAGTATGCAACTATCAAACCAATGTGCTAGCTACTGTCCATCCCAACTATGCTACTATCAAACCAATGTGCTAGCTACTGTCCATCCCAACTATGGTACTATCAAACCTATGTGCTAGCTACTGTCCATCCCAACTATGCTACTATCAAACCTATGTGCTAGCTACTGTCCATCCCAACTATGCTACTATCAAACCAATGTGCTAGCTACTGTCCATCCCAACTATGCTACTATCAAACCAATTTGCTAGCTACTGTCCATCCCAACTATGCTACTATCAAACCAATGTGCTAGCTACTGTCCATCCCAACTATGCTACTATCAAACCAATGTGCTAGCTACTGTCCATCCCAACTATGCTACTATCAAACCAATGTGCTAGCTACTGTCCATCCCAACTATGCTACTATCAAACCAATGTGCTAGCTACTGTCCATCCCAACTATGCTACTATCAAACCAATGTGCTAGCTACTGTCCATCCCAACTATGCTACTATCAAACCAATGTGCTAGCTACTGTCATCCCAACTATGCTACTATCAAACCAATGTGCTAGCTACTGTCCATCCCAACTATGCTACTATCAAACCAATGTGCTAGCTACTGTCCATCCCAACTATGCTACTATCAAACCAATGTGCTAGCTACTGTCCATCCCAACTATGCCAACAAACCTATGTGCTAGCTACTGTCCATCCCAACTATGCTACTATCAAACCAATGTGCTAGCTACTGTCCATCCCAACTATGCAACTATCAAACCAATGTGCTAGCAACTGTACATCCCAACTATGCTACTATCAAACCAATGTGCTAGCTACTGTCCATCCCAACTATGATACTATCAAACCTATGTGCTAGCTACTGTCCATCCCAACTATGCTACTATCAAACCAATGTGCTAGCTACTGTCCATCCCAACTATGCTACTATCAAACCAATGTGCTAGCTACTGTCCATCCCAACTATGCTACTATCAAACCAATGTGCTAGCTACTGTCCATCCCAACTATGCTACTATCAAACCAATGTGCTAGCTACTGTCCATCCCAACTATGCTACTATCAAACCAATGTGCTAGCTACTGTCCATCCCAACTATGCTACTATCAAACCAATGTGCTAGCTACTGTCCATACCAACTATGCTACTATCAAACCAATGTGCTAGCTACTGTCTATCCCAACTATGCTACTATCAAACCAATGTGCTAGCTACTGTACATCCCAACTATGCTATCAAACCAATGTGCTAGCTACTGTACATCCCAACTATGCTACTGTCAAACCAATGTGCTAGCTACTATACATCCCAACTATGCTACTATCAAACCAATGTGCTAGCTACTGTACATCCCAACTATGCTACTATCAAACCAATGTGCTAGCTACTGTCCATCCCAACTATGCTACTATCAAACCTATGTGCTAGCTACTGTCCATCCCAACTATGCTACTATCAAACCAATGTGCTAGCTACTGTCCATCCCAACTATGCTACTATCAAACCAATTTGCTAGCTACTGTCCATCCCAACTATGCTACTATCAAACCAATGTGCTAGCTACTGTCCATCCCAACTATGCTACTATCAAACCAATGTGCTAGCTACTGTCCATCCCAACTATGCTACTATCAAACCAATGTGCTAGCTACTGTCCATCCCAACTATGCTACTATCAAACCTATGTGCTAGCTACTGTCCATCCCAACTATGCTACTACCAAACCAATGTGCTAGCTACTGTCCATCCCAACTATGCTACTATCAAACCAATGTGCTAGCTACTGTCCATCCCAACTATGCTACTATCAAACCAATGTGCTAGCTACTGTCCATCCCAACTATGCTACTATCAAACCAATGTGCTAGCTACTGTCCATCCCAACTATGCTACTATCAAACCAATGTGCTATCTACTGTCCATCCCAACTATGCTACTATCAAACCAATGGGCTAGCTACTGTCCATCCCAACTATGCTACTATCAAACCAATGTGCTAGCTACTGTCCATCCCAACTATGCTACTATCAAACCAATGTGCTAGCTACTGTCCATCCCAACTATGCCAACAAACCTATGTGCTAGCTACTGTCCATCCCAACTATGCTACTATCAAACCAATGTGCTAGCTACTGTCCATCCCAACTATCCTACTGTAGTGACTACATTATAGGTTTGTGTTCCCCTCTCTCTAGGTTGTCTAGTGGGTGGGAACTGGCATCTGGCACGAGGTGCCAGGGGGACTAGTATTGCTGTTGCAACTTCCTGTTCTCTACACATGTGTTTGGCAACTTGTCCTGCCACGCTTTGAGTTTTGGTTTTCTGTTGTTTTGGATTAAACAGTTGATGTTACGTTACCTACGTCTTTCCTTTTTCCTCCGGCACTACACTACTATCAAACCAATGTGCTAGCTACTGTCCATCCCAACTATGCCAACAAACCTATGTGCTAGCTACTGTCCATCCCAACTATGCTAGTATCAAACCAATGTGCTAGCTACTGTCCATCCCAACTATGCTACTATCAAACCAATGTGCTAGCTACTGTCCATCCCAACTATGCCAACAAACCTATGTGCTAGCTACTGTCCATCCCAACTATGCTACTATCAAACCAATGTGCTAGCTACTGTCCATCCCAAGTATGCAACTATCAAACCAATGTGCTAGCTACTGTACATCCCAACTATGCTACTATCAAACCAATGTGCTAGCTACTGTCCATCCCAACTATGGTACTATCAAACCTATGTGCTAGCTACTGTCCATCCCAACTATGCTACTATCAAACCTATGTGCTAGCTACTGTCTATCCCAACTATGCTACTATCAAACCAATTTGCTAGCTACTGTCCATCCCAACTATGCTACTATCAAACCAATGTGCTAGCTACTGTCCATCCCAACTATGCTACTATCAAACCAATGTGCTAGCTACTGTCCATCCCAACTATGCTACTATCAAACCAATGTGCTAGCTACTGTCCATCCCAACTATGCTACTATCAAACCAATGTGCTAGCTACTGTCCATCCCAACTATGCTACTATCAAACCAATGTGCTAGCTACTGTCCATCCCAACTATGCTACTATCAAACCAATGTGCTAGCTACTGTCCATCCCAACTATGCTACTATCAAACCAATGTGCTAGCTACTGTCCATCCCAACTATGCTACTATCAAACCAATGTGCTAGCTACTGTCCATCCCAACTATGCTACTATCAAACCAATGTGCTAGCTACTGTCCATCCCAACTATGCCAACAAACCTATGTGCTAGCTACTGTCCATCCCAACTATGCTACTATCAAACCAATGTGCTAGCTACTGTCCATCCCAACTATGCTACTATCAAACCAATGTGCTAGCTACTGTCCATCCCAACTATGCCAACAAACCTATGTGCTAGCTACTGTCCATCCCAACTATGCTACTATCAAACCAATGTGCTAGCTACTGTCCATCCCAACTATGCTACTATCAAACCAATGTGCTAGCTACTGTACATCCCAACTATGCTATCAAACCTATGTGCTAGCTACTGTCCATCCCAACTATGCTACTATCAAACCAATGTGCTAGCTACTGTCCATCCCAACTATGCTACTATCAAACCAATGTGCTAGCTACTGTACATCCCAACTATGCTATCAAACTTATGTGCTAGCTACTGTACATCCCAACTATGCTACTATCAAACCAATGTGCTAGCTACTGTACATCCCAACTATGCTACTATCAAACCAATGTGCTAGCTACTGTACATCCCAACTATGCTACTATCAAACCAATGTGCTAGCTACTGTTCATCCCAACTATGCTATTAAACTTATGTGCTAGCTACTGTACATCCCAACTATGCTACTATCAAACCAATGTGCTAGCTACTGTACATACCAACTATGCTACCATCAAACATATGTGCTAGCAACATCCCAACTATGCTACTATCAAACCAATGTGCTAGCTACTGTCCATCCCAACTATGCTACTATCAAACCAATGTGCTAGCTACTGTCCATCCCAACTATGCCAACAAACCTATGTGCTAGCTACTGTCCATCCCAACTATGCTACTATCAAACCAATGTGCTAGCTACTGTCCATCCCAACTATGCCAACAAACCTATGTGCTAGCTACTGTCCATCCCAACTATGCTACTATCAAACCAATGTGCTAGCTACTGTCCATCCCAACTATGCTACTATCAAACCAATGTGCTAGCTACTGTCCATCCCAACTATGCCAACAAACCTATGTGCTAGCTACTGTCCATCCCAACTATGCTACTATCAAACCAATGTGCTAGCTACTGTCCATCCCAACTATGCTACTATCAAACCAATGTGCTAGCTACTGTCCATCCCAACTATGCTACTATCAAACCAATGTGCTAGCTACTGTCCATCCCAACTATGCCAACAAACCTATGTGCTAGCTACTGTCCATCCCAACTATGCTACTATCAAACCAATGTGCTAGCTACTGTCCATCCCAACTATGCAACTATCAAACCAATGTGCTAGCAACTGTACATCCCAACTATGCTACTATCAAACCAATGTGCTAGCTACTGTCCATCCCAACTATGATACTATCAAACCTATGTGCTAGCTACTGTCCATCCCAACTATGCTACTATCAAACCAATGTGCTAGCTACTGTCCATCCCAACTATGCTACTATCAAACCAATGTGCTAGCTACTGTCCATCCCAACTATGCTACTATCAAACCAATGTGCTAGCTACTGTCCATCCCAACTATGCCACTATCAAACCAATGTGCTAGCTACTGTCCATCCCAACTATGCTACTATCAAACCAATGTGCTAGCTACTGTCCATACCAACTATGCTACTATCAAACCAATGTGCTAGCTACTGTCCATCCCAACTATGCTACTATCAAACCAATGTGCTAGCTACTGTACATCCCAACTATGCTATCAAACCAATGTGCTAAGTACTGTACATCCCAACTATGCTACTGTCAAACCAATGTGCTAGCTACTATACATCCCAACTATGCTACTATCAAACCAATGTGCTAGCTACTGTACATCCCAACTATGCTACTATCAAACCAATGTGCTAGCTACTGTACATCCCAACTATGCTACTATCAAACCAATGTGCTAGCTACTGTCCATCCCAACTATGCTACTATCAAACCAATGTGCTAGCTACTGTCCATCCCAACTATGCTACTATCAAACCAATTTGCTAGCTACTGTCCATCCCAACTATGCTACTATCAAACCAATGTGCTAGCTACTGTCCATCCCAACTATGCTACTATCAAACCAATGTGCTAGCTACTGTCCATCCCAACTATGCTACTATCAAACCAATGTGCTAGCTACTGTCCATCCCAACTATGCTACTATCAAACCAATGTGCTAGCTACTGTCCATCCCAACTATGCTACTATCAAACCAATGTGTTAGCTACTGTCCATCCCAACTATGCTACTATCAAACCAATGTGCTAGCTACTGTCCATCCCAACTATGCTACTATCAAACCAATGTGCTAGCTACTGTCCATCCCAAGTATGCAACTACCAAACCAATGTGCTAGCTACTGTCCATCCCAACTATGCTACTATCAAACCAATGTGCTAGCTACTGTCCATCCCAACTATGGTACTATCAAACCTATGTGCTAGCTACTGTCCATCCCAACTATGCTACTATCAAACCTATGTGCTAGCTACTGTCCATCCCAACTATGCTACTATCAAAGCAATGTGCTAGCTACTGTCCATCCCAACTATGCTACTATCAAACCAATTTGCTAGCTACTGTCAATCCCAACTATGCTACTATCAAACCAATGTGCTAGCTACTGTCCATCCCAACTATGCTACTATCAAACCAATGTGCTAGCTACTGTCCATCCCAACTATGCTACTATCAAACCAATGTGCTAGCTACTGTCCATCCCAACTATGCTACTATCAAACCAATGTGCTAGCTACTGTCCATCCCAACTATGCTACTATCAAACCAATGTGCTAGCTACTGTCCATCCCAACTATGCTACTATCAAACCAATGTGCTAGCTACTGTCCATCCCAACTATGCTACTATCAAACCAATGTGCTAGCTACTGTCCATCCCAACTATGCTACTATCAAACCAATGTGCTAGCTACTGTCCATCCCAACTATGCCAACAAACCTATGTGCTAGCTACTGTCCATCCCAACTATGCTACTATCAAACCAATGTGCTAGCTACTGTCCATCCCAACTATGCTACTATCAAACCAATGTGCTAGCTACTGTCCATCCCAACTATGCTACTATCAAACCAATGTGCTAGCTACTGTCCATCCCAACTATGCCAACAAACCTATGTGCTAGCTACTGTCCATCCCAACTATGCTACTATCAAACCAATGTGCTAGCTACTGTCCATCCCAACTATGCAACTATCAAACCAATGTGCTAGCAACTGTACATCCCAACTATGCTACTATCAAACCAATGTGCTAGCTACTGTCCATCCCAACTATGATACTATCAAACCTATGTGCTAGCTACTGTCCATCCCAACTATGCTACTATCAAACCAATGTGCTAGCTACTGTCCATCCCAACTATGCTACTATCAAACCAATGTGCTAGCTACTGTCCATCCCAACTATGCTACTATCAAACCAATGTGCTAGCTACTGTCCATCCCAACTATGCCACTATCAAACCAATGTGCTAGCTACTGTCCATCCCAACTATGCTACTATCAAACCAATGTGCTAGCTACTGTCCATACCAACTATGCTACTATCAAACCAATGTGCTAGCTTCTGTCCATCCCAACTATGCTACTATCAAACCAATGTGCTAGCTACTGTACATCCCAACTATGCTATCAAACCAATGTGCTAAGTACTGTACATCCCAACTATGCTACTGTCAAACCAATGTGCTAGCTACTATACATCCCAACTATGCTACTATCAAACCAATGTGCTAGCTACTGTACATCCCAACTATGCTACTATCAAACCAATGTGCTAGCTACTGTACATCCCAACTATGCTACTATCAAACCAATGTGCTAGCTACTGTCCATCCCAACTATGCTACTATCAAACCAATGTGCTAGCTACTGTCCATCCCAACTATGCTACTATCAAACCAATTTGCTAGCTACTGTCCATCCCAACTATGCTACTATCAAACCAATGTGCTAGCTACTGTCCATCCCAACTATGCTACTATCAAACCAATGTGCTAGCTACTGTCCATCCCAACTATGCTACTATCAAACCAATGTGCTAGCTACTGTCCATCCCAACTATGCTACTATCAAACCAATGTGCTAGCTACTGTCCATCCCAACTATGCTACTATCAAACCAATGTGCTAGCTACTGTCCATCCCAACTATGCTACTATCAAACCAATGTGCTAGCTACTGTCCATCCCAACTATGCTACTATCAAACCAATGTGCTAGCTACTGTCCATCCCAAGTATGCAACTATCAAACCAATGTGCTAGCTACTGTCCATCCCAACTATGCTACTATCAAACCAATGTGCTAGCTACTGTCCATCCCAACTATGGTTCTATCAAACCTATGTGCTAGCTACTGTCCATCCCAACTATGCTACTATCAAACCTATGTGCTAGCTACTGTCCATCCCAACTATGCTACTATCAAACCAATGTGCTAGCTACTGTCCATCCCAACTATGCTACTATCAAACCAATTTGCTAGCTACTGTCCATCCCAACTATGCTACTATCAAACCAATGTGCTAGCTACTGTCCATCCCAACTATGCTACTATCAAACCAATGTGCTAGCTACTGTCCATCCCAACTATGCTACTATCAAACCAATGTGCTAGCTACTGTCCATCCCAACTATGCTACTATCAAACCAATGTGCTAGCTACTGTCCATCCCAACTATGCTACTATCAAACCAATGTGCTAGCTACTGTCCATCCCAACTATGCTACTATCAAACCAATGTGCTAGCTACTGTCCATCCCAACTATGCTACTATCAAACCAATGTGCTAGCTACTGTCCATCCCAACTATGCTACTATCAAACCAATGTGCTAGCTACTGTCCATCCCAACTATGCTACTATCAAACCAATGTGCTAGCTACTGTCCATCCCAACTATGCCAACAAACCTATGTGCTAGCTACTGTCCATCCCAACTATGCTACTATCAAACCAATGTGCTAGCTACTGTCCATCCCAACTATGCAACTATCAAACCAATGTGCTAGCAACTGTACATCCCAACTATGCTACTATCAAACCAATGTGCTAGCTACTGTCCATCCCAACTATGATACTATCAAACCTATGTGCTAGCTACTGTCCATCCCAACTATGCTACTATCAAACCAATGTGCTAGCTACTGTCCATCCCAACTATGCTACTATCAAACCAATGTGCTAGCTACTGTCCATCCCAACTATGCTACTATCAAACCAATGTGCTAGCTACTGTCCATCCCAACTATGCTACTATCAAACCAATGTGCTAGCTACTGTCCATCCCAACTATGCTACTATCAAACCAATGTGCTAGCTACTGTCCATCCCAACTATGCTACTATCAAACCAATGTGCTAGCTACTGTCCATACCAACTATGCTACTATCAAACCAATGTGCTAGCTACTGTCCATCCCAACTATGCTACTATCAAACCAATGTGCTAGCTACTGTACATCCCAACTATGCTATCAAACCAATGTGCTAGCTACTGTACATCCCAACTATGCTACTGTCAAACCAATGTGCTAGCTACTATACATCCCAACTATGCTACTATCAAACCAATGTGCTAGCTACTGTACATCCCAACTATGCTACTATCAAACCAATGTGCTAGCTACTGTCCATCCCAACTATGCTACTATCAAACCTATGTGCTAGCTACTGTCCATCCCAACTATGCTACTATCAAACCAATGTGCTAGCTACTGTCCATCCCAACTATGCTACTATCAAACCAATTTGCTAGCTACTGTCCATCCCAACTATGCTACTATCAAACCAATGTGCTAGCTACTGTCCATCCCAACTATGGTACTATCAAACCAATGTGCTAGCTACTGTCCATCCCAACTATGCTACTATCAAACCAATTTGCTAGCTACTGTCCATCCCAACTATGCTACTATCAAACCTATGTGCTAGCTACTGTCCATCCCAACTATGCTACTATCAAACCAATGTGCTAGCTACTGTCCATCCCAACTATGCTACTATCAAACCAATTTGCTAGCTACTGTCCATCCCAACTATGCTACTATCAAACCAATGTGCTAGCTACTGTCCATCCCAACTATGCTACTATCAAACCAATGTGCTAGCTACTGTCCATCCCAACTATGCTACTATCAAACCAATGTGCTAGCTACTGTCCATCCCAACTATGCTACTATCAAACCAATGTGCTAGCTACTGTCCATCCCAACTATGCTACTATCAAACCAATGTGCTAGCTACTGTCCATCCCAACTATGCTACTATCAAACCAATGTGCTAGCTACTGTCCATCCCAACTATGCTACTATCAAACCAATGTGCTAGCTACTGTCCATCCCAACTATGCTACTATCAAACCAATGTGCTAGCTACTGTCCATCCCAACTATGCTACTATCAAACCAATGTGCTAGCTACTGTCCATCCCAACTATGCCAACAAACCTATGTGCTAGCTACTGTCCATCCCAACTATGCTACTATCAAACCAATGTGCTAGCTACTGTCCATCCCAACTATGCTACTGTAGTGACTACATTATAGGTTTGTGTTCCCCTCTCTCTAGGTTGTCTAGTGGGTGGGAACTGGGATCTGGCACGAGGTGCCAGGGGGACTAGTATTGCTGTTGCAACTTCCTGTTCTCTACACATGTGTTTGGCAACTTGTCCTGCCACGCTTTGAGTTTTGGTTTTCTGTTGTTTTGGATTAAACAGTTGATGTTACGTTACCTACGTCTTTCCTTTTTCCTCTGGCACTACACTACTATCAAACCAATGTGCTAGCTACTGTCCATCCCAACTATGCCAACAAACCTATGTGCTAGCTACTGTCCATCCCAACTATGCTAGTATCAAACCAATGTGCTAGCTACTGTCCATCCCAATTATGCTACTATCAAACCAATGTGCTAGCTACTGTCCATCCCAACTATGCCAACAAACCTATGTGCTAGCTACTGTCCATCCCAACTATGCTACTATCAAACCAATGTGCTAGCTACTGTCCATCCCAAGTATGCAACTATCAAACCAATGTGCTAGCTACTGTACATCCCAACTATGCTACTATCAAACCAATGTGCTAGCTACTGTCCATCCCAACTATGGTACTATCAAACCTATGTGCTAGCTACTGTCCATCCCAACTATGCTACTATCAAACCTATGTGCTAGCTACTGTCCATCCCAACTATGCTACTATCAAATCAATGTGCTAGCTACTGTCTATCCCAACTATGCTACTATCAAACCAATTTGCTAGCTACTGTCCATCCCAACTATGCTACTATCAAACCAATGTGCTAGCTACTGTCCATCCCAACTATGCTACTATCAAACCAATGTGCTAGCTACTGTCCATCCCAACTATGCTACTATCAAACCAATGTGCTAGCTACTGTCCATCCCAACTATGCTACTATCAAACCAATGTGCTAGCTACTGTCCATCCCAACTATGCTACTATCAAACCAATGTGCTAGCTACTGTCCATCCCAACTATGCTACTATCAAACCAATGTGCTAGCTACTGTCCATCCCAACTATGCTACTATCAAACCAATGTGCTAGCTACTGTCCATCCCAACTATGCCAACAAACCTATGTGCTAGCTACTGTCCATCCCAACTATGCTACTATCAAACCAATGTGCTAGCTACTGTCCATCCCAACTATGCTACTATCAAACCAATGTGCTAGCTACTGTCCATCCCAACTATGCCAACAAACCTATGTGCTAGCTACTGTCCATCCCAACTATGCTACTATCAAACCAATGTGCTAGCTACTGTCCATCCCAACTATGCTACTATCAAACCAATTTGCTAGCTACTGTCCATCCCAACTATGCTACTATCAAACCAATGTGCTAGCTACTGTCCATCCCAACTATGCTACTATCAAACCAATGTGCTAGCTACTGTCCATCCCAACTATGCTACTATCAAACCAATGTGCTAGCTACTGTCCATCCCAACTATGGTACTATCAAACCTATGTGCTAGCTACTGTCCATCCCAACTATGCTACTATCAAACCTATGTGCTAGCTACTGTCCATCCCAACTATGCTACTATCAAATCAATGTGCTAGCTACTGTCTATCCCAACTATGCTACTATCAAACCAATTTGCTAGCTACTGTCCATCCCAACTATGCTACTATCAAACCAATGTGCTAGCTACTGTCCATCCCAACTATGCTACTATCAAACCAATGTGCTAGCTACTGTCCATCCCAACTATGCTACTATCAAATCAATGTGCTAGCTACTGTCTATCCCAACTATGCTACTATCAAACCAATTTGCTAGCTACTGTCCATCCCAACTATGCTACTATCAAACCAATGTGCTAGCTACTGTCCATCCCAACTATGCTACTATCAAACCAATGTGCTAGCTACTGTCCATCCCAACTATGCTACTATCAAACCAATGTGCTAGCTACTGTCCATCCCAACTATGCCAACAAACCTATGTGCGAGCTACCGTCCATCCCAACTATGCTACTATCAAACCAATGTGCTAGCTACTGTCCATCCCAACTATGCTACTATCAAACCAATGTGCTAGCTACTGTACATCCCAACTATGCTATCAAACCTATGTGCTAGCTACTGTCCATCCCAACTATGCTACTATCAAACCAATGTGCTAGCTACTGTCCATCCCAACTACGCTACTATCAAACCAATGTGCTAGCTACTGTACATCCCAACAATGCTATCAAACTTATGTGCTAGCTACTGTACATCCCAACTATGCTACTATCAAACCAATGTGCTAGCTACTGTACATCCCAACTATGCTACTATCAAACCAATGTGCTAGCTACTGTACATCCCAATTATGCTACTATCAAACCAATGTGCTAGCTACTGTTCATCCCAACTATGCTATTAAACTTATGTGCTAGCTACTGTACATCCCAACTATGCTACTATCAAACCAATGTGCTAGCTACTGTACATACCAACTATGCTACCATCAAACATATGTGCTAGCAACATCCCAACTATGCTACTATCAAACCAATGTGCTAGCTACTGTCCATCCCAACTATGCTACTATCAAACCAATGTGCTAGCTACTGTCCATCCCAACTATGCCAACAAACCTATGTGCTAGCTACTGTCCATCCCAACTATGCTACTATCAAACCAATGTGCTAGCTACTGTCCATCCCAACTATGCTACTATCAAACCAATGTGCTAGCTACTGTCCATCCCAACTATGCCAACAAACCTATGTGCTAGCTACTGTCCATCCCAACTATGCTACTATCAAACCAATGTGCTAGCTACTGTCCATCCCAACTATGCTACTATCAAACCAATGTGCTAGCTACTGTCCATCCCAACTATGCTACTATCAAACCAATGTGCTAGCTACTGTCCATCCCAACTATGGTACTATCAAACCAATGTGCTAGCTACTGTCCATCCCAACTATGCTACTATCAAACCAATGTGCTAGCTACTGTCCATCCCAACTATGCTACTATCAAACCAATGTGCTAGCTACTGTCCATCCCAACTATGCTACTATCAAACCAATGTGCTAGCTACTGTCCATCCCAACTATGCTACTATCAAACCAATGTGCTAGCTACTGTCCATCCCAACTATGCTACTATCAAACCAATGTGCTAGCTACTGTCCATCCCAACTATGCTACTATCAAACCAATGTGCTAGCTACTGTCCATCCCAACTATGCTACTATCAAACCAATGTGCTAGCTACTGTCCATCCCAACTATGCTACTATCAAACCAATGTGCTAGCTACTGTCCATCCCAACTATGCTACTATCAAACCAATGTGCTAGCTACTGTCCATCCCAACTATGCTACTATCAAACCAATGTGCTAGCTACTGTCCATCCCAACTATGCCAACAAACCTATGTGCTAGCTACTGTCCATCCCAACTATGCTACTATCAAACCAATGTGCTAGCTACTGTCCATCCCAACTATGCTACTATCAAACCAATGTGCTAGCTACTGTCCATCCCAACTATGCCAACAAACCTATGTGCTAGCTACTGTCCATCCCAACTATGCTACTATCAAACCAATGTGCTAGCTACTGTCCATCCCAACTATGCTACTATCAAACCAATGTGCTAGCTACTGTCCATCCCAACTATGCTACTATCAAACCAATTTGCTAGCTACTGTCCATCCCAACTATGCTACTATCAAACCAATGTGCTAGCTACTGTCCATCCCAACTATGCTACTATCAAACCAATGTGCTAGCTACTGTCTATCCCAACTATGCTACTATCAAACCAATTTGCTAGCTACTGTCCATCCCAACTATGCTACTATCAAACCAATGTGCTAGCTACTGTCCATCCCAACTATGCTACTATCAAACCAATGTGCTAGCTACTGTCCATCCCAACTATGCTACTATCAAACCAATTTGCTAGCTACTGTCCATCCCAACTATGCTACTATCAAACCTATGTGCTAGCTACTGTCCATCCCAACTATGCTACTATCAAATCAATGTGCTAGCTACTGTCTATCCCAACTATGCTACTATCAAACCAATTTGCTAGCTACTGTCCATCCCAACTATGCTACTATCAAACCAATGTGCTAGCTACTGTCCATCCCAACTATGCTACTATCAAACCAATGTGCTAGCTACTGTCCATCCCAACTATGCTACTATCAAATCAATGTGCTAGCTACTGTCTATCCCAACTATGCTACTATCAAACCAATTTGCTAGCTACTGTCCATCCCAACTATGCTACTATCAAACCAATGTGCTAGCTACTGTCCATCCCAACTATGCTACTATCAAACCAATGTGCTAGCTACTGTCCATCCCAACTATGCTACTATCAAACCAATGTGCTAGCTACTGTCCATCCCAACTATGCCAACAAACCTATGTGCGAGCTACCGTCCATCCCAACTATGCTACTATCAAACCAATGTGCTAGCTACTGTCCATCCCAACTATGCTACTATCAAACCAATGTGCTAGCTACTGTACATCCCAACTATGCTATCAAACCTATGTGCTAGCTACTGTCCATCCCAACTATGCTACTATCAAACCAATGTGCTAGCTACTGTCCATCCCAACTACGCTACTATCAAACCAATGTGCTAGCTACTGTACATCCCAACTATGCTATCAAACTTATGTGCTAGCTACTGTACATCCCAACTATGCTACTATCAAACCAATGTGCTAGCTACTGTACATCCCAACTATGCTACTATCAAACCAATGTGCTAGCTACTGTACATCCCAACTATGCTACTATCAAACCAATGTGCTAGCTACTGTTCATCCCAACTATGCTATTAAACTTATGTGCTAGCTACTGTACATCCCAACTATGCTACTATCAAACCAATGTGCTAGCTACTGTACATACCAACTATGCTACCATCAAACATATGTGCTAGCAACATCCCAACTATGCTACTATCAAACCAATGTGCTAGCTACTGTCCATCCCAACTATGCTACTATCAATCCAATGTGCTAGCTACTGTCCATCCCAACTATGCCAACAAACCTATGTGCTAGCTACTGTCCATCCCAACTATGCTACTATCAAACCAATGTGCTAGCTACTGTCCATCCCAACTATGCTACTATCAAACCAATGTGCTAGCTACTGTCCATCCCAACTATGCCAACAAACCTATGTGCTAGCTACTGTCCATCCCAACTATGCTACTATCAAACCAATGTGCTAGCTACTGTCCATCCCAACTATGCTACTATCAAACCAATGTGCTAGCTACTGTCCATCCCAACTATGCTACTATCAAACCAATGTGCTAGCTACTGTCCATCCCAACTATGCTACTATCAAACCAATGTGCTAGCTACTGTCCATCCCAACTATGCTACTATCAAACCAATGTGCTAGCTACTGTCCATCCCAACTATGCTACTATCAAACCAATGTGCTAGCTACTGTCCATCCCAACTATGCTACTATCAAACCAATGTGCTAGCTACTGTCCATCCCAACTATGCTACTATCAAACCAATGTGCTAGCTACTGTCCATCCCAACTATGCTACTATCAAACCAATGTGCTAGCTACTGTCCATCCCAACTATGCTACTATCAAACCAATGTGCTAGCTACTGTCCATCCCAACTATGCCAACAAACCTATGTGCTAGCTACTGTCCATCCCAACTATGCTACTATCAAACCAATGTGCTAGCTACTGTCCATCCCAACTATGCTACTATCAAACCAATGTGCTAGCCACTGTCCATCCCAACTATGCCAACAAACCTATGTGCTAGCTACTGTCCATCCCAACTATGCTACTATCAAACCAATGTGCTAGCTACTGTCCATCCCAACTATGCTACTATCAAACCAATGTGCTAGCTACTGTACATCCCAACTATGCTATCAAACCTATGTGCTAGCTACTGTCCATCCCAACTATGCTACTATCAAACCAATGTGCTAGCTACTGTCCATCCCAACTATGCTACTATCAAACCAATGTGCTAGCTACTGTACATCCCAACTATGCTATCAAACTTATGTGCTAGCTACTGTACATCCCAACTATGCTACTATCAAACCAATGTGCTAGCTACTGTACATCCCAACTATGCTACTATCAAACCAATGTGCTAGCTACTGTACATCCCAACTATGCTACTATCAAACCAATGTGCTAGCTACTGTTCATCCCAACTATGCTATTAAACTTATGTGCTAGCTACTGTACATCCCAACTATGCTACTATCAAACCAATGTGCTAGCTACTGTACATACCAACTATGCTACCATCAAACATATGTGCTAGCAACATCCCAACTATGCTACTATCAAACCAATGTGCTAGCTACTGTCCATCCCAACTATGCTACTATCAAACCAATGTGCTAGCTACTGTCCATCCCAACTATGCCAACAAACCTATGTGCTAGCTACTGTCCATCCCAACTATGCTACTATCAAACCAATGTGCTAGCTACTGTCCATCCCAACTATGCTACTATCAAACCAATGTGCTAGCTACTGTCCATCCCAACTATGCCAACAAACCTATGTGCTAGCTACTGTCCATCCCAACTATGCTACTATCAAACCAATGTGCTAGCTACTGTCCATCCCAACTATGCAACTATCAAACCAATGTGCTAGCAACTGTACATCCCAACTATGCTACTATCAAACCAATGTGCTAGCTACTGTCCATCCCAACTATGATACTATCAAACCTATGTGCTAGCTACTGTCCATCCCAACTATGCTACTATCAAACCAATGTGCTAGCTACTGTCCATCCCAACTATGCTACTATCAAACCAATGTGCTAGCTACTGTCCATCCCAACTATGCTACTATCAAACCAATGTGCTAGCTACTGTCCATCCCAACTATGCTACTATCAAACCAATGTGCTAGCTACTGTCCATCCCAACTATGCTACTATCAAACCAATGTGCTAGCTACTGTCCATCCCAACTATGCTACTATCAAACCAATGTGCTAGCTACTGTCCATCCCAACTATGCTACTATCAAACCAATGTGCTAGCTACTGTCCATCCCAACTATGCTACTATCAAACCAATGTGCTAGCTACTGTCCATCCCAACTATGCCAACAAACCTATGTGCTAGCTACTGTCCATCCCAACTATGCTACTATCAAACCAATGTGCTAGCTACTGTCCATCCCAACTATGCAACTATCAAACCAATGTGCTAGCAACTGTACATCCCAACTATGCTACTATCAAACCAATGTGCTAGCTACTGTCCATCCCAACTATGATACTATCAAACCTATGTGCTAGCTACTGTCCATCCCAACTATGCTACTATCAAACCAATGTGCTAGCTACTGTCCATCCCAACTATGCTACTATCAAACCAATGTGCTAGCTACTGTCCATCCCAACTATGCTACTATCAAACCAATGTGCTAGCTACTGTCCATCCCAACTATGCTACTATCAAACCAATGTGCTAGCTACTGTCCATCCCAACTATGCTACTATCAAACCAATGTGCTAGCTACTGTCCATCCCAACTATGCTACTATCAAACCAATGTGCTAGCTACTGTCCATACCAACTATGCTACTATCAAACCAATGTGCTAGCTACTGTCCATCCCAACTATGCTACTATCAAACCAATGTGCTAGCTACTGTACATCCCAACTATGCTATCAAACCAATGTGCTAGCTACTGTACATCCCAACTATGCTACTGTCAAACCAATGTGCTAGCTACTATACATCCCAACTATGCTACTATCAAACCAATGTGCTAGCTACTGTACATCCCAACTATGCTACTATCAAACCAATGTGCTAGCTACTGTCCATCCCAACTATGCTACTATCAAACCTATGTGCTAGCTACTGTCCATCCCAACTATGCTACTATCAAACCAATTTGCTAGCTACTGTCCATCCCAACTATGCTACTATCAAACCAATGTGCTAGCTACTGTCCATCCCAACTATGCTACTATCAAACCAATGTGCTAGCTACTGTCCATCCCAACTATGCTACTATCAAACCAATGTGCTAGCTACTGTCCATCCCAACTATGCTACTATCAAACCAATGTGCTAGCTACTGTCCATCCCAACTATGCTACTATCAAACCTATGTGCTAGCTACTGTCCATCCCAACTATGCTACTATCAAACCAATGTGCTAGCTACTGTCCATCCCAACTATGCTACTATCAAACCAATTTGCTAGCTACTGTCCATCCCAACTATGCTACTATCAAACCAATGTGCTAGCTACTGTCCATCCCAACTATGCTACTATCAAACCAATGTGCTAGCTACTGTCCATCCCAACTATGCCAACAAACCTATGTGCTAGCTACTGTCCATCCCAACTATGCTACTATCAAACCAATGTGCTAGCTACTGTCCATCCCAACTATGCTACTATCAAACCAATGTGCTAGCTACTGTCCATCCCAACTATGCTACTATCAAACCAATTTGCTAGCTACTGTCCATCCCAACTATGCTACTATCAAACCAATGTGCTAGCTACTGTCCATCCCAACTATGCTACTATCAAACCAATGTGCTAGCTACTGTCTATCCCAACTATGCTACTATCAAACCAATTTGCTAGCTACTGTCCATCCCAACTATGCTACTATCAAACCAATGTGCTAGCTACTGTCCATCCCAACTATGCTACTATCAAACCAATGTGCTAGCTACTGTCCATCCCAACTATGCTACTATCAAACCAATTTGCTAGCTACTGTCCATCCCAACTATGCTACTATCAAACCTATGTGCTAGCTACTGTCCATCCCAACTATGCTACTATCAAATCAATGTGCTAGCTACTGTCTATCCCAACTATGCTACTATCAAACCAATGTGCTAGCTACTGTCCATCCCAACTATGCTACTATCAAACCAATGTGCTAGCTACTGTCCATCCCAACTATGCTACTATCAAATCAATGTGCTAGCTACTGTCTATCCCAACTATGCTACTATCAAACCAATTTGCTAGCTACTGTCCATCCCAACTATGCTACTATCAAACCAATGTGCTAGCTACTGTCCATCCCAACTATGCTACTATCAAACCAATGTGCTAGCTACTGTCCATCCCAACTATGCTACTATCAAACCAATGTGCTAGCTACTGTCCATCCCAACTATGCCAACAAACCTATGTGCGAGCTACCGTCCATCCCAACTATGCTACTATCAAACCAATGTGCTAGCTACTGTCCATCCCAACTATGCTACTATCAAACCAATGTGCTAGCTACTGTACATCCCAACTATGCTATCAAACCTATGTGCTAGCTACTGTCCATCCCAACTATGCTACTATCAAACCAATGTGCTAGCTACTGTCCATCCCAACTACGCTACTATCAAACCAATGTGCTAGCTACTGTACATCCCAACAATGCTATCAAACTTATGTGCTAGCTACTGTACATCCCAACTATGCTACTATCAAACCAATGTGCTAGCTACTGTACATCCCAACTATGCTACTATCAAACCAATGTGCTAGCTACTGTACATCCCAATTATGCTACTATCAAACCAATGTGCTAGCTACTGTTCATCCCAACTATGCTATTAAACTTATGTGCTAGCTACTGTACATCCCAACTATGCTACTATCAAACCAATGTGCTAGCTACTGTACATACCAACTATGCTACCATCAAACATATGTGCTAGCAACATCCCAACTATGCTACTATCAAACCAATGTGCTAGCTACTGTCCATCCCAACTATGCTACTATCAAACCAATGTGCTAGCTACTGTCCATCCCAACTATGCCAACAAACCTATGTGCTAGCTACTGTCCATCCCAACTATGCTACTATCAAACCAATGTGCTAGCTACTGTCCATCCCAACTATGCTACTATCAAACCAATGTGCTAGCTACTGTCCATCCCAACTATGCCAACAAACCTATGTGCTAGCTACTGTCCATCCCAACTATGCTACTATCAAACCAATGTGCTAGCTACTGTCCATCCCAACTATGCAACTATCAAACCAATGTGCTAGCAACTGTACATCCCAACTATGCTACTATCAAACCAATGTGCTAGCTACTGTCCATCCCAACTATGATACTATCAAACCTATGTGCTAGCTACTGTCCATCCCAACTATGCTACTATCAAACCAATGTGCTAGCTACTGTCCATCCCAACTATGCTACTATCAAACCAATGTGCTAGCTACTGTCCATCCCAACTATGCTACTATCAAACCAATGTGCTAGCTACTGTCCATCCCAACTATGCTACTATCAAACCAATGTGCTAGCTACTGTCCATCCCAACTATGCTACTATCAAACCAATGTGCTAGCTACTGTCCATCCCAACTATGCTACTATCAAACCAATGTGCTAGCTACTGTCCATCCCAACTATGCTACTATCAAACCAATGTGCTAGCTACTGTCCATCCCAACTATGCTACTATCAAACCAATGTGCTAGCTACTGTCCATCCCAACTATGCCAACAAACCTATGTGCTAGCTACTGTCCATCCCAACTATGCTACTATCAAACCAATGTGCTAGCTACTGTCCATCCCAACTATGCAACTATCAAACCAATGTGCTAGCAACTGTACATCCCAACTATGCTACTATCAAACCAATGTGCTAGCTACTGTCCATCCCAACTATGATACTATCAAACCTATGTGCTAGCTACTGTCCATCCCAACTATGCTACTATCAAACCAATGTGCTAGCTACTGTCCATCCCAACTATGCTACTATCAAACCAATGTGCTAGCTACTGTCCATCCCAACTATGCTACTATCAAACCAATGTGCTAGCTACTGTCCATCCCAACTATGCTACTATCAAACCAATGTGCTAGCTACTGTCCATCCCAACTATGCTACTATCAAACCAATGTGCTAGCTACTGTCCATCCCAACTATGCTACTATCAAACCAATGTGCTAGCTACTGTCCATACCAACTATGCTACTATCAAACCAATGTGCTAGCTACTGTCCATCCCAACTATGCTACTATCAAACCAATGTGCTAGCTACTGTACATCCCAACTATGCTATCAAACCAATGTGCTAGCTACTGTACATCCCAACTATGCTACTGTCAAACCAATGTGCTAGCTACTATACATCCCAACTATGCTACTATCAAACCAATGTGCTAGCTACTGTACATCCCAACTATGCTACTATCAAACCAATGTGCTAGCTACTGTCCATCCCAACTATGCTACTATCAAACCTATGTGCTAGCTACTGTCCATCCCAACTATGCTACTATCAAACCAATTTGCTAGCTACTGTCCATCCCAACTATGCTACTATCAAACCAATGTGCTAGCTACTGTCCATCCCAACTATGCTACTATCAAACCAATGTGCTAGCTACTGTCCATCCCAACTATGCTACTATCAAACCAATGTGCTAGCTACTGTCCATCCCAACTATGCTACTATCAAACCAATGTGCTAGCTACTGTCCATCCCAACTATGCTACTATCAAACCTATGTGCTAGCTACTGTCCATCCCAACTATGCTACTATCAAACCAATGTGCTAGCTACTGTCCATCCCAACTATGCTACTATCAAACCAATTTGCTAGCTACTGTCCATCCCAACTATGCTACTATCAAACCAATGTGCTAGCTACTGTCCATCCCAACTATGCTACTATCAAACCAATGTGCTAGCTACTGTCCATCCCAACTATGCCAACAAACCTATGTGCTAGCTACTGTCCATCCCAACTATGCTACTATCAAACCAATGTGCTAGCTACTGTCCATCCCAACTATGCTACTATCAAACCAATGTGCTAGCTACTGTCCATCCCAACTATGCTACTATCAAACCAATTTGCTAGCTACTGTCCATCCCAACTATGCTACTATCAAACCAATGTGCTAGCTACTGTCCATCCCAACTATGCTACTATCAAACCAATGTGCTAGCTACTGTCTATCCCAACTATGCTACTATCAAACCAATTTGCTAGCTACTGTCCATCCCAACTATGCTACTATCAAACCAATGTGCTAGCTACTGTCCATCCCAACTATGCTACTATCAAACCAATGTGCTAGCTACTGTCCATCCCAACTATGCTACTATCAAACCAATTTGCTAGCTACTGTCCATCCCAACTATGCTACTATCAAACCTATGTGCTAGCTACTGTCCATCCCAACTATGCTACTATCAAATCAATGTGCTAGCTACTGTCTATCCCAACTATGCTACTATCAAACCAATTTGCTAGCTACTGTCCATCCCAACTATGCTACTATCAAACCAATGTGCTAGCTACTGTCCATCCCAACTATGCTACTATCAAACCAATGTGCTAGCTACTGTCCATCCCAACTATGCTACTATCAAATCAATGTGCTAGCTACTGTCTATCCCAACTATGCTACTATCAAACCAATTTGCTAGCTACTGTCCATCCCAACTATGCTACTATCAAACCAATGTGCTAGCTACTGTCCATCCCAACTATGCTACTATCAAACCAATGTGCTAGCTACTGTCCATCCCAACTATGCTACTATCAAACCAATGTGCTAGCTACTGTCCATCCCAACTATGCCAACAAACCTATGTGCGAGCTACCGTCCATCCCAACTATGCTACTATCAAACCAATGTGCTAGCTACTGTCCATCCCAACTATGCTACTATCAAACCAATGTGCTAGCTACTGTACATCCCAACTATGCTATCAAACCTATGTGCTAGCTACTGTCCATCCCAACTATGCTACTATCAAACCAATGTGCTAGCTACTGTCCATCCCAACTACGCTACTATCAAACCAATGTGCTAGCTACTGTACATCCCAACTATGCTATCAAACTTATGTGCTAGCTACTGTACATCCCAACTATGCTACTATCAAACCAATGTGCTAGCTACTGTACATCCCAACTATGCTACTATCAAACCAATGTGCTAGCTACTGTACATCCCAACTATGCTACTATCAAACCAATGTGCTAGCTACTGTTCATCCCAACTATGCTATTAAACTTATGTGCTAGCTACTGTACATCCCAACTATGCTACTATCAAACCAATGTGCTAGCTACTGTACATACCAACTATGCTACCATCAAACATATGTGCTAGCAACATCCCAACTATGCTACTATCAAACCAATGTGCTAGCTACTGTCCATCCCAACTATGCTACTATCAATCCAATGTGCTAGCTACTGTCCATCCCAACTATGCCAACAAACCTATGTGCTAGCTACTGTCCATCCCAACTATGCTACTATCAAACCAATGTGCTAGCTACTGTCCATCCCAACTATGCTACTATCAAACCAATGTGCTAGCTACTGTCCATCCCAACTATGCCAACAAACCTATGTGCTAGCTACTGTCCATCCCAACTATGCTACTATCAAACCAATGTGCTAGCTACTGTCCATCCCAACTATGCTACTATCAAACCAATGTGCTAGCTACTGTCCATCCCAACTATGCTACTATCAAACCAATGTGCTAGCTACTGTCCATCCCAACTATGCTACTATCAAACCAATGTGCTAGCTACTGTCCATCCCAACTATGCTACTATCAAACCAATGTGCTAGCTACTGTCCATCCCAACTATGCTACTATCAAACCAATGTGCTAGCTACTGTCCATCCCAACTATGCTACTATCAAACCAATGTGCTAGCTACTGTCCATCCCAACTATGCTACTATCAAACCAATGTGCTAGCTACTGTCCATCCCAACTATGCTACTATCAAACCAATGTGCTAGCTACTGTCCATCCCAACTATGCTACTATCAAACCAATGTGCTAGCTACTGTCCATCCCAACTATGCCAACAAACCTATGTGCTAGCTACTGTCCATCCCAACTATGCTACTATCAAACCAATGTGCTAGCTACTGTCCATCCCAACTATGCTACTATCAAACCAATGTGCTAGCCACTGTCCATCCCAACTATGCCAACAAACCTATGTGCTAGCTACTGTCCATCCCAACTATGCTACTATCAAACCAATGTGCTAGCTACTGTCCATCCCAACTATGCTACTATCAAACCAATGTGCTAGCTACTGTACATCCCAACTATGCTATCAAACCTATGTGCTAGCTACTGTCCATCCCAACTATGCTACTATCAAACCAATGTGCTAGCTACTGTCCATCCCAACTATGCTACTATCAAACCAATGTGCTAGCTACTGTACATCCCAACTATGCTATCAAACTTATGTGCTAGCTACTGTACATCCCAACTATGCTACTATCAAACCAATGTGCTAGCTACTGTACATCCCAACTATGCTACTATCAAACCAATGTGCTAGCTACTGTACATCCCAACTATGCTACTATCAAACCAATGTGCTAGCTACAGTTCATCCCAACTATGCTATTAAACTTATGTGCTAGCTACTGTACATCCCAACTATGCTACTATCAAACCAATGTGCTAGCTACTGTACATACCAACTATGCTACCATCAAACATATGTGCTAGCAACATCCCAACTATGCTACTATCAAACCAATGTGCTAGCTACTGTCCATCCCAACTATGCTACTATCAAACCAATGTGCTAGCTACTGTCCATCCCAACTATGCCAACAAACCTATGTGCTAGCTACTGTCCATCCCAACTATGCTACTATCAAACCAATGTGCTAGCTACTGTCCATCCCAACTATGCTACTATCAAACCAATGTGCTAGCTACTGTCCATCCCAACTATGCCAACAAACCTATGTGCTAGCTACTGTCCATCCCAACTATGCTACTATCAAACCAATGTGCTAGCTACTGTCCATCCCAACTATGCAACTATCAAACCAATGTGCTAGCAACTGTACATCCCAACTATGCTACTATCAAACCAATGTGCTAGCTACTGTCCATCCCAACTATGATACTATCAAACCTATGTGCTAGCTACTGTCCATCCCAACTATGCTACTATCAAACCAATGTGCTAGCTACTGTCCATCCCAACTATGCTACTATCAAACCAATGTGCTAGCTACTGTCCATCCCAACTATGCTACTATCAAACCAATGTGCTAGCTACTGTCCATCCCAACTATGCTACTATCAAACCAATGTGCTAGCTACTGTCCATCCCAACTATGCTACTATCAAACCAATGTGCTAGCTACTGTCCATCCCAACTATGCTACTATCAAACCAATGTGCTAGCTACTGTCCATCCCAACTATGCTACTATCAAACCAATGTGCTAGCTACTGTCCATCCCAACTATGCTACTATCAAACCAATGTGCTAGCTACTGTCCATCCCAACTATGCCAACAAACCTATGTGCTAGCTACTGTCCATCCCAACTATGCTACTATCAAACCAATGTGCTAGCTACTGTCCATCCCAACTATGCAACTATCAAACCAATGTGCTAGCAACTGTACATCCCAACTATGCTACTATCAAACCAATGTGCTAGCTACTGTCCATCCCAACTATGATACTATCAAACCTATGTGCTAGCTACTGTCCATCCCAACTATAATACTATCAAACCAATGTGCTAGCTACTGTCCATCCCAACTATGCTACTATCAAACCAATGTGCTAGCTACTGTCCATCCCAACTATGCTACTATCAAACCAATGTGCTAGCTACTGTCCATCCCAACTATGCTACTATCAAACCAATGTGCTAGCTACTGTCCATCCCAACTATGCTACTATCAAACCAATGTGCTAGCTACTGTCCATCCCAACTATGCTACTATCAAACCAATGTGCTAGCTACTGTCCATACCAACTATGCTACTATCAAACCAATGTGCTAGCTACTGTCCATCCCAACTATGCTACTATCAAACCAATGTGCTAGCTACTGTACATCCCAACTATGCTATCAAACCAATGTGCTAGCTACTGTACATCCCAACTATGCTACTGTCAAACCAATGTGCTAGCTACTATACATCCCAACTATGCTACTATCAAACCAATGTGCTAGCTACTGTACATCCCAACTATGCTACTATCAAACCAATGTGCTAGCTACTGTCCATCCCAACTATGCTACTATCAAACCTATGTGCTAGCTACTGTCCATCCCAACTATGCTACTATCAAACCAATTTGCTAGCTACTGTCCATCCCAACTATGCTACTATCAAACCAATGTGCTAGCTACTGTCCATCCCAACTATGCTACTATCAAACCAATGTGCTAGCTACTGTCCATCCCAACTATGCTACTATCAAACCAATGTGCTAGCTACTGTCCATCCCAACTATGCTACTATCAAACCAATGTGCTAGCTACTGTCCATCCCAACTATGCTACTATCAAACCTATGTGCTAGCTACTGTCCATCCCAACTATGCTACTATCAAACCAATGTGCTAGCTACTGTCCATCCCAACTATGCTACTATCAAACCAATTTGCTAGCTACTGTCCATCCCAACTATGCTACTATCAAACCAATGTGCTAGCTACTGTCCATCCCAACTATGCTACTATCAAACCAATGTGCTAGCTACTGTCCATCCCAACTATGCTACTATCAAACCAATGTGCTAGCTACTGTCCATCCCAACTATGCTACTATCAAACCAATGTGCTAGCTACTGTCCATCCCAACTATGCTACTATCAAACCAATGTGCTAGCTACTGTCCATCCCAACTATGCTACTATCAAACCTATGTGCTAGCTACTGTCCATCCCAACTATGCTACTATCAAACCAATGTGCTAGCTACTGTCCATCCCAACTATGCTACTATCAAACCAATTTGCTAGCTACTGTCCATCCCAACTATGCTACTATCAAACCAATGTGCTAGCTACTGTCCATCCCAACTATGCTACTATCAAACCAATGTGCTAGCTACTGTCCATCCCAACTATGCTACTATCAAACCAATGTGCTAGCTACTGTCCATCCCAACTATGCTACTATCAAACCAATGTGCTAGCTACTGTCCATCCCAACTATGCTACTATCAAACCAATGTGCTAGCTACTGTCCATCCCAACTATGCTACTATCAAACCAATGTGCTAGCTACTGTCCATCCCAACTATGCTACTATCAAACCAATGTGCTAGCTACTGTCCATCCCAACTATGCCAACAAACCTATGTGCTAGCTACTGTCCATCCCAACTATGCTACTATCAAACCAATGTGCTAGCTACTGTCCATCCCAACTATGCTACTGTAGTGACTACATTATAGGTTTGTGTTCCCCTCTCTCTAGGTTGTCTAGTGGGTGGGAACTGGGATCTGGCACGAGGTGCCAGGGGGACTAGTATTGCTGTTGCAACTTCCTGTTCTCTACACATGTGTTTGGCAACTTGTCCTGCCACGCTTTGAGTTTTGGTTTTCTGTTGTTTTGGATTAAACAGTTGATGTTACGTTACCTACGTCTTTCCTTTTTCCTCCGGCACTACACTACTATCAAACCAATGTGCTAGCTACTGTCCATCCCAACTATGCCAACAAACCTATGTGCTAGCTACTGTCCATCCCAACTATGCTAGTATCAAACCAATGTGCTAGCTACTGTCCATCCCAACTATGCTACTATCAAACCAATGTGCTAGCTACTGTCCATCCCAACTATGCCAACAAACCTATGTGCTAGCTACTGTCCATCCCAACTATGCTACTATCAAACCAATGTGCTAGCTACTGTCCATCCCAAGTATGCAACTATCAAACCAATGTGCTAGCTACTGTACATCCCAACTATGCTACTATCAAACCAATGTGCTAGCTACTGTCCATCCCAACTATGGTACTATCAAACCTATGTGCTAGCTACTGTCCATCCCAACTATGCTACTATCAAACCTATGTGCTAGCTACTGTCCATCCCAACTATGCTACTATCAAATCAATGTGCTAGCTACTGTCTATCCCAACTATGCTACTATCAAACCAATTTGCTAGCTACTGTCCATCCCAACTATGCTACTATCAAACCAATGTGCTAGCTACTGTCCATCCCAACTATGCTACTATCAAACCAATGTGCTAGCTACTGTCCATCCCAACTATGCTACTATCAAACCAATGTGCTAGCTACTGTCCATCCCAACTATGCTACTATCAAACCAATGTGCTAGCTACTGTCCATCCCAACTATGCTACTATCAAACCAATGTGCTAGCTACTGTCCATCCCAACTATGCTACTATCAAACCAATGTGCTAGCTACTGTCCATCCCAACTATGCTACTATCAAACCAATGTGCTAGCTACTGTCCATCCCAACTATGCTACTATCAAACCAATGTGCTAGCTACTGTCCATCCCAACTATGCCAACAAACCTATGTGCTAGCTACTGTCCATCCCAACTATGCTACTATCAAACCAATGTGCTAGCTACTGTCCATCCCAACTATGCTACTATCAAACCAATGTGCTAGCTACTGTCCATCCCAACTATGCCAACAAACCTATGTGCTAGCTACTGTCCATCCCAACTATGCTACTATCAAACCAATGTGCTAGCTACTGTCCATCCCAACTATGCTACTATCAAACCAATGTGCTAGCTACTGTACATCCCAACTATGCTATCAAACCTATGTGCTAGCTACTGTCCATCCCAACTATGCTACTATCAAACCAATGTGCTAGCTACTGTCCATCCCAACTATGCTACTATCAAACCAATGTGCTAGCTACTGTACATCCCAACTATGCTATCAAACTTATGTGCTAGCTACTGTACATCCCAACTATGCTACTATCAAACCAATGTGCTAGCTACTGTACATCCCAACTATGCTACTATCAAACCAATGTGCTAGCTACTGTACATCCCAACTATGCTACTATCAAACCAATGTGCTAGCTACTGTTCATCCCAACTATGCTATTAAACTTATGTGCTAGCTACTGTACATCCCAACTATGCTACTATCAAACCAATGTGCTAGCTACTGTACATACCAACTATGCTACCATCAAACATATGTGCTAGCAACATCCCAACTATGCTACTATCAAACCAATGTGCTAGCTACTGTCCATCCCAACTATGCTACTATCAAACCAATGTGCTAGCTACTGTCCATCCCAACTATGCCAACAAACCTATGTGCTAGCTACTGTCCATCCCAACTATGCTACTATCAAACCAATGTGCTAGCTACTGTCCATCCCAACTATGCTACTATCAAACCAATGTGCTAGCTACTGTCCATCCCAACTATGCCAACAAACCTATGTGCTAGCTACTGTCCATCCCAACTATGCTACTATCAAACCAATGTGCTAGCTACTGTCCATCCCAACTATGCTACTATCAAACCAATGTGCTAGCTACTGTCCATCCCAACTATGCTACTATCAAACCAATGTGCTAGCTACTGTCCATCCCAACTATGCCAACAAACCTATGTGCTAGCTACTGTCCATCCCAACTATGCTACTATCAAACCAATGTGCTAGCTACTGTCCATCCCAACTATGCAACTATCAAACCAATGTGCTAGCAACTGTACATCCCAACTATGCTACTATCAAACCAATGTGCTAGCTACTGTCCATCCCAACTATGATACTATCAAACCTATGTGCTAGCTACTGTCCATCCCAACTATGCTACTATCAAACCAATGTGCTAGCTACTGTCCATCCCAACTATGCTACTATCAAACCAATGTGCTAGCTACTGTCCATCCCAACTATGCTACTATCAAACCAATGTGCTAGCTACTGTCCATCCCAACTATGCCACTATCAAACCAATGTGCTAGCTACTGTCCATCCCAACTATGCTACTATCAAACCAATGTGCTAGCTACTGTCCATACCAACTATGCTACTATCAAACCAATGTGCTAGCTACTGTCCATCCCAACTATGCTACTATCAAACCAATGTGCTAGCTACTGTACATCCCAACTATGCTATCAAACCAATGTGCTAAGTACTGTACATCCCAACTATGCTACTGTCAAACCAATGTGCTAGCTACTATACATCCCAACTATGCTACTATCAAACCAATGTGCTAGCTACTGTACATCCCAACTATGCTACTATCAAACCAATGTGCTAGCTACTGTACATCCCAACTATGCTACTATCAAACCAATGTGCTAGCTACTGTCCATCCCAACTATGCTACTATCAAACCAATGTGCTAGCTACTGTCCATCCCAACTATGCTACTATCAAACCAATTTGCTAGCTACTGTCCATCCCAACTATGCTACTATCAAACCAATGTGCTAGCTACTGTCCATCCCAACTATGCTACTATCAAACCAATGTGCTAGCTACTGTCCATCCCAACTATGCTACTATCAAACCAATGTGCTAGCTACTGTCCATCCCAACTATGCTACTATCAAACCAATGTGCTAGCTACTGTCCATCCCAACTATGCTACTATCAAACCAATGTGCTAGCTACTGTCCATCCCAACTATGCTACTATCAAACCAATGTGCTAGCTACTGTCCATCCCAACTATGCTACTATCAAACCAATGTGCTAGCTACTGTCCATCCCAACTATGCTACTATCAAACCAATGTGCTAGCTACTGTCCATCCCAACTATGCCAACAAACCTATGTGCTAGCTACTGTCCATCCCAACTATGCTACTATCAAACCAATGTGCTAGCTACTGTCCATCCCAACTATGCTACTATCAAACCAATGTGCTAGCTACTGTCCATCCCAACTATGCCAACAAACCTATGTGCTAGCTACTGTCCATCCCAACTATGCTAGTATCAAACCAATGTGCTAGCTACTGTCCATCCCAACTATGCTACTATCAAACCAATGTGCTAGCTACTGTCCATCCCAACTATGCCAACAAACCTATGTGCTAGCTACTGTCCATCCCAACTATGCTACTATCAAACCAATGTGCTAGCTACTGTCCATCCCAAGTATGCAACTATCAAACCAATGTGCTAGCTACTGTACATCCCAACTATGCTACTATCAAACCAATGTGCTAGCTACTGTCCATCCCAACTATGGTACTATCAAACCTATGTGCTAGCTACTGTCCATCCCAACTATGCTACTATCAAACCTATGTGCTAGCTACTGTCCATCCCAACTATGCTACTATCAAACCAATGTGCTAGCTACAGTCCATCCCAACTATGCTACTATCAAACCAATTTGCTAGCTACTGTCCATCCCAACTATGCTACTATCAAACCAATATGCTAGCTACTGTCCATCCCAACTATGCTACTATCAAACCAATGTGCTAGCTACTGTCCATCCCAACTATGCTACTATCAAACCAATGTGCTAGCTACTGTCCATCCCAACTATGCTACTATCAAACCAATGTGCTAGCTACTGTCCATCCCAACTATGCTACTATCAAACCAATGTGCTAGCTACTGTCCATCCCAACTATGCTACTATCAAACCAATGTGCTAGCTACTGTCCATCCCAACTATGCCAACAAACCTATGTGCTAGCTACTGTCCATCCCAACTATGCTACTATCAAACCAATGTGCTAGCTACTGTCCATCCAAACTATGCTACTATCAAACCAATGTGCTAGCTACTGTCCATCCCAACTATGCCAACAAACCTATGTGCTAGCTACTGTCCATCCCAACTATGCTACTATCAAACCAATGTGCTAGCTACTGTCCATCCCAACTATGCTACTATCAAACCAATGTGCTAGCTACTGTACATCCCAACTATGCTATCAAACCTTTGTGCTAGCTACTGTCCATCCCAACTATGCTACTATCAAACCAATGTGCTAGCTACTGTACATCCCAAATATGCTACTCTCAAACCAATGTGCTAGCTACTGTACATCCCAACTATGCTCTCAAACTTATGTGCTAGCTACTGTACATCCCAACTATGCTACTATCAAACCAATGTGCTAGCTACTGTTCATCCCAACTATGCTATTAAACTTATGTGCTAGCTACTGTACATCCCAACTATGCTACTATCAAACCAATGTGCTAGCTACTGTACATCCCAACTATGCTATCAAACCAATGTGCTAGCTACTGTACATCCCAACTATGCTACTATCAAACCAATGTGCTAGCTACTGTACATCCCAACTATGCTACTATCAAACCAATGTGCTAGCTACTGTACATCCCAACTATGCTACTATCAAACCTATGTGCTAGCTACTGTCCATCCCAACTATGCTACTATCAAACCAATGTGCTAGCTACTGCCCATCCCAACTATGCTACTAACAAACCAATGTGCTAGCTACTGTCCATCCCAACTATGCTACTATCAAACCAATGTGCTAGCTACTGTACATCCCAACTATGCTACTATCAAACCTATGTGCTAGCTACTGTCCATCCCAACTATGCTACTATCAAACCAATGTGCTAGCTACTGTCCATCCCAACTATGCTACTATCAAACCAATTTGCTAGCTACTGTCCATCCCAACTATGCTACTATCAAACCAATGTGCTAGCTACTGTCCATCCCAACTATGCTACTATCAAACCAATGTGCTAGCTACTGTCCATCCCAACTATGCTACTATCAAACCAATGTGCTAGCTACTGTCCATCCCAACTATGCTACTATCAAACCAATGTGCTAGCTACTGTCCATCCCAACTATGCTACTATCAAACCAATGTGCTAGCTACTGTCCATCCCAACTATGCTACTATCAAACCAATGTGCTAGCTACTGTCCATCCCAACTATGCCAACAAACCTATGTGCTAGCTACTGTCCATCCCAACTATGCTACTATCAAACCAATGTGCTAGCTACTGTCCATCCCAACTATGCTACTATCAAACCAATGTGCTAGCTACTGTCCATCCCAACTATGCCAACAAACCTATGTGCTAGCTACTGTCCATCCCAACTATGCTACTATCAAACCAATGTGCTAGCTACTGTCCATCCCAACTATGCTACTATCAAACCAATGTGCTAGCTACTGTACATCCCAACTATGCTATCAAACCTTTGTGCTAGCTACTGTCCATCCCAACTATGCTACTATCAAACCAATGTGCTAGCTACTGTCCATCCCAACTATGCTACTCTCAAACCAATGTGCTAGCTACTGTACATCCCAACTATGCTATCAAACTTATGTGCTAGCTACTGTACATCCCAACTATGCTACTATCAAACCAATGTGCTAGCTACTGTACATCCCAACTATGCTACTATCAAACCAATGTGCTAGCTACTGTCCATCCCAACTATGCTACTATCAAACCAATGTGCTAGCTACTGTCCATCCCAACTATGCCAACAAACCTATGTGCTAGCTACTGTCCATCCCAACTATGCTACTATCAAACCAATGTGCTAGCTACTGTCCATCCCAAGTATGCAACTATCAAACCAATGTGCTAGCTACTGTACATCCCAACTATGCTACTATCAAACCAATGTGCTAGCTACTGTCCATCCCAACTATGGTACTATCAAACCTATGTGCTAGCTACTGTCCATCCCAACTATGCTACTATCAAACCTATGTGCTAGCTACTGTCCATCCCAACTATGCTACTATCAAATCAATGTGCTAGCTACTGTCTATCCCAACTATGCTACTATCAAACCAATTTGCTAGCTACTGTCCATCCCAACTATGCTACTATCAAACCAATGTGCTAGCTACTGTCCATCCCAACTATGCTACTATCAAACCAATGTGCTAGCTACTGTCCATCCCAACTATGCTACTATCAAACCAATGTGCTAGCTACTGTCCATCCCAACTATGCTACTATCAAACCAATGTGCTAGCTACTGTCCATCCCAACTATGCTACTATCAAACCAATGTGCTAGCTACTGTCCATCCCAACTATGCTACTATCAAACCAATGTGCTAGCTACTGTCCATCCCAACTATGCTACTATCAAACCAATGTGCTAGCTACTGTCCATCCCAACTATGCTACTATCAAACCAATGTGCTAGCTACTGTCCATCCCAACTATGCTACTATCAAACCAATGTGCTAGCTACTGTCCATCCCAACTATGCCAACAAACCTATGTGCTAGCTACTGTCCATCCCAACTATGCTACTATCAAACCAATGTGCTAGCTACTGTCCATCCCAACTATGCTACTATCAAACCAATGTGCTAGCTACTGTCCATCCCAACTATGCCAACAAACCTATGTGCTAGCTACTGTCCATCCCAACTATGCTACTATCAAACCAATGTGCTAGCTACTGTCCATCCCAACTATGCTACTATCAAACCAATGTGCTAGCTACTGTACATCCCAACTATGCTATCAAACCTATGTGCTAGCTACTGTCCATCCCAACTATGCTACTATCAAACCAATGTGCTAGCTACTGTCCATCCCAACTATGCTACTATCAAACCAATGTGCTAGCTACTGTACATCCCAACTATGCTATCAAACTTATGTGCTAGCTACTGTACATCCCAACTATGCTACTATCAAACCAATGTGCTAGCTACTGTACATCCCAACTATGCTATTAAACTTATGTGCTAGCTACTGTACATCCCAACTATGCTACTATCAAACCAATGTGCTAGCTACTGTACATACCAACTATGCTACCATCAAACATATGTGCTAGCAACATCCCAACTATGCTACTATCAAACCAATGTGCTAGCTACTGTCCATCCCAACTATGCTACTATCAAACCAATGTGCTAGCTACTGTCCATCCCAACTATGCCAACAAACCTATGTGCTAGCTACTGTCCATCCCAACTATGCTACTATCAAACCAATGTGCTAGCTACTGTCCATCCCAACTATGCTACTATCAAACCAATGTGCTAGCTACTGTCCATCCCAACTATGCCAACAAACCTATGTGCTAGCTACTGTCCATCCCAACTATGCTACTATCAAACCAATGTGCTAGCTACTGTCCATCCCAACTATGCTACTATCAAACCAATGTGCTAGCTACTGTCCATCCCAACTATGCTACTATCAAACCAATGTGCTAGCTACTGTCCATCCCAACTATGCCAACAAACCTATGTGCTAGCTACTGTCCATCCCAACTATGCTACTATCAAACCAATGTGCTAGCTACTGTCCATCCCAACTATGCAACTATCAAACCAATGTGCTAGCAACTGTACATCCCAACTATGCTACTATCAAACCAATGTGCTAGCTACTGTCCATCCCAACTATGATACTATCAAACCTATGTGCTAGCTACTGTCCATCCCAACTATGCTACTATAAAACCAATGTGCTAGCTACTGTCCATCCCAACTATGCTACTATCAAACCAATGTGCTAGCTACTGTCCATCCCAACTATGCTACTATCAAACCAATGTGCTAGCTACTGTCCATCCCAACTATGCCACTATCAAACCAATGTGCTAGCTACTGTCCATCCCAACTATGCTACTATCAAACCAATGTGCTAGCTACTGTCCATACCAACTATGCTACTATCAAACCAATGTGCTAGCTACTGTCCATCCCAACTATGCTACTATCAAACCAATGTGCTAGCTACTGTACATCCCAACTATGCTATCAAACCAATGTGCTAAGTACTGTACATCCCAACTATGCTACTGTCAAACCAATGTGCTAGCTACTATACATCCCAACTATGCTACTATCAAACCAATGTGCTAGCTACTGTACATCCCAACTATGCTACTATCAAACCAATGTGCTAGCTACTGTACATCCCAACTATGCTACTATCAAACCAATGTGCTAGCTACTGTCCATCCCAACTATGCTACTATCAAACCAATGTGCTAGCTACTGTCCATCCCAACTATGCTACTATCAAACCAATTTGCTAGCTACTGTCCATCCCAACTATGCTACTATCAAACCAATGTGCTAGCTACTGTCCATCCCAACTATGCTACTATCAAACCAATGTGCTAGCTACTGTCCATCCCAACTATGCTACTATCAAACCAATGTGCTAGCTACTGTCCATCCCAACTATGCTACTATCAAACCAATGTGCTAGCTACTGTCCATCCCAACTATGCTACTATCAAACCAATGTGCTAGCTACTGTCCATCCCAACTATGCTACTATCAAACCAATGTGCTAGCTACTGTCCATCCCAACTATGCCAACAAACCTATGTGCTAGCTACTGTCCATCCCAACTATGCTACTATCAAACCAATGTGCTAGCTACTGTCCATCCCAACTATGCTACTATCAAACCAATGTGCTAGCTACTGTCCATCCCAACTATGCTACTATCAAACCAATGTGCTAGCTACTGTCCATCCCAACTATGCCAACAAACCTATGTGCTAGCTACTGTCCATCCCAACTATGCTACTATCAAACCAATGTGCTAGCTACTGTCCATCCCAACTATGCAACTATCAAACCAATGTGCTAGCAACTGTACATCCCAACTATGCTACTATCAAACCAATGTGCTAGCTACTGTCCATCCCAACTATGATACTATCAAACCTATGTGCTAGCTACTGTCCATCCCAACTATGCTACTATAAAACCAATGTGCTAGCTACTGTCCATCCCAACTATGCTACTATCAAACCAATGTGCTAGCTACTGTCCATCCCAACTATGCTACTATCAAACCAATGTGCTAGCTACTGTCCATCCCAACTATGCCACTATCAAACCAATGTGCTAGCTACTGTCCATCCCAACTATGCTACTATCAAACCAATGTGCTAGCTACTGTCCATACCAACTATGCTACTATCAAACCAATGTGCTAGCTACTGTCCATCCCAACTATGCTACTATCAAACCAATGTGCTAGCTACTGTACATCCCAACTATGCTATCAAACCAATGTGCTAAGTACTGTACATCCCAACTATGCTACTGTCAAACCAATGTGCTAGCTACTATACATCCCAACTATGCTACTATCAAACCAATGTGCTAGCTACTGTACATCCCAACTATGCTACTATCAAACCAATGTGCTAGCTACTGTACATCCCAACTATGCTACTATCAAACCAATGTGCTAGCTACTGTCCATCCCAACTATGCTACTATCAAACCAATGTGCTAGCTACTGTCCATCCCAACTATGCTACTATCAAACCAATTTGCTAGCTACTGTCCATCCCAACTATGCTACTATCAAACCAATGTGCTAGCTACTGTCCATCCCAACTATGCTACTATCAAACCAATGTGCTAGCTACTGTCCATCCCAACTATGCTACTATCAAACCAATGTGCTAGCTACTGTCCATCCCAACTATGCTACTATCAAACCAATGTGCTAGCTACTGTCCATCCCAACTATGCTACTATCAAACCAATGTGCTAGCTACTGTCCATCCCAACTATGCTACTATCAAACCAATGTGCTAGCTACTGTCCATCCCAACTATGCTACTATCAAACCAATGTGCTAGCTACTGTCCATCCCAACTATGCTACTATCAAACCAATGTGCTAGCTACTGTCCATCCCAACTATGCTACTATCAAACCAATGTGCTAGCTACTGTCCATCCCAACTATGCCAACAAACCTATGTGCTAGCTACTGTCCATCCCAACTATGCTACTATCAAACCAATGTGCTAGCTACTGTCCATCCCAACTATGCTACTATCAAACCAATGTGCTAGCTACTGTCCATCCCAACTATGCCAACAAACCTATGTGCTAGCTACTGTCCATCCCAACTATGCTACTATCAAACCAATGTGCTAGCTACTGTCCATCCCAACTATGCTACTATCAAACCAATGTGCTAGCTACTGTACATCCCAACTATGCTATCAAACCTTTGTGCTAGCTACTGTCCATCCCAACTATGCTACTATCAAACCAATGTGCTAGCTACTGTCCATCCCAACTATGCTACTCTCAAACCAATGTGCTAGCTACTGTACATCCCAACTATGCTATCAAACTTATGTGCTAGCTACTGTACATCCCAACTATGCTACTATCAAACCAATGTGCTAGCTACTGTACATCCCAACTATGCTACTATCAAACCAATGTGCTAGCTACTGTCCATCCCAACTATGCTACTATCAAACCAATGTGCTAGCTACTGTCCATCCCAACTATGCCAACAAACCTATGTGCTAGCTACTGTCCATCCCAACTATGCTACTATCAAACCAATGTGCTAGCTACTGTCCATCCCAAGTATGCAACTATCAAACCAATGTGCTAGCTACTGTACATCCCAACTATGCTACTATCAAACCAATGTGCTAGCTACTGTCCATCCCAACTATGGTACTATCAAACCTATGTGCTAGCTACTGTCCATCCCAACTATGCTACTATCAAACCTATGTGCTAGCTACTGTCCATCCCAACTATGCTACTATCAAATCAATGTGCTAGCTACTGTCTATCCCAACTATGCTACTATCAAACCAATTTGCTAGCTACTGTCCATCCCAACTATGCTACTATCAAACCAATGTGCTAGCTACTGTCCATCCCAACTATGCTACTATCAAACCAATGTGCTAGCTACTGTCCATCCCAACTATGCTACTATCAAACCAATGTGCTAGCTACTGTCCATCCCAACTATGCTACTATCAAACCAATGTGCTAGCTACTGTCCATCCCAACTATGCTACTATCAAACCAATGTGCTAGCTACTGTCCATCCCAACTATGCTACTATCAAACCAATGTGCTAGCTACTGTCCATCCCAACTATGCTACTATCAAACCAATGTGCTAGCTACTGTCCATCCCAACTATGCTACTATCAAACCAATGTGCTAGCTACTGTCCATCCCAACTATGCTACTATCAAACCAATGTGCTAGCTACTGTCCATCCCAACTATGCCAACAAACCTATGTGCTAGCTACTGTCCATCCCAACTATGCTACTATCAAACCAATGTGCTAGCTACTGTCCATCCCAACTATGCTACTATCAAACCAATGTGCTAGCTACTGTCCATCCCAACTATGCCAACAAACCTATGTGCTAGCTACTGTCCATCCCAACTATGCTACTATCAAACCAATGTGCTAGCTACTGTCCATCCCAACTATGCTACTATCAAACCAATGTGCTAGCTACTGTACATCCCAACTATGCTATCAAACCTATGTGCTAGCTACTGTCCATCCCAACTATGCTACTATCAAACCAATGTGCTAGCTACTGTCCATCCCAACTATGCTACTATCAAACCAATGTGCTAGCTACTGTACATCCCAACTATGCTATCAAACTTATGTGCTAGCTACTGTACATCCCAACTATGCTACTATCAAACCAATGTGCTAGCTACTGTACATCCCAACTATGCTATTAAACTTATGTGCTAGCTACTGTACATCCCAACTATGCTACTATCAAACCAATGTGCTAGCTACTGTACATACCAACTATGCTACCATCAAACATATGTGCTAGCAACATCCCAACTATACTACTATCAAACCAATGTGCTAGCTACTGTCCATCCCAACTATGCTACTATCAAACCAATGTGCTAGCTACTGTCCATCCCAACTATGCCAACAAACCTATGTGCTAGCTACTGTCCATCCCAACTATGCTACTATCAAACCAATGTGCTAGCTACTGTCCATCCCAACTATGCTACTATCAAACCAATGTGCTAGCTACTGTCCATCCCAACTATGCCAACAAACCTATGTGCTAGCTACTGTCCATCCCAACTATGCTACTATCAAACCAATGTGCTAGCTACTGTCCATCCCAACTATGCTACTATCAAACCAATGTGCTAGCTACTGTCCATCCCAACTATGCTACTATCAAACCAATGTGCTAGCTACTGTCCATCCCAACTATGCCAACAAACCTATGTGCTAGCTACTGTCCATCCCAACTATGCTACTATCAAACCAATGTGCTAGCTACTGTCCATCCCAACTATGCAACTATCAAACCAATGTGCTAGCAACTGTACATCCCAACTATGCTACTATCAAACCAATGTGCTAGCTACTGTCCATCCCAACTATGATACTATCAAACCTATGTGCTAGCTACTGTCCATCCCAACTATGCTACTATAAAACCAATGTGCTAGCTACTGTCCATCCCAACTATGCTACTATCAAACCAATGTGCTAGCTACTGTCCATCCCAACTATGCTACTATCAAACCAATGTGCTAGCTACTGTCCATCCCAACTATGCCACTATCAAACCAATGTGCTAGCTACTGTCCATCCCAACTATGCTACTATCAAACCAATGTGCTAGCTACTGTCCATACCAACTATGCTACTATCAAACCAATGTGCTAGCTACTGTCCATCCCAACTATGCTACTATCAAACCAATGTGCTAGCTACTGTACATCCCAACTATGCTATCAAACCAATGTGCTAAGTACTGTACATCCCAACTATGCTACTGTCAAACCAATGTGCTAGCTACTATACATCCCAACTATGCTACTATCAAACCAATGTGCTAGCTACTGTACATCCCAACTATGCTACTATCAAACCAATGTGCTAGCTACTGTACATCCCAACTATGCTACTATCAAACCAATGTGCTAGCTACTGTCCATCCCAACTATGCTACTATCAAACCAATGTGCTAGCTACTGTCCATCCCAACTATGCTACTATCAAACCAATTTGCTAGCTACTGTCCATCCCAACTATGCTACTATCAAACCAATGTGCTAGCTACTGTCCATCCCAACTATGCTACTATCAAACCAATGTGCTAGCTACTGTCCATCCCAACTATGCTACTATCAAACCAATGTGCTAGCTACTGTCCATCCCAACTATGCTACTATCAAACCAATGTGCTAGCTACTGTCCATCCCAACTATGCTACTATCAAACCAATGTGCTAGCTACTGTCCATCCCAACTATGCTACTATCAAACCAATGTGCTAGCTACTGTCCATCCCAACTATGCCAACAAACCTATGTGCTAGCTACTGTCCATCCCAACTATGCTACTATCAAACCAATGTGCTAGCTACTGTCCATCCCAACTATGCTACTATCAAACCAATGTGCTAGCTACTGTCCATCCCAACTATGCTACTATCAAACCAATGTGCTAGCTACTGTCCATCCCAACTATGCCAACAAACCTATGTGCTAGCTACTGTCCATCCCAACTATGCTACTATCAAACCAATGTGCTAGCTACTGTCCATCCCAACTATGCAACTATCAAACCAATGTGCTAGCAACTGTACATCCCAACTATGCTACTATCAAACCAATGTGCTAGCTACTGTCCATCCCAACTATGATACTATCAAACCTATGTGCTAGCTACTGTCCATCCCAACTATGCTACTATAAAACCAATGTGCTAGCTACTGTCCATCCCAACTATGCTACTATCAAACCAATGTGCTAGCTACTGTCCATCCCAACTATGCTACTATCAAACCAATGTGCTAGCTACTGTCCATCCCAACTATGCCACTATCAAACCAATGTGCTAGCTACTGTCCATCCCAACTATGCTACTATCAAACCAATGTGCTAGCTACTGTCCATACCAACTATGCTACTATCAAACCAATGTGCTAGCTACTGTCCATCCCAACTATGCTACTATCAAACCAATGTGCTAGCTACTGTACATCCCAACTATGCTATCAAACCAATGTGCTAAGTACTGTACATCCCAACTATGCTACTGTCAAACCAATGTGCTAGCTACTATACATCCCAACTATGCTACTATCAAACCAATGTGCTAGCTACTGTACATCCCAACTATGCTACTATCAAACCAATGTGCTAGCTACTGTACATCCCAACTATGCTACTATCAAACCAATGTGCTAGCTACTGTCCATCCCAACTATGCTACTATCAAACCAATGTGCTAGCTACTGTCCATCCCAACTATGCTACTATCAAACCAATTTGCTAGCTACTGTCCATCCCAACTATGCTACTATCAAACCAATGTGCTAGCTACTGTCCATCCCAACTATGCTACTATCAAACCAATGTGCTAGCTACTGTCCATCCCAACTATGCTACTATCAAACCAATGTGCTAGCTACTGTCCATCCCAACTATGCTACTATCAAACCAATGTGCTAGCTACTGTCCATCCCAACTATGCTACTATCAAACCAATGTGCTAGCTACTGTCCATCCCAACTATGCTACTATCAAACCAATGTGCTAGCTACTGTCCATCCCAACTATGCTACTATCAAACCAATGTGCTAGCTACTGTCCATCCCAACTATGCCAACAAACCTATGTGCTAGCTACTGTCCATCCCAACTATGCTACTATCAAACCAATGTGCTAGCTACTGTCCATCCCAACTATGCTACTATCAAACCAATTTGCTAGCTACTGTCCATCCCAACTATGCCAACAAACCTATGTGCTAGCTACTGTCCATCCCAACTATGCTAGTATCAAACCAATGTGCTAGCTACTGTCCATCCCAACTATGCTACTATCAAACCAATGTGCTAGCTACTGTCCATCCCAACTATGCCAACAAACCTATGTGCTAGCTACTGTCCATCCCAACTATGCTACTATCAAACCAATGTGCTAGCTACTGTCCATCCCAAGTATGCAACTATCAAACCAATGTGCTAGCTACTGTACATCCCAACTATGCTACTATCAAACCAATGTGCTAGCTACTGTCCATCCCAACTATGGTACTATCAAACCTATGTGCTAGCTACTGTCCATCCCAACTATGCTACTATCAAACCTATGTGCTAGCTACTGTCCATCCCAACTATGCTACTATCAAACCAATGTGCTAGCTACAGTCCATCCCAACTATGCTACTATCAAACCAATTTGCTAGCTACTGTCCATCCCAACTATGCTACTATCAAACCAATGTGCTAGCTACTGTCCATCCCAACTATGCTACTATCAAACCAATGTGCTAGCTACTGTCCATCCCAACTATGCTACTATCAAACCAATGTGCTAGCTACTGTCCATCCCAACTATGCTACTATCAAACCAATGTGCTAGCTACTGTCCATCCCAACTATGCTACTATCAAACCAATGTGCTAGCTACTGTCCATCCCAACTATGCTACTATCAAACCAATGTGCTAGCTACTGTCCATCCCAACTATGCCAACAAACCTATGTGCTAGCTACTGTCCATCCCAACTATGCTACTATCAAACCAATGTGCTAGCTACTGTCCATCCCAACTATGCTACTATCAAACCAATGTGCTAGCTACTGTCCATCCCAACTATGCCAACAAACCTATGTGCTAGCTACTGTCCATCCCAACTATGCTACTATCAAACCAATGTGCTAGCTACTGTCCATCCCAACTATGCTACTATCAAACCAATGTGCTAGCTACTGTACATCCCAACTATGCTATCAAACCTTTGTGCTAGCTACTGTCCATCCCAACTATGCTACTATCAAACCAATGTGCTAGCTACTGTCCATCCCAACTATGCTACTCTCAAACCAATGTGCTAGCTACTGTACATCCCAACTATGCTATCAAACTTATGTGCTAGCTACTGTACATCCCAACTATGCTACTATCAAACCAATGTGCTAGCTACTGTACATCCCAACTATGCTACTATCAAACCAATGTGCTAGCTACTGTACATCCCAACTATGCTACTATCAAACCAATGTGCTAGCTACTGTTCATCCCAACTATGCTATTAAACTTATGTGCTAGCTACTGTACATCCCAACTATGCTACTATCAAACCTATGTGCTAGCTACTGTCCATCCCAACTATGCTACTATCAAACCAATGTGCTAGCTACTGTCCATCCCAACTATGCTACTATCAAACCAATGTGCTAGCTACTGTCCATCCCAACTATGCCAACAAACCTATGTGCTAGCTACTGTCCATCCCAACTATGCTACTATCAAACCAATGTGCTAGCTACTGTCCATCCCAACTATGCTACTATCAAACCAATGTGCTAGCTACTGTACATCCCAACTATGCTATCAAACCTTTGTGCTAGCTACTGTCCATCCCAACTATGCTACTATCAAACCAATGTGCTAGCTACTGTCCATCCCAACTATGCTACTCTCAAACCAATGTGCTAGCTACTGTCCATCCCAACTATGCTATCAAACTTATGTGCTAGCTACTGTACATCCCAACTATGCTACTATCAAACCAATGTGCTAGCTACTGTACATCCCAACTATGCTACTATCAAACCAATGTGCTAGCTACTGTCCATCCCAACTATGCTACTATCAAACCAATGTGCTAGCTACTGTCCATCCCAACTATGCCAACAAACCTATGTGCTAGCTACTGTCCATCCCAACTATGCTACTATCAAACCAATGTGCTAGCTACTGTCCATCCCAAGTATGCTACTATCAAACCAATGTGCTAGCTACTGTCCATCCCAACTATGGTACTATCAAACCTATGTGCTAGCTACTGTCCATCCCAACTATGCTACTATCAAACCTATGTGCTAGCTACTGTCCATCCCAACTATGCTACCATCAAATCAATGTGCTAGCTACTGTCTATCCCAACTATGCTACTATCAAACCAATTTGCTAGCTACTGTCCATCCCAACTATGCTACTATCAAACCAATGTGCTAGCTACTGTCCATCCCAACTATGCTACTATCAAACCAATGTGCTAGCTACTGTCCATCCCAACTATGCTACTATCAAACCAATGTGCTAGCTACTGTCCATCCCAACTATGCTACTATCAAACCAATGTGCTAGCTACTGTCCATCCCAACTATGCTACTATCAAACCAATGTGCTAGCTACTGTCCATCCCAACTATGCTACTATCAAACCAATGTGCTAGCTACTGTCCATCCCAACTATGCTACTATCAAACCAATGTGCTAGCTACTGTCCATCCCAACTATGCTACTATCAAACCAATGTGCTAGCTACTGTCCATCCCAACTATGCCAACAAACCTATGTGCTAGCTACTGTCCATCCCAACTATGCTACTATCAAACCAATGTGCTAGCTACTGTCCATCCCAACTATGCTACTATCAAACCAATGTGCTAGCTACTGTCCATCCCAACTATGCTACTATCAAACCAATGTGCTAGCTACTGTCCATCCCAACTATGCTACTATCAAACCAATGTGCTAGCTACTGTCCATCCCAACTATGCCAACAAACCTATGTGCTAGCTACTGTCCATCCCAACTATGCTACTATCAAACCAATGTGCTAGCTACTGTCCATCCCAACTATGCAACTATCAAACCAATGTGCTAGCAACTGTACATCCCAACTATGCTACTATCAAACCAATGTGCTAGCTACTGTCCATCCCAACTATGATACTATCAAACCTATGTGCTAGCTACTGTCCATCCCAACTATGCTACTATCAAACCAATGTGCTAGCTACTGTCCATCCCAACTATGCTACTATCAAACCAATGTGCTAGCTACTGTCCATCCCAACTATGCTACTATAAAACCAATGTGCTAGCTACTGTCCATCCCAACTATGCCACTATCAAACCAATGTGCTAGCTACTGTCCATCCCAACTATGCTACTATCAAACCAATGTGCTAGCTACTGTCCATACCAACTATGCTACTATCAAACCAATGTGCTAGCTACTGTCCATCCCAACTATGCTACTATCAAACCAATGTGCTAGCTACTGTACATCCCAACTATGCTATCAAACCAATGTGCTAGCTACTGTACATCCCAACTATGCTACTATCAAACCAATGTGCTAGCTACTGTACATCCCAACTATGCTACTATCAAACCAATGTGCTAGCTACTGTCCATCCCAACTATGCTACTATCAAACCAATGTGCTAGCTACTGTCCATCCCAACTATGCTACTATCAAACCAATTTGCTAGCTACTGTCCATCCCAACTATGCTACTATCAAACCAATGTGCTAGCTACTGTCCATCCCAACTATGCTACTATCAAACCAATGTGCTAGCTACTGTCCATCCCAACTATGCTACTATCAAACCAATGTGCTAGCTACTGTCCATCCCAACTATGCTACTATCAAACCAATGTGCTAGCTACTGTCCATCCCAACTATGCTACTATCAAACCAATGTGCTAGCTACTGTCCATCCCAACTATGCTACTATCAAACCAATGTGCTAGCTACTGTCCATCCCAACTATGCTACTATCAAACCAATGTGCTAGCTACTGTCCATCCCAACTATGCTACTATCAAACCAATGTGCTAGCTACTGTCCATCCCAACTATGCTACTATCAAACCAATGTGCTAGCTACTGTCCATCCCAACTATGCTACTATCAAACCAATGTGCTAGCTACTGTCCATCCCAACTTTGCCAACAAACCTATGTGCTAGCTACTGTCCATCCCAACTATGCTACTATCAAACCAATGTGCTAGCTACTGTCCATCCCAACTATGCTACTATCAAACCAATGTGCTAGCTACTGTCCATCCCAACTATGCCAACAAACCTATGTGCTAGCTACTGTCCATCCCAACTATGCTAGTATCAAACCAATGTGCTAGCTACTGTCCATCCCAACTATGCTACTATCAAACCAATGTGCTAGCTACTGTCCATCCCAACTATGCCAACAAACCTATGTGCTAGCTACTGTCCATCCCAACTATGCTACTATCAAACCAATGTGCTAGCTACTGTCCATCCCAAGTATGCAACTATCAAACCAATGTGCTAGCTACTGTACATCCCAACTATGCTACTATCAAACCAATGTGCTAGCTACTGTCCATCCCAACTATGGTACTATCAAACCTATGTGCTAGCTACTGTCCATCCCAACTATGCTACTATCAAACCTATGTGCTAGCTACTGTCCATCCCAACTATGCTACTATCAAACCAATGTGCTAGCTACTGTCCATCCCAACTATGCTACTATCAAACCAATTTGCTAGCTACTGTCCATCCCAACTATGCTACTATCAAACCAATGTGCTAGCTACTGTCCATCCCAACTATGCTACTATCAAACCAATGTGCTAGCTACTGTCCATCCCAACTATGCTACTATCAAACCAATGTGCTAGCTACTGTCCATCCCAACTATGCTACTATCAAACCAATGTGCTAGCTACTGTCCATCCCAACTATGCTACTATCAAACCAATGTGCTAGCTACTGTCCATCCCAACTATGCTACTATCAAACCAATGTGCTAGCTACTGTCCATCCCAACTATGCCAACAAACCTATGTGCTAGCTACTGTCCATCCCAACTATGCTACTATCAAACCAATGTGCTAGCTACTGTCCATCCCAACTATGCTACTATCAAACCAATGTGCTAGCTACTGTCCATCCCAACTATGCCAACAAACCTATGTGCTAGCTACTGTCCATCCCAACTATGCTACTATCAAACCAATGTGCTAGCTACTGTCCATCCCAACTATGCTACTATCAAACCAATGTGCTAGCTACTGTACATCCCAACTATGCTATCAAACCTTTGTGCTAGCTACTGTCCATCCCAACTATGCTACTATCAAACCAATGTGCTAGCTACTGTCCATCCCAACTATGCTACTCTCAAACCAATGTGCTAGCTACTGTACATCCCAACTATGCTATCAAACTTATGTGCTAGCTACTGTACATCCCAACTATGCTACTATCAAACCAATGTGCTAGCTACTGTACATCCCAACTATGCTACTATCAAACCAATGTGCTAGCTACTGTACATCCCAACTATGCTACTCTCAAACCAATGTGCTAGCTACTGTACATCCCAACTATGCTATCAAACTTATGTGCTAGCTACTGTACATCCCAACTATGCTACTATCAAACCAATGTGCTAGCTACTGTCCATCCCAACTATGCTACTATCAAACCAATGTGCTAGCTACTGTCCATCCCAACTATGCTACTATCAAACCAATGTGCTAGCTACTGTCCATCCCAACTATGCCAACAAACCTATGTGCTAGCTACTGTCCATCCCAACTATGCTACTATCAAACCAATGTGCTAGCTACTGTCCATCCCAACTATGCTACTATCAAACCAATGTGCTAGCTACTGTCCATCCCAACTATGCCAACAAACCTATGTGCTAGCTACTGTCCATCCCAACTATGCTACTATCAAACCAATGTGCTAGCTACTGTCCATCCCAACTATGCTACTATCAAACCAATGTGCTAGCTACTGTACATCCCAACTATGCTACTATCAAACCAATGTGCTAGCTACTGTACATCCCAACTATGCTACTATCAAACCAATGTGCTAGCTACTGTCCATCCCAACTATGCTACTCTCAAACCAATGTGCTAGCTACTGTACATCCCAACTATGCTATCAAACTTATGTGCTAGCTACTGTACATCCCAACTATGCTACTATCAAACCAATGTGCTAGCTACTGTACATCCCAACTATGCTACTATCAAACCAATGTGCTAGCTACTGTACATCCCAACTATGCTACTATCAAACCAATGTGCTAGCTACTGTTCATCCCAACTATGCTATTAAACTTATGTGCTAGCTACTGTTCATCCCAACTATGCTATTAAACTTATGTGCTAGCTACTGTACATCCCAACTATGCTACTATCAAACCAATGTGCTAGCTACTGTACATACCAACTATGCTACCATCAAACATATGTGCTAGCAACATCCCAACTATGCTACTATCAAACCAATGTGCTAGCTACTGTACATCCCAACTATGCTATCAAACCAATGTGCTAGCTACTGTACATCCCAACTATGCTACTATCAAACCAATGTGCTAGCTACTGTACATCCCAACTATGCTACTATCAAACCAATGTGCTAGCTACTGTACATCCCAACTATGCTACTATCAAACCTATGTGCTAGCTACTGTCCATCCCAACTATGCTACTATCAAACCAATGTGCTAGCTACTGTCCATCCCAACTATGCTACTATCAAACCAATGTGCTAGCTACTGTCCATCCCAACTATGCTACTATCAAACCAATGTGCTAGCTACGGTCCATCCCAACTATGCTACTATCAAACCAATGTGCTAGCTACTGTCCATCCCAACTATGCTACTATCAAACCAATGTGCTAGCTACTGTCCATCCCAACTATGCTACTATCAAACCAATGTGCTGGCTACTGTCCATCCCAACTATGCTACTATCAAACCAATGTGCTAGCTACTGTACATCCCAACTATGCTACTATCAAACCAATGTGCTAGCTACTGTACATCCCAACTATGCTACTATCAAACCTATGTGCTAGCTACTGTCCATCCCAACTATGCAACTATCAAACCAATGTGCTAGCTACTGTACATCCCAACTATGCTACTATCAAACCAATGTGCTAGCTACTGTACATCCCAACTATGCTACTATCAAACCAATGTGCTAGCTACTGTCCATCCCAACTATGCTACTATCAAACCAATGTGCTAGCTACTGTCCATCCCAACTATGCTACTATCAAACCAATGTGCTGGCTACTGTCCATCCCAACTATGCTACTATCAAACCAATGTGCTAGCTACTGTACATCCCAACTATGCTACTATCAAACCAATGTGCTAGCTACTGTACATCCCAACTATGCTACTATCAAACCTATGTGCTAGCTACTGTCCATCCCAACTATGCAACTATCAAACCAATGTGCTAGCTACTGTACATCCCAACTATGCTACTATCAAACCAATGTGCTAGCTACTGTACATCCCAACTATGCTACTCTCAAACCAATGTGCTAGCTACTGTACATCCCAACTATGCTATCAAACTTATGTGCTAGCTACTGTACATCCCAACTATGCTACTATCAAACCAATGTGCTAGCTACTGTACATCCCAACTATGCTACTATCAAACCAATGTGCTAGCTACTGTACATCCCAACTATGCTACTATCAAACCAATGTGCTAGCTACTGTCCATCCCAACTATGCTACTATCAAACCAATGTGCTAGCTACTGTCCATCCCAACTATGCTACTATCAAACCAATGTGCTAGCTACTGTCCATCCCAACTATGCCAACAAACCTATGTGCTAGCTACTGTCCATCCCAACTATGCTACTATCAAACCAATGTGCTAGCTACTGTCCATCCCAACTATGCTACTATCAAACCAATGTGCTAGCTACTGTCCATCCCAACTATGCCAACAAACCTATGTGCTAGCTACTGTCCATCCCAACTATGCTACTATCAAACCAATGTGCTAGCTACTGTCCATCCCAACTATGCTACTATCAAACCAATGTGCTAGCTACTGTACATCCCAACTATGCTATCAAACCTTTGTGCTAGCTACTGTCCATCCCAACTATGCTACTATCAAACCAATGTGCTAGCTACTGTCCATCCCAACTATGCTACTCTCAAACCAATGTGCTAGCTACTGTACATCCCAACTATGCTATCAAACTTATGTGCTAGCTACTGTACATCCCAACTATGCTACTATCAAACCAATGTGCTAGCTACTGTACATCCCAACTATGCTACTATCAAACCAATGTGCTAGCTACTGTACATCCCAACTATGCTACTATCAAACCAATGTGCTAGCTACTGTTCATCCCAACTATGCTATTAAACTTATGTGCTAGCTACTGTACATCCCAACTATGCTACTATCAAACCAATGTGCTAGCTACTGTACATACCAACTATGCTACCATCAAACATATGTGCTAGCAACATCCCAACTATGCTACTATCAAACCAATGTGCTAGCTACTGTACATCCCAACTATGCTATCAAACCAATGTGCTAGCTACTGTACATCCCAACTATGCTACTATCAAACCAATGTGCTAGCTACTGTACATCCCAACTATGCTACTATCAAACCAATGTGCTAGCTACTGTACATCCCAACTATGCTACTATCAAACCTATGTGCTAGCTACTGTCCATCCCAACTATGCTACTATCAAACCAATGTGCTAGCTACTGTCCATCCCAACTATGCTACTATCAAACCAATGTGCTAGCTACTGTCCATCCCAACTATGCTACTATCAAACCAATGTGCTAGCTACGGTCCATCCCAACTATGCTACTATCAAACCAATGTGCTAGCTACTGTCCATCCCAACTATGCTACTATCAAACCAATGTGCTAGCTACTGTCCATCCCAACTATGCTACTATCAAACCAATGTGCTGGCTACTGTCCATCCCAACTATGCTACTATCAAACCAATGTGCTAGCTACTGTACATCCCAACTATGCTACTATCAAACCAATGTGCTAGCTACTGTACATCCCAACTATGCTACTATCAAACCTATGTGCAAGCTACTGTCCATCCCAACTATGCAACTATCAAACCAATGTGCTAGCTACTGTACATCCCAACTATGCTACTATCAAACCAATGTGCTAGCTACTGTACATCCCAACTATGCTACTATCAAACCAATGTGCTAGCTACTGTCCATCCCAACTATGCTACTAACAAACCAATGTGCTAGCTACTGTCCATCCCAACTATGCTACTATCAAACCAATGTGCTAGCTACTGTCCATCCCAACTATGCTACTATCAAACCAATGTGCTAGCTACTGCCCATCCCAACTATGCTACTAACAAACCTATGTGCTAGCTACTGTCCATCCCAACTATGCTACTATCAAACCAATGTGCTAGCTACTGCCCATCCCAACTATGCTACTAACAAACCAATGTGCTAGCTACTGTCCATCCCAGCTATGCTACTATCAAACCAATGTGCTAGCTACTGTCCATCCCAGCTATGCTACAATCAAACCAATGTGCTAGCTACTGTACATCCCAACTATGCTACTATCAAACCAATGTGCTAGCTACTGTCCATCCCAACTATGCTACTATCAAACCAATGTGCTAGCTACTGTCCATCCCAACTATGCTACTATCAAACCAATGTGCTAGCTACTGTCCATCCCAACTATGCTACTATCAAACCAATGTGCTAGCTACTGTCCATCCCAACTATGCCAACAAACCTATGTGCTAGCTACTGTCCATCCCAACTATGCTACTATCAAACCAATGTGCTAGCTACTGTCCATCCCAACTATGCTACTATCAAACCAATGTGCTAGCTACTGTCCATCCCAACTATGCCAACAAACCTATGTGCTAGCTACTGTCCATCCCAACTATGCTACTATCAAACCAATGTGCTAGCTACTGTCCATCCCAACTATGCTACTATCAAACCAATGTGCTAGCTACTGTACATCCCAACTATGCTATCAAACCTATGTGCAAGCTACTGTCCATCCCAACTATGCTACTATCAAACCAATGTGCTAGCTACTGTCCATCCCAACTATGCTACTATCAAACCAATGTGCTAGCTACTGTACATCCCAACTATGCTATCAAACTTATGTGCTAGCTACTGTACATCCCAACTATGCTACTATCAAACCAATGTGCTAGCTACTGTACATCCCAACTATGCTACTATCAAACCAATGTGCTAGCTACTGTACATCCCAACTATGCTACTATCAAACCAATGTGCTAGCTACTGTTCATCCCAACTATGCTATTAAACTTATGTGCTAGCTACTGTACATCCCAACTATGCTTCTATCAAACCAATGTGCTAGCTACTGTACATACCAACTATGCTACCATCAAACATATGTGCTAGCAACATCCCAACTATGCTACTATCAAACCAATGTGCTAGCTACTGTCCATCCCAACTATGCTACTATCAAACCAATGTGCTAGCTACTGTCCATCCCAACTATGCCAACAAACCTATGTGCTAGCTACTGTCCATCCCAACTATGCTACTATCAAACCAATGTGCTAGCTACTGTCCATCCCAACTATGCTACTATCAAACCAATGTGCTAGCTACTGTCCATCCCAACTATGCTACTATCAAACCAATGTGCTAGCTACTGTCCATCCCAACTATGCTACTATCAAACCAATGTGCTAGCTACTGTCCATCCCAACTATGCCAACAAACCTATGTGCTAGCTACTGTCCATCCCAACTATGCAACTATCAAACCAATGTGCTAGCAACTGTACATCCCAACTATGCTACTATCAAACCAATGTGCTAGCTACTGTCCATCCCAACTATGATACTATCAAACCTATGTGCTAGCTACTGTCCATCCCAACTATGCTACTATCAAACCAATGTGCTAGCTACTGTCCATCCCAACTATGCCACTATCAAACCAATGTGCTAGCTACTGTCCATCCCAACTATGCTACTATCAAACCAATGTGCTAGCTACTGTCCATCCCAACTATGCTACTATCAAACCAATGTGCTAGCTACTGTACATCCCAACTATGCTATCAAACCAATGTGCTAAGTACTGTACATCCCAACTATGCTACTGTCAAACCAATGTGCTAGCTACTATACATCCCAACTATGCTACTATCAAACCAATGTGCTAGCTACTGTACATCCCAACTATGCTACTATCAAACCAATGTGCTAGCTACTGTACATCCCAACTATGCTACTATCAAACCAATGTGCTAGCTACTGTCCATCCCAACTATGCTACTATCAAACCAATGTGCTAGCTACTGTCCATCCCAACTATGCTACTATCAAACCAATTTGCTAGCTACTGTCCATCCCAACTATGCTACTATCAAACCAATGTGCTAGCTACTGTCCATCCCAACTATGCTACTATCAAACCAATGTGCTAGCTACTGTCCATCCCAACTATGCTACTATCAAACCAATGTGCTAGCTACTGTCCATCCCAACTATGCTACTATCAAACCAATGTGCTAGCTACTGTCCATCCCAACTATGCTACTATCAAACCAATGTGCTAGCTACTGTCCATCCCAACTATGCTACTATCAAACCAATGTGCTAGCTACTGTCCATCCCAACTATGCTACTATCAAACCAATGTGCTAGCTACTGTCCATCCCAACTATGCTACTATCAAACCAATGTGCTAGCTACTGTCCATCCCAACTATGCCAACAAACCTATGTGCTAGCTACTGTCCATCCCAACTATGCTACTATCAAACCAATGTGCTAGCTACTGTCCATCCCAACTATGCTACTATCAAACCAATGTGCTAGCTACTGTCCATCCCAACTATGCTACTATCAAACCAATGTGCTAGCTACTGTCCATCCCAACTATGCCAACAAACCTATGTGCTAGCTACTGTCCATCCCAACTATGCTAGTATCAAACCAATGTGCTAGCTACTGTCCATCCCAACTATGCTACTATCAAACCAATGTGCTAGCTACTGTCCATCCCAACTATGCCAACAAACCTATGTGCTAGCTACTGTCCATCCCAACTATGCTACTATCAAACCAATGTGCTAGCTACTGTCCATCCCAAGTATGCAACTATCAAACCAATGTGCTAGCTACTGTACATCCCAACTATGCTACTATCAAAACAATGTGCTAGCTACTGTCCATCCCAACTATGGTACTATCAAACCTATGTGCTAGCTACTGTCCATCCCAACTATGCTACTATCAAACCTATGTGCTAGCTACTGTCCATCCCAACTATGCTACTATCAAACCAATGTGCTAGCTACTGTCCATCCCAACTATGCCAACAAACCTATGTGCTAGCTACTGTCCATCCCAACTATGCTACTATCAAACCAATGTGCTAGCTACTGTCCATCCCAACTATGCTACTATCAAACCAATGTGCTAGCTACTGTCCATCCCAACTATGCCAACAAACCTATGTGCTAGCTACTGTCCATCCCAACTATGCTACTATCAAACCAATGTGCTAGCTACTGTCCATCCCAACTATGCTACTATCAAACCAATGTGCTAGCTACTGTACATCCCAACTATGCTATCAAACCTTTGTGCTAGCTACTGTCCATCCCAACTATGCTACTATCAAACCAATGTGCTAGCTACTGTCCATCCCAACTATCCTACTCTCAAACCAATGTGCTAGCTACTGTACATCCCAACTATGCTATCAAACTTATGTGCTAGCTACTGTACATCCCAACTATGCTACTATCAAACCAATGTGCTAGCTACTGTACATCCCAACTATGCTACTATCAAACCAATGTGCTAGCTACTGTACATCCCAACTATGCTACTATCAAACCAATGTGCTAGCTACTGTTCATCCCAACTATGCTATTAAACTTATGTGCTAGCTACTGTACATCCCAACTATGCTACTATCAAACCAATGTGCTAGCTACTGTACATACCAACTATGCTACCATCAAACATATGTGCTAGCAACATCCCAACTATGCTACTATCAAACCAATGTGCTAGCTACTGTACATCCCAACTATGCTATCAAACCAATGTGCTAGCTACTGTACATCCCAACTATGCTACTATAAAACCAATGTGCTAGCTACTGTACATCCCAACTATGCTACTATCAAACCAATGTGCTAGCTACTGTACATCCCAACTATGCTACTATCAAACCTATGTGCTAGCTACTGTCCATCCCAACTATGCTACTATCAAACCAATGTGCTAGCTACTGTCCATCCCAACTATGCTACTATCAAACCAATGTGCTAGCTACTGTCCATCCCAACTATGCTACTATCAAACCAATGTGCTAGCTACGGTCCATCCCAACTATGCTACTATCAAACCAATGTGCTAGCTACTGTCCATCCCAACTATGCTACTATCAAACCAATGTGCTAGCTACTGTCCATCCCAACTATGCTACTATCAAACCAATGTGCTGGCTACTGTCCATCCCAACTATGCTACTATCAAACCAATGTGCTAGCTACTGTCCATCCCAACTATGCTACTATCAAACCAATGTGCTAGCTACTGTACATCCCAACTATGCTATCAAACTTATGTGCTAGCTACTGTACATCCCAACTATGCTACTATCAAACCAATGTGCTAGCTACTGTACATCCCAACTATGCTACTATCAAACCAATGTGCTAGCTACTGTACATCCCAACTATGCTACTATCAAACCTATGTGCTAGCTACTGTCCATCCCAACTATGCAACTATCAAACCAATGTGCTAGCTACTGTACATCCCAACTATGCTACTATCAAACCAATGTGCTAGCTACTGTACATCCCAACTATGCTACTATCAAACCAATGTGCTAGCTACTGTCCATCCCAACTATGCTACTAACAAACCAATGTGCTAGCTACTGTCCATCCCAACTATGCTACTATCAAACCAATGTGCTAGCTACTGTCCATCCCAACTATGCTACTATCAAACCAATGTGCTAGCTACTGCCCATCCCAACTATGCTACTAACAAACCTATGTGCTAGCTACTGTCCATCCCAACTATGCTACTATCAAACCAATGTGCTAGCTACTGCCCATCCCAACTATGCTACTAACAAACCAATGTGCTAGCTACTGTCCATCCCAGCTATGCTACTATCAAACCAATGTGCTAGCTACTGTCCATCCCAGCTATGCTACTATCAAACCAATGTGCTAGCTACTGTACATCCCAACTATGCTACTATCAAACCAATGTGCTAGCTACTGTCCATCCCAACTATGCTACTAACAAACCAACGTGCTAGCTACTGTCCATCCCAACTATGCTACTATCAAACCAATGTGCTAGCTACTGTCCATCCCAACTATGCTACTATCAAACCAATGTGCTAGCTACTGCCCATCCCAACTATGCTACTAACAAACCTATGTGCTAGCTACTGTCCATCCCAACTATGCTACTAACAAACCTATGTGCTAGCTACTGCCCATCCCAACTATGCTACTAACAAACCAATGTGCTAGCTACTGTCCATCCCAGCTATGCTACTATCAAACCAATGTGCTAGCTACTGTCCATCCCAACTATGCTACTATCAAACCAATGTGCTAGCTACTGTACATCCCAACTATGCTACTATCAAACCAATGGGCTAGCTACTGTCCTTCCCAACTATGGTACTATCAAACCAACGTGCTAGCTGCTGTCCATCCCAACTATGCTATCAAACCAACGTGCTAGCTGCTGTCCATCCCAACTATGCTACTATCAAACCAACGTGCTAGCTACTGTCCATCCCAACTATGCTACTATCAAACCAACGTGCTAGCTACTGTCCATCCCAACTATGCTTCTATCAAACCAATGTGCTAGCTACTGCCCACCCCAACTATGCTACTAACAAACCAATGTGCTAGCTACTGTCCATCCCAACTATGCTACTATCAAACCAATGTGCTAGCTACTGCCCATCCCAACTATGCTACTAACAAACCAATGTGCTAGCTACTGTCCATCCAAACTATGCTACTATCAAACCAATGTGCTAGCTACTGTCCATCCAAACTATGCTACTATCAAACCAATGTGCTAGCTACTGTCCATCCCAACTATGCTACTATCAAACCAATGTGCTAGCTACTGTCCATCCCAACTATGCTACTATCAAACCAATGTGCTAGCTACTGTCCATCCCAACTATGCTACTATCAAACCAATGTGCTAGCTACTGTCCATCCCAACTATGCCAACAAACCTATGTGCTAGCTACTGTCCATCCCAACTATGCTACTATCAAACCAATGTGCTAGCTACTGTCCATCCCAACTATGCTACTATCAAACCAATGTGCTAGCTACTGTCCATCCCAACTATGCCAACAAACCTATGTGCTAGCTACTGTCCATCCCAACTATGCTACTATCAAACCAATGTGCTAGCTACTGTCCATCCCAACTATGCTACTATCAAACCAATGTGCTAGCTACTGTACATCCCAACTATGCTATCAAACCTTTGTGCTAGCTACTGTCCATCCCAACTATGCTACTATCAAACCAATGTGCTAGCTACTGTCCATCCCAACTATGCTACTCTCAAACCAATGTGCTAGCTACTGTACATCCCAACTATGCTATCAAACTTATGTGCTAGCTACTGTACATCCCAACTATGCTACTATCAAACCAATGTGCTAGCTACTGTACATCCCAACTATGCTACTATCAAACCAATGTGCTAGCTACTGTACATCCCAACTATGCTACTATCAAACCAATGTGCTAGCTACTGTTCATCCCAACTATGCTATGACACGTATGTGCTAGCTACTGTACATCCCAACTATGCTACTATCAAACCAATGTGCTAGCTACTGTACATACCAACTATGCTACCATCAAACATATGTGCTAGCAACATCCCAACTATGCTACTATCAAACCAATGTGCTAGCTACTGTACATCCCAACTATGCTATCAAACCAATGTGCTAGCTACTGTACATCCCAACTATGCTACTATCAAACCAATGTGCTAGCTACTGTACATCCCAACTATGCTACTATCAAACCAATGTGCTAGCTACTGTACATCCCAACTATGCTACTATCAAACCTATGTGCTAGCTACTGTCCATCCCAACTATGCTACTATCAAACCAATGTGCTAGCTACTGCCCATCCCAACTATGCTACTAACAAACCAATGTGCTAGCTACTGTCCATCCCAACTATGCTACTATCAAACCAATGTGCTAGCTACTGTACATCCCAACTATGCTACTATCAAACCTATGTGCTAGCTACTGTACATCCCAACTATGCTACTATCAAACCAATGTGCTAGCTACTGTCCATCCCAACTATGCTACTATCAAACCAATGTGCTAGCTACTGCCCATCCCAACTATGCTACTAACAAACCTATGTGCTAGCTACTGTCCATCCCAACTATGCTACTATCAAACCAATGTGCTAGCTACTGCCCATCCCAACTATGCTACTAACAAACCAATGTGCTAGCTACTGTCCATCCCAGCTATGCTACTATCAAACCAATGTGCTAGCTACTGTCCATCCCAGCTATGCTACTATCAAACCAATGTGCTAGCTACTGTACATCCCAACTATGCTACTATCAAACCAATGTGCTAGCTACTGTCCATCCCAACTATGCTACTAACAAACCAACGTGCTAGCTACTGTCCATCCCAACTATGCTACTATCAAACCAATGTGCTAGCTACTGTCCATCCCAACTATGCTACTATCAAACCAATGTGCTAGCTACTGCCCATCCCAACTATGCTACTAACAAACCTATGTGCTAGCTACTGTCCATCCCAACTATGCTACTAACAAACCTATGTGCTAGCTACTGCCCATCCCAACTATGCTACTAACAAACCAATGTGCTAGCTACTGTCCATCCCAGCTATGCTACTATCAAACCAATGTGCTAGCTACTGTCCATCCCAACTATGCTACTATCAAACCAATGTGCTAGCTACTGTACATCCCAACTATGCTACTATCAAACCAATGGGCTAGCTAATGTCCTTCCCAACTATGGTACTATCAAACCAACGTGCTAGCTGCTGTCCATCCCAACTATGCTATCAAACCAACGTGCTAGCTGCTGTCCATCCCAACTATGCTACTATCAAACCAACGTGCTAGCTACTGTCCATCCCAACTATGCTACTATCAAACCAACGTGCTAGCTACTGTCCATCCCAACTATGCTTCTATCAAACCAATGTGCTAGCTACTGCCCACCCCAACTATGCTACTAACAAACCAATGTGCTAGCTACTGTCCATCCCAACTATGCTACTATCAAACCAATGTGCTAGCTACTGCCCATCCCAACTATGCTACTAACAAACCAATGTGCTAGCTACTGTCCATCCAAACTATGCTACTATCAAACCAATGTGCTAGCTACTGTCCATCCAAACTATGCTACTATCAAACCAATGTGCTAGCTACTGTCCATCCCAACTATGCTACTATCAAACCAATGTGCTAGCTACTGTCCATCCCAACTATGCTACTATCAAACCAATGTGCTAGCTACTGTCCATCCCAACTATGCTACTATCAAACCAATGTGCTAGCTACTGTCCATCCCAACTATGCCAACAAACCTATGTGCTAGCTACTGTCCATCCCAACTATGCTACTATCAAACCAATGTGCTAGCTACTGTCCATCCCAACTATGCTACTATCAAACCAATGTGCTAGCTACTGTCCATCCCAACTATGCCAACAAACCTATGTGCTAGCTACTGTCCATCCCAACTATGCTACTATCAAACCAATGTGCTAGCTACTGTCCATCCCAACTATGCTACTATCAAACCAATGTGCTAGCTACTGTACATCCCAACTATGCTATCAAACCTTTGTGCTAGCTACTGTCCATCCCAACTATGCTACTATCAAACCAATGTGCTAGCTACTGTCCATCCCAACTATGCTACTCTCAAACCAATGTGCTAGCTACTGTACATCCCAACTATGCTATCAAACTTATGTGCTAGCTACTGTACATCCCAACTATGCTACTATCAAACCAATGTGCTAGCTACTGTACATCCCAACTATGCTACTATCAAACCAATGTGCTAGCTACTGTACATCCCAACTATGCTACTATCAAACCAATGTGCTAGCTACTGTTCATCCCAACTATGCTATGAAACGTATGTGCTAGCTACTGTACATCCCAACTATGCTACTATCAAACCAATGTGCTAGCTACTGTACATACCAACTATGCTACCATCAAACATATGTGCTAGCAACATCCCAACTATGCTACTATCAAACCAATGTGCTAGCTACTGTACATCCCAACTATGCTATCAAACCAATGTGCTAGCTACTGTACATCCCAACTATGCTACTATCAAACCAATGTGCTAGCTACTGTACATCCCAACTATGCTACTATCAAACCAATGTGCTAGCTACTGTACATCCCAACTATGCTACTATCAAACCTATGTGCTAGCTACTGTCCATCCCAACTATGCTACTATCAAACCAATGTGCTAGCTACTGCCCATCCCAACTATGCTACTAACAAACCAATGTGCTAGCTACTGTCCATCCCAACTATGCTACTATCAAACCAATGTGCTAGCTACTGTACATCCCAACTATGCTACTATCAAACCTATGTGCTAGCTACTGTACATCCCAACTATGCTACTATCAAACCAATGTGCTAGCTACTGTCCATCCCAACTATGCTACTATCAAACCAATTTGCTAGCTACTGTCCATCCCAACTATGCTACTATCAAACCAATGTGCTAGCTACTGTCCATCCCAACTATGCTACTATCAAACCAATGTGCTAGCTACTGTCCATCCCAACTATGCTACTATCAAACCAATGTGCTAGCTACTGTCCATCCCAACTATGCTACTATCAAACCAATGTGCTAGCTACTGTCCATCCCAACTATGCTACTATCAAACCAATGTGCTAGCTACTGTCCATCCCAACTATGCTACTATCAAACCAATGTGCTAGCTACTGTCCATCCCAACTATGCCAACAAACCTATGTGCTAGCTACTGTCCATCCCAACTATGCTACTATCAAACCAATGTGCTAGCTACTGTCCATCCCAACTATGCTACTATCAAACCAATGTGCTAGCTACTGTCCATCCCAACTATGCCAACAAACCTATGTGCTAGCTACTGTCCATCCCAACTATGCTACTATCAAACCAATGTGCTAGCTACTGTCCATCCCAACTATGCTACTATCAAACCAATGTGCTAGCTACTGTACATCCCAACTATGCTATCAAACCTTTGTGCTAGCTACTGTCCATCCCAACTATGCTACTATCAAACCAATGTGCTAGCTACTGTCCATCCCAACTATGCTACTCTCAAACCAATGTGCTAGCTACTGTACATCCCAACTATGCTATCAAACTTATGTGCTAGCTACTGTACATCCCAACTATGCTACTATCAAACCAATGTGCTAGCTACTGTACATCCCAACTATGCTACTATCAAACCAATGTGCTAGCTACTGTACATCCCAACTATGCTACTATCAAACCAATGTGCTAGCTACTGTTCATCCCAACTATGCTATTAAACTTATGTGCTAGCTACTGTACATCCCAACTATGCTACTATCAAACCAATGTGCTAGCTACTGTACATACCAACTATGCTACCATCAAACATATGTGCTAGCAACATCCCAACTATGCTACTATCAAACCAATGTGCTAGCTACTGTACATCCCAACTATGCTATCAAACCAATGTGCTAGCTACTGTACATCCCAACTATGCTACTATCAAACCAATGTGCTAGCTACTGTACATCCCAACTATGCTACTATCAAACCAATGTGCTAGCTACTGTACATCCCAACTATGCTACTATCAAACCTATGTGCTAGCTACTGTCCATCCCAACTATGCTACTATCAAACCAATGTGCTAGCTACTGTCCATCCCAACTATGCTACTATCAAACCAATGTGCTAGCTACTGTCCATCCCAACTATGCTACTATCAAACCAATGTGCTAGCTACGGTCCATCCCAACTATGCTACTATCAAACCAATGTGCTAGCTACTGTCCATCCCAACTATGCTACTATCAAACCAATGTGCTAGCTACTGTCCATCCCAACTATGCTACTATCAAACCAATGTGCTGGCTACTGTCCATCCCAACTATGCTACTATCAAACCAATGTGCTAGCTACTGTCCATCCCAACTATGCTACTATCAAACCAATGTGCTAGCTACTGTACATCCCAACTATGCTATCAAACTTATGTGCTAGCTACTGTACATCCCAACTATGCTACTATCAAACCAATGTGCTAGCTACTGTACATCCCAACTATGCTACTATCAAACCAATGTGCTAGCTACTGTACATCCCAACTATGCTACTATCAAACCTATGTGCTAGCTACTGTCCATCCCAACTATGCAACTATCAAACCAATGTGCTAGCTACTGTACATCCCAACTATGCTACTATCAAACCAATGTGCTAGCTACTGTACATCCCAACTATGCTACTATCAAACCAATGTGCTAGCTACTGCCCATCCCAACTATGCTACTAACAAACCTATGTGCTAGCTACTGTCCATCCCAACTATGCTACTAACAAACCTATGTGCTAGCTACTGCCCATCCCAACTATGCTACTAACAAACCAATGTGCTAGCTACTGTCCATCCCAGCTATGCTACTATCAAACCAATGTGCTAGCTACTGTCCATCCCAACTATGCTACTATCAAACCAATGTGCTAGCTACTGTACATCCCAACTATGCTACTATCAAACCAATGGGCTAGCTACTGTCCTTCCCAACTATGGTACTATCAAACCAACGTGCTAGCTGCTGTCCATCCCAACTATGCTATCAAACCAACGTGCTAGCTGCTGTCCATCCCAACTATGCTACTATCAAACCAACGTGCTAGCTACTGTCCATCCCAACTATGCTACTATCAAACCAACGTGCTAGCTACTGTCCATCCCAACTATGCTTCTATCAAACCAATGTGCTAGCTACTGCCCACCCCAACTATGCTACTAACAAACCAATGTGCTAGCTACTGTCCATCCCAACTATGCTACTATCAAACCAATGTGCTAGCTACTGCCCATCCCAACTATGCTACTAACAAACCAATGTGCTAGCTACTGTCCATCCAAACTATGCTACTATCAAACCAATGTGCTAGCTACTGTCCATCCAAACTATGCTACTATCAAACCAATGTGCTAGCTACTGTCCATCCCAACTATGCTACTATCAAACCAATGTGCTAGCTACTGTCCATCCCAACTATGCTACTATCAAACCAATGTGCTAGCTACTGTCCATCCCAACTATGCTACTATCAAACCAATGTGCTAGCTACTGTCCATCCCAACTATGCCAACAAACCTATGTGCTAGCTACTGTCCATCCCAACTATGCTACTATCAAACCAATGTGCTAGCTACTGTCCATCCCAACTATGCTACTATCAAACCAATGTGCTAGCTACTGTCCATCCCAACTATGCCAACAAACCTATGTGCTAGCTACTGTCCATCCCAACTATGCTACTATCAAACCAATGTGCTAGCTACTGTCCATCCCAACTATGCTACTATCAAACCAATGTGCTAGCTACTGTACATCCCAACTATGCTATCAAACCTTTGTGCTAGCTACTGTCCATCCCAACTATGCTACTATCAAACCAATGTGCTAGCTACTGTCCATCCCAACTATGCTACTCTCAAACCAATGTGCTAGCTACTGTACATCCCAACTATGCTATCAAACTTATGTGCTAGCTACTGTACATCCCAACTATGCTACTATCAAACCAATGTGCTAGCTACTGTACATCCCAACTATGCTACTATCAAACCAATGTGCTAGCTACTGTACATCCCAACTATGCTACTATCAAACCAATGTGCTAGCTACTGTTCATCCCAACTATGCTATGAAACGTATGTGCTAGCTACTGTACATCCCAACTATGCTACTATCAAACCAATGTGCTAGCTACTGTACATACCAACTATGCTACCATCAAACATATGTGCTAGCAACATCCCAACTATGCTACTATCAAACCAATGTGCTAGCTACTGTACATCCCAACTATGCTATCAAACCAATGTGCTAGCTACTGTACATCCCAACTATGCTACTATCAAACCAATGTGCTAGCTACTGTACATCCCAACTATGCTACTATCAAACCAATGTGCTAGCTACTGTACATCCCAACTATGCTACTATCAAACCTATGTGCTAGCTACTGTCCATCCCAACTATGCTACTATCAAACCAATGTGCTAGCTACTGCCCATCCCAACTATGCTACTAACAAACCAATGTGCTAGCTACTGTCCATCCCAACTATGCTACTATCAAACCAATGTGCTAGCTACTGTACATCCCAACTATGCTACTATCAAACCTATGTGCTAGCTACTGTACATCCCAACTTTGCTACTATCAAACCAATGTGCTAGCTACTGTCCATCCCAACTATGCTACTATCAAACCAATTTGCTAGCTACTGTCCATCCCAACTATGCTACTATCAAACCAATGTGCTAGCTACTGTCCATCCCAACTATGCTACTATCAAACCAATGTGCTAGCTACTGTCCATCCCAACTATGCTACTATCAAACCAATGTGCTAGCTACTGTCCATCCCAACTATGCTACTATCAAACCAATGTGCTAGCTACTGTCCATCCCAACTATGCTACTATCAAACCAATGTGCTAGCTACTGTCCATCCCAACTATGCTACTATCAAACCAATGTGCTAGCTACTGTCCATCCCAACTATGCCAACAAACCTATGTGCTAGCTACTGTCCATCCCAACTATGCTACTATCAAACCAATGTGCTAGCTACTGTCCATCCCAACTATGCTACTATCAAACCAATGTGCTAGCTACTGTCCATCCCAACTATGCCAACAAACCTATGTGCTAGCTACTGTCCATCCCAACTATGCTACTATCAAACCAATGTGCTAGCTACTGTCCATCCCAACTATGCTACTATCAAACCAATGTGCTAGCTACTGTACATCCCAACTATGCTATCAAACCTTTGTGCTAGCTACTGTCCATCCCAACTATGCTACTATCAAACCAATGTGCTAGCTACTGTCCATCCCAACTATGCTACTCTCAAACCAATGTGCTAGCTACTGTACATCCCAACTATGCTATCAAACTTATGTGCTAGCATCTGTACATCCCAACTATGCTACTATCAAACCAATGTGCTAGCTACTGTACATCCCAACTATGCTACTATCAAACCAATGTGCTAGCTACTGTACATCCCAACTATGCTACTATCAAACCAATGTGCTAGCTACTGTTCATCCCAACTATGCTATTAAACTTATGTGCTAGCTACTGTACATCCCAACTATGCTACTATCAAACCAATGTGCTAGCTACTGTACATACCAACTATGCTACCATCAAACATATGTGCTAGCAACATCCCAACTATGCTACTATCAAACCAATGTGCTAGCTACTGTACATCCCAACTATGCTATCAAACCAATGTGCTAGCTACTGTACATCCCAACTATGCTACTATCAAACCAATGTGCTAGCTACTGTACATCCCAACTATGCTACTATCAAACCAATGTGCTAGCTACTGTACATCCCAACTATGCTACTATCAAACCTATGTGCTAGCTACTGTCCATCCCAACTATGCTACTATCAAACCAATGTGCTAGCTACTGTCCATCCCAACTATGCTACTATCAAACCAATGTGCTAGCTACTGTCCATCCCAACTATGCTACTATCAAACCAATGTGCTAGCTACGGTCCATCCCAACTATGCTACTATCAAACCAATGTGCTAGCTACTGTCCATCCCAACTATGCTACTATCAAACCAATGTGCTAGCTACTGTCCATCCCAACTATGCTACTATCAAACCAATGTGCTGGCTACTGTCCATCCCAACTATGCTACTATCAAACCAATGTGCTAGCTACTGTCCATCCCAACTATGCTACTATCAAACCAATGTGCTAGCTACTGTACATCCCAACTATGCTATCAAACTTATGTGCTAGCTACTGTACATCCCAACTATGCTACTATCAAACCAATGTGCTAGCTACTGTACATCCCAACTATGCTACTATCAAACCAATGTGCTAGCTACTGTACATCCCAACTATGCTACTATCAAACCTATGTGCTAGCTACTGTCCATCCCAACTATGCAACTATCAAACCAATGTGCTAGCTACTGTACATCCCAACTATGCTACTATCAAACCAATGTGCTAGCTACTGTACATCCCAACTATGCTACTATCAAACCAATGTGCTAGCTACTGTCCATCCCAACTATGCTACTAACAAACCAATGTGCTAGCTACTGTCCATCCCAACTATGCTACTATCAAACCAATGTGCTAGCTACTGTCCATCCCAACTATGCTACTATCAAACCAATGTGCTAGCTACTGCCCATCCCAACTATGCTACTAACAAACCTATGTGCTAGCTACTGTCCATCCCAACTATGCTACTATCAAACCAATGTGCTAGCTACTGCCCATCCCAACTATGCTACTAACAAACCAATGTGCTAGCTACTGTCCATCCCAGCTATGCTACTATCAAACCAATGTGCTAGCTACTGCCCATCCCAACTATGCTACTAACAAACCTATGTGCTAGCTACTGTCCATCCCAACTATGCTACTATCAAACCAATGTGCTAGCTACTGCCCATCCCAACTATGCTACTAACAAACCAATGTGCTAGCTACTGTCCATCCCAGCTATGCTACTATCAAACCAATGTGCTAGCTACTGTCCATCCCAGCTATGCTACTATCAAACCAATGTGCTAGCTACTGTACATCCCAACTATGCTACTATCAAACCAATGTGCTAGCTACTGTCCATCCCAACTATGCTACTAACAAACCAACGTGCTAGCTACTGTCCATCCCAACTATGCTACTATCAAACCAATGTGCTAGCTACTGTCCATCCCAACTATGCTACTATCAAACCAATGTGCTAGCTACTGCCCATCCCAACTATGCTACTAACAAACCTATGTGCTAGCTACTGTCCATCCCAACTATGCTACTAACAAACCTATGTGCTAGCTACTGCCCATCCCAACTATGCTACTAACAAACCAATGTGCTAGCTACTGTCCATCCCAGCTATGCTACTATCAAACCAATGTGCTAGCTACTGTCCATCCCAACTATGCTACTATCAAACCAATGTGCTAGCTACTGTACATCCCAACTATGCTACTATCAAACCAATGGGCTAGCTACTGTCCATCCCAGCTATGCTACTATCAAACCAATGTGCTAGCTACTGTCCATCCCAGCTATGCTACTATCAAACCAATGTGCTAGCTACTGTACATCCCAACTATGCTACTATCAAACCAATGTGCTAGCTACTGTCCATCCCAACTATGCTACTAACAAACCAACGTGCTAGCTACTGTCCATCCCAACTATGCTACTATCAAACCAATGTGCTAGCTACTGTCCATCCCAACTATGCTACTATCAAACCAATGTGCTAGCTACTGCCCATCCCAACTATGCTACTAACAAACCTATGTGCTAGCTACTGTCCATCCCAACTATGCTACTAACAAACCTATGTGCTAGCTACTGCCCATCCCAACTATGCTACTAACAAACCAATGTGCTAGCTACTGTCCATCCCAGCTATGCTACTATCAAACCAATGTGCTAGCTACTGTCCATCCCAACTATGCTACTATCAAACCAATGTGCTAGCTACTGTACATCCCAACTATGCTACTATCAAACCAATGGGCTAGCTACTGTCCTTCCCAACTATGGTACTATCAAACCAACGTGCTAGCTGCTGTCCATCCCAACTATGCTATCAAACCAACGTGCTAGCTGCTGTCCATCCCAACTATGCTACTATCAAACCAACGTGCTAGCTACTGTCCATCCCAACTATGCTACTATCAAACCAACGTGCTAGCTACTGTCCATCCCAACTATGCTTCTATCAAACCAATGTGCTAGCTACTGCCCACCCCAACTATGCTACTAACAAACCAATGTGCTAGCTACTGTCCATCCCAACTATGCTACTATCAAACCAATGTGCTAGCTACTGCCCATCCCAACTATGCTACTAACAAACCAATGTGCTAGCTACTGTCCATCCAAACTATGCTACTATCAAACCAATGTGCTAGCTACTGTCCATCCAAACTATGCTACTATCAAACCAATGTGCTAGCTACTGCCCATCCCAACTATGCTACTATCAAACCAATGTGCTAGCTACTGTCCATCCCAACTATGCTACTATCAAACCTATGTGCTAGCTACTGTCCATCCCAACTATGCTACTATCAAACCAATGTGCTAGCTACTCTCCATCCCAACTATGCTACTATCAAACCAATGTGCTAGCTACTGTCCATCCCAACTATGCTACTATCAAACCAATGTGCTAGCTACTGTCCATCCCAACTATGCTACTATCAAACCAATGTGCTAGCTACTGTCCATCCCAACTATGCTACTATCAAACCTATGTGCTAGCTACTGTCCATCCCAACTATGCTACTATCAAACCAATGTGCTAGCTACGGTCCATCCCAACTATGCTACTATCAAACCAATGTGCTAGCTACTGTCCATCCCAACTATGCTACTATCAAACCAATGTGCTAGCTACTGCCCATCCCAACTATGCTACTAACAAACCAATGTGCTAGCTACTGTCCATCCCAACTATGCTACTATCAAACCAATGTGCTAGCTACTGTACATCCCAACTATGCTACTATCAAACCAATGTGCTAGCTACTGTACATCCCAACTATGCTACTATCAAACCAATGTGCTAGCTACTGTTCATCCCAACTATGCTATTAAACTTATGTGCTAGCTACTGTACATCCCAACTATGCTACTATCAAACCAATGTGCTAGCTACTGTACATACCAACTATGCTACCATCAAACATATGTGCTAGCAACATCCCAACTATGCTACTATCAAACCAATGTGCTAGCTACTGTACATCCCAACTATGCTATCAAACCAATGTGCTAGCTACTGTACATCCCAACTATGCTACTATCAAACCAATGTGCTAGCTACTGTACATCCCAACTATGCTACTATCAAACCAATGTGCTAGCTACTGTACATCCCAACTATGCTACTATCAAACCTATGTGCTAGCTACTGTCCATCCCAACTATGCTACTATCAAACCAATGTGCTAGCTACTGTCCATCCCAACTATGCTACTATCAAACCAATGTGCTAGCTACTGTCCATCCCAACTATGCTACTATCAAACCAATGTGCTAGCTACGGTCCATCCCAACTATGCTACTATCAAACCAATGTGCTAGCTACTGTCCATCCCAACTATGCTACTATCAAACCAATGTGCTAGCTACTGTCCATCCCAACTATGCTACTATCAAACCAATGTGCTAGCTACTGTCCATCCCAACTATGCTACTATCAAACCAATGTGCTGGCTACTGTCCATCCCAACTATGCTACTATCAAACCAATGTGCTAGCTACTGTCCATCCCAACTATGCTACTATCAAACCAATGTGCTAGCTACTGTACATCCAAACTATGCTATCAAACTTATGTGCTAGCTACTGTACATCCCAACTATGCTACTATCAAACCAATGTGCTAGCTACTGTACATCCCAACTATGCTACTATCAAACCAATGTGCTAGCTACTGTACATCCCAACTATGCTACTATCAAACCTATGTGCTAGCTACTGTCCATCCCAACTATGCAACTATCAAACCAATGTGCTAGCTACTGTACATCCCAACTATGCTACTATCAAACCAATGTGCTAGCTACGGTCCATCCCAACTATGCTACTATCAAACCAATGTGCTAGCTACTGTCCATCCCAACTATGCTACTATCAAACCAATGTGCTAGCTACTGCCCATCCCAACTATGCTACTAACAAACCAATGTGCTAGCTACTGTCCATCCCAACTATGCTACTATCAAACCAATGTGCTAGCTACTGTACATCCCAACTATGCTACTATCAAACCAATGTGCTAGCTACTGTACATCCCAACTATGCTACTATCAAACCAATGTGCTAGCTACTGTTCATCCCAACTATGCTATTAAACTTATGTGCTAGCTACTGTACATCCCAACTATGCTACTATCAAACCAATGTGCTAGCTACTGTACATACCAACTATGCTACCATCAAACATATGTGCTAGCAACATCCCAACTATGCTACTATCAAACCAATGTGCTAGCTACTGTACATCCCAACTATGCTATCAAACCAATGTGCTAGCTACTGTACATCCCAACTATGCTACTATCAAACCAATGTGCTAGCTACTGTACATCCCAACTATGCTACTATCAAACCAATGTGCTAGCTACTGTACATCCCAACTATGCTACTATCAAACCTATGTGCTAGCTACTGTCCATCCCAACTATGCTACTATCAAACCAATGTGCTAGCTACTGTCCATCCCAACTATGCTACTATCAAACCAATGTGCTAGCTACTGTCCATCCCAACTATGCTACTATCAAACCAATGTGCTAGCTACGGTCCATCCCAACTATGCTACTATCAAACCAATGTGCTAGCTACTGTCCATCCCAACTATGCTACTATCAAACCAATGTGCTAGCTACTGTCCATCCCAACTATGCTACTATCAAACCAATGTGCTGGCTACTGTCCATCCCAACTATGCTACTATCAAACCAATGTGCTAGCTACTGTCCATCCCAACTATGCTACTATCAAACCAATGTGCTAGCTACTGTACATCCAAACTATGCTATCAAACTTATGTGCTAGCTACTGTACATCCCAACTATGCTACTATCAAACCAATGTGCTAGCTACTGTACATCCCAACTATGCTACTATCAAACCAATGTGCTAGCTACTGTACATCCCAACTATGCTACTATCAAACCTATGTGCTAGCTACTGTCCATCCCAACTATGCAACTATCAAACCAATGTGCTAGCTACTGTACATCCCAACTATGCTACTATCAAACCAATGTGCTAGCTACTGTACATCCCAACTATGCTACTATCAAACCAATGTGCTAGCTACTGTCCATCCCAACTATGCTACTAACAAACCAATGTGCTAGCTACTGTCCATCCCAACTATGCTACTATCAAACCAATGTGCTAGCTACTGTCCATCCCAACTATGCTACTATCAAACCAATGTGCTAGCTACTGCCCATCCCAACTATGCTACTAACAAACCTATGTGCTAGCTACTGTCCATCCCAACTATGCTACTATCAAACCAATGTGCTAGCTACTGCCCATCCCAACTATGCTACAAACAAACCAATGTGCTAGCTACTGTCCATCCCAGCTATGCTACTATCAAACCAATGTGCTAGCTACTGTCCATCCCAGCTATGCTACTATCAAACCAATGTGCTAGCTACTGTACATCCCAACTATGCTACTATCAAACCAATGTGCTAGCTACTGTCCATCCCAACTATGCTACTAACAAACCAACGTGCTAGCTACTGTCCATCCCAACTATGCTACTATCAAACCAATGTGCTAGCTACTGTCCATCCCAACTATGCTACTATCAAACCAATGTGCTAGCTACTGCCCATCCCAACTATGCTACTAACAAACCTATGTGCTAGCTACTGTCCATCCCAACTATGCTACTAACAAACCTATGTGCTAGCTACTGCCCATCCCAACTATGCTACTAACAAACCAATGTGCTAGCTACTGTCCATCCCAGCTATGCTACTATCAAACCAATGTGCTAGCTACTGTCCATCCCAACTATGCTACTATCAAACCAATGTGCTAGCTACTGTACATCCCAACTATGCTACTATCAAACCAATGGGCTAGCTACTGTCCTTCCCAACTATGGTACTATCAAACCAACGTGCTAGCTGCTGTCCATCCCAACTATGCTATCAAACCAACGTGCTAGCTGCTGTCCATCCCAACTATGCTACTATCAAACCAACGTGCTAGCTACTGTCCATCCCAACTATGCTACTATCAAACCAACGTGCTAGCTACTGTCCATCCCAACTATGCTTCTATCAAACCAATGTGCTAGCTACTGCCCACCCCAACTATGCTACTAACAAACCAATGTGCTAGCTACTGTCCATCCCAACTATGCTACTATCAAACCAATGTGCTAGCTACTGCCCATCCCAACTATGCTACTAACAAACCAATGTGCTAGCTACTGTCCATCCAAACTATGCTACTATCAAACCAATGTGCTAGCTACTGTCCATCCAAACTATGCTACTATCAAACCAATGTGCTAGCTACTGCCCATCCCAACTATGCTACTATCAAACCAATGTGCTAGCTACTGTCCATCCCAACTATGCTACTATCAAACCTATGTGCTAGCTACTGTCCATCCCAACTATGCTACTATCAAACCAATGTGCTAGCTACTCTCCATCCCAACTATGCTACTATCAAACCAATGTGCTAGCTACTGTCCATCCCAACTATGCTACTATCAAACCAATGTGCTAGCTACTGTCCATCCCAACTATGCTACTATCAAACCAATGTGCTAGCTACTGTCCATCCCAACTATGCTACTATCAAACCTATGTGCTAGCTACTGTCCATCCCAACTATGCTACTATCAAACCAATGTGCTAGCTACGGTCCATCCCAACTATGCTACTATCAAACCAATGTGCTAGCTACTGTCCATCCCAACTATGCTACTATCAAACCAATGTGCTAGCTACTGTCCATCCCAAATATGCTACTATCAAACCAATGTGCTAGCTACTGTCCATCCCAACTATGCTACTATCAAACCAATGTGCTAGCTACTGTCAATCCCAACTATGCTACTATCAAACCAATGTGCTAGCTACTGTCCATCCCAACTATGCTATCAAACCTATGTGCTAGCTACTGTCCATCCCAACTATGCTTCTATCAAACCAATGTGCTAGCTACTGTCCATGCCAACTATGCTACTATCAAACCAATGTGCTAGCTACTGTCCATGCCAACTATGCTACTATCAAACCAATGTGCTAGCTACTGTCCATCCCAACTATGCTACTATCAAACCAATGTGCTAGCTACTGTCCATCCCAACTATGCTACTATCAAACCAATGTGCTAGCTACTGTCCATCCCAACTATGCTATCAAACCTATGTGCTAGCTACTGTCCATCCCAACTATGCTTCTATCAAACCAATGTGCTAGCTACTGTCCATGCCAACTATGCTACTATCAAACCAATGTGCTAGCTACTGTCCATGCCAACTATGCTACTATCAAACCAATGTGCTAGCTACTGTCCATCCCAACTATGCTACTATCAAACCAATGTGCTAGCTACTGCCCATCCCAACTATGCTACTAACAAACCAATGTGCTAGCTACTGTCCATCCCAACTATGCTATCAAACCTATGTGCTAGCTACTGTCCATCCCAACTATGCTTCTATCAAACCAATGTGCTAGCTACTGCCCATCCCAACTATGCTACTAACAAACCAATGTGCTAGCTACTGTCCATCCCAACTATACTACTATCTAACCAATGAGCTAGCTACTGCCCATCCCAACTATGCTACTATCAAACCAATGTGCTAGCTACTGTCCATCCCAACTATGCTACTATCAAACCAATGTGCTAGCTACTGTCCATCCCAACTATGCTACTATCAAACCAATGGGCTAGCTACTGTCCATCCCAACTATGCTACTATCAAACCAATGTGCTAGCTAATGTCCATCCCAACTATGCTACTATCAAGCCAATGTGCTAGCTACTGTCCATCCCAACTATGCTACTATCAAACCAACGTGCTAGCTGCTGTCCATCCCAACTATGCTACTATCAAACCAATGTGCTAGCTACTGTCCATCCCAACTATGCTACTATCAAACCAATGTGCTAGCTACTGTCCATCCCAAATATGCTACTATCAAACCAATGTGCTAGCTACTGCCCATCCCAACTATGCTACTAACAAACCAATGTGCTAGCTACTGTCCATCCCAACTATGCTACTATCAAACCAATGTGCTAGCTACTGTCCATCCCAACTATGCTACTATCAAACCAATGTGCTAGCTACTGTCCATCCCAGCTATGCTACTATCAAACCAATGTGCTAGCTACTGTCCATCCCAACTATGCTACTATCAAACCAATGTGCTAGCTACTGTCCATCCCAACTATGCTACTATCAAACCAATGTGCTAGCTACTGTACATCCCAACTATGCTACTATCAAACCAATGTGCTAGCTACTGTACATCCCAACTATGCTACTATCAAACCAATGTGCTAGCTACTGTCCATCCCAACTATGCTATCAAACCTATGTGCTAGCTACTGTCCATCCCAACTATGCTACTATCAAACCAATGTGCTAGCTACTGTCCATCCCAACTATGCTACTATCAAACCAATGTGCTAGCTACTGTCCATCCCAACTATGCTACTATCAAACCAATGTGCTAGCTAATGTCCATCCCAACTATGCTACTATCAAACCATTGGGCTAGCTACTGTCCATCCCAACTATGCTACTATCAAACCAATGTGCTAGCTAATGTCCATCCCAACTATGCTACTATCAAGCCAATGTGCTAGCTACTGTCCATCCCAACTATGCTACTATCAAACCAACGTGCTAGCTGCTGTCCATCCCAACTATGCTACTATCAAACCAATGTGCTAGCTACTGTCCATCCCATCTATGCTACTATCAAACCAATGTGCTAGCTACTGTCCATCCCGAATATGCTACTATCAAACCAATGTGCTAGCTACTGTCCATCCCAAATATGCTACTATCAAACCAATGTGCTAGCTACTGTCCATCCCAACTATGCTACTATCAAACCAATGTGCTAGCTACTGTCCATCCCAACTATGCTACTATCAAACCAATGTGCTAGCTACTGTACATCCCAACTATGCTACTATCAAACCAATGGGCTAGCTACTGTCCATCCCAACTATGCTACTATCAAACCAATGTGCTAGCTAATGTCCATCCCAACTATGCTACTATCAAGCCAATGTGCTAGCTACTGTCCATCCCAACTATGCTACTATCAAACCAACGTGCTAGCTGCTGTCCATCCCAACTATGCTACTATCAAACCAATGTGCTAGCTACTGTCCATCCCAACTATGCTACTATCAAACCAATGTGCTAGCTACTGTCCATCCCAAATATGCTACTATCAAACCAATGTGCTAGCTACTGCCCATCCCAACTATGCTACTAACAAACCAATGTGCTAGCTACTGTCCATCCCAACTATGCTACTATCAAACCAATGTGCTAGCTACTGTCCATCCCAACTATGCTACTATCAAACCAATGTGCTAGCTACTGCCCATCCCAACTATGCTACTAACAAACCTATGTGCTAGCTACTGTCCATCCCAACTATGCTACTATCAAACCAATGTGCTAGCTAATGTCCATCCCAACTATGCTACTATCAAGCCAATGTGCTAGCTACTGTCCATCCCAACTATGCTACTATCAAACCAACGTGCTAGCTGCTGTCCATCCCAACTATGCTACTATCAAACCAATGTGCTAGCTACTGTCCATCCCAACTATACTACTATCAAACCAATGTGCTAGCTACTGTCCATCCCAAATATGCTATTATCAAACCAATGTGCTAGCTACTGCCCATCCCAACTATGCTACTAACAAACCAATGTGCTAGCTACTGTCCATCCCAACTATGCTACTATCAAACCAATGTGCTAGCTACTGTCCATCCCAACTATGCTACTATCAAACCAATGTGCTAGCTACTGCCCATCCCAACTATGCTACTAACAAACCTATGTGCTAGCTACTGTCCATCCCAACTATGCTACTAACAAACCTATGTGCTAGCTACTGCCCATCCCAACTATGCTACTAACAAACCAATGTGCTAGCTACTGTCCATCCCAGCTATGCTACTATCAAACCAATGTGCTAGCTACTGTCCATCCCAACTATGCTACTATCAAACCAATGTGCTAGCTACTGTACATCCCAACTATGCTACTATCAAACCAATGGGCTAGCTACTGTCCTTCCCAACTATGGTACTATCAAACCAACGTGCTAGCTGCTGTCCATCCCAACTATGCTATCAAACCAACGTGCTAGCTGCTGTCCATCCCAACTATGCTACTATCAAACCAACGTGCTAGCTACTGTCCATCCCAACTATGCTACTATCAAACCAACGTGCTAGCTACTGTCCATCCCAACTATGCTTCTATCAAACCAATGTGCTAGCTACTGCCCACCCCAACTATGCTACTAACAAACCAATGTGCTAGCTACTGTCCATCCCAACTATGCTACTATCAAACCAATGTGCTAGCTACTGCCCATCCCAACTATGCTACTAACAAACCAATGTGCTAGCTACTGTCCATCCAAACTATGCTACTATCAAACCAATGTGCTAGCTACTGTCCATCCAAACTATGCTACTATCAAACCAATGTGCTAGCTACTGCCCATCCCAACTATGCTACTATTGTAGTGTATTTTTATACGGTATTACATCCATACATCTGTATTACTCTCATGTAGTAATCATTTTATTAAGAATAATGAATAAACTCAATTTTAGATAGAACTCTGTAATTACAAGCAACTTCATTGCAGTAGGAACTTGGTTAACTTAATTAGTTTATCATCTGGTTGACAACAAATGTCATGTCCTGAGGCAACATTCCTTTGCCCCTGAGGAACAATAGAGATGGCACCCTGAAGAAGAAGTCAGGAAGTCTACAGGTGATCAAAGCAGGACCGGAAAAACCCCAAGACTGCCCCCATGTCCGGAGGGGGGGCAGAGCTCAGCGACACCAATTGACCTATCACAAAGACAAGCTTACCAGATCTGTGTTAAAATGTACCTCCCTCGTATGCAAAATTGTTTGTTTATCGTGTGCTCATTGGCCTGAAGCCAAGGATATAAACCGGCGACCGAGTAAAGTACAGTAGTACCGCTGAAATTTGACCGAATGGCGTGCTCAATAAATTTGGTTTAAACTGCATTTTTCTCCAGAAGATTCTTTCCAAGTCAAGACAAAAAGATACGACATATTGGCGACGGGGACGAGACGGCGATTCTAAGCTACGTTTGCAAGACCCTTGAAAGATAGCGACTTCAATTACCTCACGTGAACCTAACGGCCAAGGAGGACAAGAGGGAACGACCTCGCGAGTCTTGATCGAGGTAAACTGTCTTGCAAACTATTTTATGCTTTCGCCGTAAAGAACTTCCAATAAATAAGGAGAATAGATTTAAAATTGTGTACGCATTGATGCGCTGACTTCGTAGGGCCTAGTCTTGAAAAGACGCATACGAGTGCGCAAAGTCAGAGAAGACGGGAGCTCCAGAGTGGGGTTCCATGTCTCTAATGAAAACCGGTTAAATTAAATGCATAGGATTGCATATTCTTGTTAAATGTGTGAGGTACCAGTATATGTAAAAGCAGGCTAAACCGGAGTCCTGTATGTCTCGTTTTAAGTACGTTTTAAGCCGTCTGCTTATTGTCTTGTGTTTCTTGTAATTGTTGTATATTTGAGATAGGTTTAATGTAGATATTCTTACTTTCTGAATGATGTTGAGGGGATAGAGATCCTTTGTTCTCTCCTCCACGTGGGACTGGATATTGTAGGCTACTGTAGCCTGTATGTGTGTGTGTGCCTGCGTCCACAGCCTTTGATCCTTTGTGAGGAGACGGGCTGTGTGAGGTGTGAAAGTTGAGGTGTGAAAGGAGAGCGTGAGGAGAGCCGTGTGTTGTGGGTTTTGTGCTTTAAAGTTTAAAAGTTGAGGTTGTATGTTTGTTGGTTGGATCCATTGTATGTTTGAAAGTTGAGTTAATGTAAATAATATTGGCTGATATTTCCTGTTTAATTGTCTTTTGTGGGTGAAGCAACTCCCTGAGTTGTAAATTCCTAGCCCTCATCAAACAGCTGTGAAGAGGGGGGGGTCGGTGAAACGCGTTCACTGGCCAGGGGGTTGTGCTGTGGTTTGTAGGTGTGAAGTCACCCAATTGTGTTTCTCTCTCTATCTATCTGTCTCTCTCTCTTTCTTTCTCTCTTATTTCTCTCTCTTTCCTGTCTTTAGAAATTAGGGACAGATAATTTATCCAGTGGGTCGTGCGGTGTATGGGACGACGGGATTAGATAAGAATAGTCAATTATAACTTTAGCCAGATTTTAGGGATATTTAGAAATCTTTCATCCTTCTCACCTCTGTTGTCCTATGCCTCCATCTAGTGGCGTTTAGATTGCAGTTCACGTTGGTATATTGTATTGATTCAAGTGTATTAGGTGGTTCAATGCTGCCATCGTGTGGCCTTTGTTAGATATGACCGCTTTCTATATTTGGTTTGATTATTCGTGTGTTTTATGACAGTTTGACTTTAGAATAATGGATTGTTAATAGCAAATTTATTTTTAATTATCATTGCTTGGGGATTAATTGGGTTTTCCCCTTTGAGTCAATCTGTTTACAGTAATATCCGGAAAAGCTTTTGTCCATACCAGCCATCCATCCATCCACCCATCCATCACCTGCTTGAAAAGTAAGCCTGAATTGCTGATTAATGCTCATTAATTGAACTAGACTGATCACCTGATTTAATTGTTTTGAGTGGTTGACCTGCATTTAGGGCTTGGTGTTTTATGATAAGGTGATTGATTGGTTTGGTTACTTGATTTGATAATAAGGATACATGGTTAGTTCATTAATTGATTAATTCTTCAATATTTTATTGATTACTTGATTAATTATTTATAGTTATTCAACTTTTTGTTATTATAAATATTATATATATAATAATTCTACTTGATACTGGATATAAGTGGTTTTGAGGGTGTTTAAGTGTTAAATGGATGTAGATGGTTTGGTGATGAGCTTTGGTTTTGAGTGATTGGTGGTCTGTTGGATATCTGGTTTAAAGGTGTTTTGGTTTTTGATAGAATAAACATCAGTTTAAGGGTTTGCTTTAGTAGAGTGATATAGACGTACATACATATATTACGCTTTGCATATTGTGTGTATGGAGTGAAAGGACTGAGAGTGAACGGACAGTAGGACTCAACTTGCTGACAGGCAAAGTGGTGTGGACATTTCGATGTCTACGTCAAAATATTTTTTATTTTAATTCATTATTTTCTGGCATACAGCGATTAATGAGGGGATTGTCCTCTGGTGCACAATACCCTCAGCTTGCGTCAAACCGGGCTTTGTGGTTTTTAATTTGCAAAAATTAAAAGTGCTTAAATGGGACCGATCGCTCCCTGTGCTGAAGACTAGGGTTGAGATTGAGCAAGATTATATCTGGTTAGGAAGTTTTAGTCAGAGCAAGAAAGTGTCCTATGTCCGTGAGTGATTGAGCGTTCATTTCTTTATTAATTACATAATTGATAAAGCTTCATTTTTATAGTGTTAGATTCTTAATAGGTTTATTGATAGTTTGAATTGTTAACAGTTTATCAAGTTATGAGCGCTTAAATAGTCTTGACGCTGTTCAGTAAAGTGGGACGGATACAGAACACAGCATTGGAAGCAGTAATTATAGCTCCAACCGAAATAGAGGAAGTCAACAGCACAACGGACAAGCTGTTGAGTGAGTGATGCTCTGTTCTCCCACATGAATTAAGCTTTGACTTCGCATTCTTATGACATTAGGAGGGAATCTAATATGACTTATACACAGTTACTTGTGCTAAAATACTGAGGGAAGATATGTAATCAGAGATGATAATAATGATATTATGCAGAAGGGAAATGCCAGGACGACCGTTGTAACTCATCTTGATGTGAAGCGCAAAACCGAGAAATTAGATAAGCATCTGATACCAGCTGAAAAGAAGAAGAAGTAGATGAACAAAAAGGGAAAGTGGAAGCGACAGTGACTCTTCTGTAGATGAAGGAGTGGATATTGGAGGATATGATGAAAGTATTAGAAAGATTATGACAGGTGCTGTATAGAAAGGAAGTGTTGCTAATGAAACAGACTAGTAGTAGTAGTGAAGAAGAGAGTGAGGAGTCTGACTCGAAGGAAGATGATACAACATGGACCAAGGATGTACCAGATTAGGAAGTAGTTGAAGGAGATTAGGAAGTAGTTGAAGGAGATTAGGAAGTAGTTGAAGGAGATTAGGAAGTAGTTGAAGGAGATTAGGAAGTAGTTGAAGGAGATTAGGAAGTAGTTGAAGGAGATTAGGAAGTAGTTGAAGGAGATTAGGATGTAGTTGAAGGAAATTGGAAAGTAATGGAGTAGAAACAAGCTGTTGTTTTGCAGAACAACGATGACAACAACAACCAATGATGTAATCTTCATTCCCGTTCCCTGTTTTCCAACAGCCTCAGACAGGGGGAGATTATTAATTCTGAAGAATTCAAAAAAAAAAAAAAAAAGGGGGGGGTGAAGAGGAAGTTGAACATGTCATTGGCTAGATGTCATCAGCAATTTACAATACAATAAGTATTTCTTACGTTTTTAGAATCAATTTTTTAGGAGAATGATAGCGGTGATAACCGACATTGTCACCTCTGAGCCTGAGTTCATTACTGAAGTTGAAGTGATGAAGAATATTTTTATTACATCTGTGACATTTTGGAGAAACACTTGTCTCCAGAAGATTATTATAGAAGCAATCTAGTTGAATATGGACTCCAGAGTATGAACCATCTTTTTGTTCAGAAAAACAAAAACAAAAAGTCATGTGTGTTGAATGATTATCAATGATTTGATGCTAAGTTCAGTTTATTACAGGAATTTCATAATAGTAGGAGTATTCAGTTATGGTTTCATATAACATCAGTTTAGATAATTGGTTTACAAAGCTGTTTAGTCAATTCAAATAGGTTATGTTTCTCACTTTGATTTAGGAGTTTGTGTTTCAATAGTCAATGAATGGCCATAAGCTGTTCGTTTATGCATTCTATTGAGGAGTTGGCTTTAGGCCTCCCCCTCTGTCATTAACCTCGGTTTGTGTTAAGTGTTGTTTTACAGGTACCGTGGACCCTGGGGGCCGGGCCCTAGCAATGCCTGATGTATGCCATCCTGGGGGCTGACGGTCATCTGTTGTTTGTATATTGTTTGTCTTTTCTATCTTTTTCTGATATGTGTTGGAACATGAGGTTACTTGATGTTTAGCATTATATGTCATTTCTGTTTAGGGTTTCTTGTTTAATCAGACGGCAGGGGGTCGTCTACATTTCACCTGTGTTTTTGATTCAGGTGTGTGTACACGTCTCCTTGGTTAGATTGTTCTGTTTTGAAGTAATTTAGGTTTAGTCTGTGTCTTTAGGATGTTCTGTTTTTTGTGTAGTTCTGTGTTGATGTTTACAGACTATCCTGGAGTGCATTTAGTGGGCTACCAAGGCGTGGTTGCCCCTCACCAGCATGAAGCTATGAACTGTGTGGAGTCACGGATGACTTGAGGGTCATTCTTGGACATTCCTGGAGTGTTCTCCCTGTTTCGGACGGGGTGAGCTTGCCATCTTGCTACGGACATTGTTCTCTGGGTGTCAGAGAGGATTGCGACACCTGGGGGTTTGATGTCTGAAGATGGCTCCAGCGTGAGACGAGGAGATGAGACAGCGCTGAGGGCTGTTCTCCTACGGTGGGGCTAAGTGCTAGTAACCTCTGGCCCCCGATTTGCTTTGTTGTTGTGTGATGATTTGGTTATTTGTATGTGTTTTGGGAATTGTTTGTTATGTTTAATGTTGTTTTGTGTCGAGGCGTTAAGACGCCTCGAAGGGGGGATATGTAGTGTATTTTTATACGGTATTACATCCATACATCTGTATTACTCTCATGTAGTAATCATTTTATTAAGAATAATGAATAAACTCAATTTTAGATAGAACTCTGTAATTACAAGCAACTTCATTGCAGTAGGAACTTGGTTAACTTAATTAGTTTATCATCTGGTTGACAACAAATGTCATGTCCTGAGGCAACATTCCTTTGCCCCTGAGGAACAATAGAGATGGCACCCTGAAGAAGAAGTCAGGAAGTCTACAGGTGATCAAAGCAGGACCGGAAAAACCCCAAGACTGCCCCCATGTCCGGAGGGGGGGCAGAGCTCAGCGACACCAATTGACCTATCACAAAGACAAGCTTACCAGATCTGTGTTAAAATGTACCTCCCTCGTATGCAAAATTGTTTGTTTATCGTGTGCTCATTGGCCTGAAGCCAAGGATATAAACCGGCGACCGAGTAAAGTACAGTAGTACCGCTGAAATTTGACCGAATGGCGTGCTCAATAAATTTGGTTTAAACTGCATTTTTCTCCAGAAGATTCTTTCCAAGTCAAGACAAAAAGATACGACACTATCAAACCAATGTGCTAGCTAGTGTCCATCCCAACTATGCTACTATCAAACCTATGTGCTAGCTACTGTCCATCCCAACTATGCTACTATCAAACCAATGTGCTAGCTACTGTCCATCCCAACTATGCTACTATCAAACCAATGTGCTAGCTACTGCCCATCCCAACTATGCTACTAACAAACCTATGTGCTAGCTACTGTCCATCCCAACTATGCTACTATCAAACCAATGTGCTAGCTAATGTCCATCCCAACTATGCTACTATCAAGCCAATGTGCTAGCTACTGTCCATCCCAACTATGCTACTATCAAACCAACGTGCTAGCTGCTGTCCATCCCAACTATGCTACTATCAAACCAATGTGCTAGCTACTGTCCATCCCAACTATGCTACTATCAAACCAATGTGCTAGCTACTGTCCATCCCAAATATGCTATTATCAAACCAATGTGCTAGCTACTGCCCATCCCAACTATGCTACTAACAAACCAATGTGCTAGCTACTGTCCATCCCAACTATGCTACTATCAAACCAATGTGCTAGCTACTGTCCATCCCAACTATGCTACTATCAAACCAATGTGCTAGCTACTGCCCATCCCAACTATGCTACTAACAAACCTATGTGCTAGCTACTGTCCATCCCAACTATGCTACTAACAAACCTATGTGCTAGCTACTGCCCATCCCAACTATGCTACTAACAAACCAATGTGCTAGCTACTGTCCATCCCAGCTATGCTACTATCAAACCAATGTGCTAGCTACTGTCCATCCCAACTATGCTACTATCAAACCAATGTGCTAGCTACTGTACATCCCAACTATGCTACTATCAAACCAATGGGCTAGCTACTGTCCTTCCCAACTATGGTACTATCAAACCAACGTGCTAGCTGCTGTCCATCCCAACTATGCTATCAAACCAACGTGCTAGCTGCTGTCCATCCCAACTATGCTACTATCAAACCAACGTGCTAGCTACTGTCCATCCCAACTATGCTACTATCAAACCAACGTGCTAGCTACTGTCCATCCCAACTATGCTTCTATCAAACCAATGTGCTAGCTACTGCCCACCCCAACTATGCTACTAACAAACCAATGTGCTAGCTACTGTCCATCCCAACTATGCTACTATCAAACCAATGTGCTAGCTACTGCCCATCCCAACTATGCTACTAACAAACCAATGTGCTAGCTACTGTCCATCCAAACTATGCTACTATCAAACCAATGTGCTAGCTACTGTCCATCCAAACTATGCTACTATCAAACCAATGTGCTAGCTACTGCCCATCCCAACTATGCTACTATCAAACCAATGTGCTAGCTACTGTCCATCCCAACTATGCTACTATCAAACCTATGTGCTAGCTACTGTCCATCCCAACTATGCTACTATCAAACCAATGTGCTAGCTACTCTCCATCCCAACTATGCTACTATCAAACCAATGTGCTAGCTACTGTCCATCCCAACTATGCTACTATCAAACCAATGTGCTAGCTACTGTCCATCCCAACTATGCTACTATCAAACCAATGTGCTAGCTACTGTCCATCCCAACTATGCTACTATCAAACCTATGTGCTAGCTACTGTCCATCCCAACTATGCTACTATCAAACCAATGTGCTAGCTACGGTCCATCCCAACTATGCTACTATCAAACCAATGTGCTAGCTACTGTCCATCCCAACTATGCTACTATCAAACCAATGTGCTAGCTACTGTCCATCCCAAATATGCTACTATCAAACCAATGTGCTAGCTACTGTCCATCCCAACTATGCTACTATCAAACCAATGTGCTAGCTACTGTCCATCCCAACTATGCTACTATCAAACCAATGTGCTAGCTACTGTCCATCCCAACTATGCTATCAAACCTATGTGCTAGCTACTGTCCATCCCAACTATGCTTCTATCAAACCAATGTGCTAGCTACTGTCCATGCCAACTATGCTACTATCAAACCAATGTGCTAGCTACTGTCCATGCCAACTATGCTACTATCAAACCAATGTGCTAGCTACTGTCCATCCCAACTATGCTACTATCAAACCAATGTGCTAGCTACTGCCCATCCCAACTATGCTACTAACAAACCAATGTGCTAGCTACTGTCCATCCCAACTATGCTATCAAACCTATGTGCTAGCTACTGTCCATCCCAACTATGCTACTATCAAACCAATGTGCTAGCTACTGTCCATCCCAAATATGCTACTATCAAACCAATGTGCTAGCTACTGCCCATCCCAACTATGCTACTAACAAACCAATGTGCTAGCTACTGTCCATCCCAACTATGCTACTATCAAACCAATGTGCTAGCTACTGTCCATCCCAACTATGCTACTATCAAACCAATGTGCTAGCTACTGTCCATCCCAGCTATGCTACTATCAAACCAATGTGCTAGCTACTGTCCATCCCAACTATGCTACTATCAAACCAATGTGCTAGCTACTGTCCATCCCAACTATGCTACTATCAAACCAATGTGCTAGCTACTGTACATCCCAACTATGCTACTATCAAACCAATGTGCTAGCTACTGTCCATCCCAACTATGCTACTATCAAACCAATGTGCTAGCTACTGTCCATCCCAACTATGCTATCAAACCTATGTGCTAGCTACTGTCCATCCCAACTATGCTACTATCAAACCAATGTGCTAGCTACTGTCCATCCCAACTATGCTACTATCAAACCAATGTGCTAGCTACTGTCCATCCCAACTATGCTACTATCAAACCAATGTGCTAGCTAATGTCCATCCCAACTATGCTACTATCAAACCATTGGGCTAGCTACTGTCCATCCCAACTATGCTACTATCAAACCAATGTGCTAGCTAATGTCCATCCCAACTATGCTACTATCAAGCCAATGTGCTAGCTACTGTCCATCCCAACTATGCTACTATCAAACCAACGTGCTAGCTGCTGTCCATCCCAACTATGCTACTATCAAACCAATGTGCTAGCTACTGTCCATCCCATCTATGCTACTATCAAACCAATGTGCTAGCTACTGTCCATCCCGAATATGCTACTATCAAACCAATGTGCTAGCTACTGTCCATCCCAAATATGCTACTATCAAACCAATGTGCTAGCTACTGTCCATCCCAACTATGCTACTATCAAACCAATGTGCTAGCTACTGTCCATCCCAACTATGCTACTATCAAACCAATGTGCTAGCTACTGTACATCCCAACTATGCTACTATCAAACCAATGGGCTAGCTACTGTCCATCCCAACTATGCTACTATCAAACCAATGTGCTAGCTAATGTCCATCCCAACTATGCTACTATCAAGCCAATGTGCTAGCTACTGTCCATCCCAACTATGCTACTATCAAACCAACGTGCTAGCTGCTGTCCATCCCAACTATGCTACTATCAAACCAATGTGCTAGCTACTGTCCATCCCAACTATGCTACTATCAAACCAATGTGCTAGCTACTGTCCATCCCAAATATGCTACTATCAAACCAATGTGCTAGCTACTGCCCATCCCAACTATGCTACTAACAAACCAATGTGCTAGCTACTGTCCATCCCAACTATGCTACTATCAAACCAATGTGCTAGCTACTGTCCATCCCAACTATGCTACTATCAAACCAATGTGCTAGCTACTGTCCATCCCAGCTATGCTACTATCAAACCAATGTGCTAGCTACAGTCCATCCCAACTATGCTACTATCAAACCAATGTGCTAGCTACTGTCCATCCCAACTATGCTACTATCAAACCAATGTGCTAGCTACTGTACATCCCAACTATGCTACTATCAAACCAATGTGCTAGCTACTGTCCATCCCAACTATGCTACTATCAAACCAATGTGCTAGCTACTGTCCATCCCAACTATGCTACTATCAAACCAATGTGCTAGCTACTGTCCATCCCAACTATGCTACTATCAAACCAATGTGCTAGCTACTGTACATCCCAACTATGCTACTATCAAACCAATGTGCTAGCTACTGTCCATCCCAACTATGCTACTATCAAACCAATGTGCTAGCTACTGCCCATCCCAACTATGCTATCAAACCTATGTGCTAGCTACTGTCCATCCCAACTATGCTACTATCAAACCAATGTGCTAGCTACTGTCCATCCCAACTATGCTACTATCAAACCAATGTGCTAGCTACTGTCCATCCCAACTATGCTACTATCAAACCAATGTGCTAGCTAATGTCCATCCCAACTATGCTACTATCAAACCATTGGGCTAGCTACTGTCCATCCCAACTATGCTACTATCAAACCAATGTGCTAGCTAATGTCCATCCCAACTATGCTACTATCAAGCCAATGTGCTAGCTACTGTCCATCCCAACTATGCTACTATCAAACCAACGTGCTAGCTGCTGTCCATCCCAACTATGCTACTATCAAACCAATGTGCTAGCTACTGTCCATCCCATCTATGCTACTATCAAACCAATGTGCTAGCTACTGTCCATCCCGAATATGCTACTATCAAACCAATGTGCTAGCTACTGTCCATCCCAAATATGCTACTATCAAACCAATGTGCTAGCTACTGTCCATCCCAACTATGCTACTATCAAACCAATGTGCTAGCTACTGTCCATCCCAACTATGCTACTATCAAACCAATGTGCTAGCTACTGTACATCCCAACTATGCTACTATCAAACCAATGGGCTAGCTACTGTCCATCCCAACTATGCTACTATCAAACCAATGTGCTAGCTAATGTCCATCCCAACTATGCTACTATCAAGCCAATGTGCTACCTACTGTCCATCCCAACTATGCTACTATCAAACCAACGTGCTAGCTGCTGTCCATCCCAACTATGCTACTATCAAACCAATGTGCTAGCTACTGTCCATCCCAACTATGCTACTATCAAACCAATGTGCTAGCTACTGTCCATCCCAAATATGCTACTATCAAACCAATGTGCTAGCTACTGCCCATCCCAACTATGCTACTAACAAACCAATGTGCTAGCTACTGTCCATCCCAACTATGCTACTATCAAACCAATGTGCTAGCTACTGTCCATCCCAACTATGCTACTATCAAACCAATGTGCTAGCTACTGTCCATCCCAGCTATGCTACTATCAAACCAATGTGCTAGCTACAGTCCATCCCAACTATGCTACTATCAAACCAATGTGCTAGCTACTGTCCATCCCAACTATGCTACTATCAAACCAATGTGCTAGCTACTGTACATCCCAACTATGCTACTATCAAACCAATGTGCTAGCTACTGTCCATCCCAACTATGCTACTATCAAACCAATGTGCTAGCTACTGTCCATCCCAACTATGCTATCAAACCTATGTGCTAGCTACTGTCCATCCCAACTATGCTACTATCAAACCAATGTGCTAGCTACTGTCCATCCCAACTATGCTACTATCAAACCAATGTGCTAGCTACTGTCCATCCCAACTATGCTACTATCAAACCAATGTGCTAGCTAATGTCCATCCCAACTATGCTACTATCAAACCATTGGGCTAGCTACTGTCCATCCCAACTATGCTACTATCAAACCAATGTGCTAGCTAATGTCCATCCCAACTATGCTACTATCAAGCCAATGTGCTAGCTACTGTCCATCCCAACTATGCTACTATCAAACCAATGTGCTAGCTGCTGTCCATCCCAACTATGCTACTATCAAACCAATGTGCTAGCTACTGTCCATCCCAACTATGCTACTATCAAACCAATGTGCTAGCTACTGTCCATCCCGAATATGCTACTATCAAACCAATGTGCTAGCTACTGCCCATCCCAACTATGCTACTAACAAACCAATGTGTTAGCTACTGTCCATCCCAACTATGCTACTATCAAACCAATGTGCTAGCTACTGTCCATCCCAACTATGCTACTATCAAACCAATGTGCTAGCTACTGTCCATCCCAGCTATGCTACTATCAAACCAATGTGCTAGCTACTGTCCATCCCAACTATGCTACTATCAAACCAATGTGCTAGCTACTGTCCATCCCAACTATGCTACTATCAAACCAATGTGCTAGCTACTGTACATCCCAACTATGCTACTATCAAACCAATGTGCTAGCTACTGTCCATCCCAACTATGCTACTATCAAACCAATGTGCTAGCTACTGTACATCCCAACTATGCTACTATCAAACCAATGTGCTAGCTACTGTCCATCCCAACTATGCTACTATCAAACCAATGTGCTAGCTACTGTCCATCCCAACTATGCTATCAAACCTATGTGCTAGCTACTGTCCATCCCAACTATGCTACTATCAAACCAATGTGCTAGCTACTGTCCATCCCAACTATGCTACTATCAAACCAATGTGCTAGCTACTGCCCATCCCAACTATGCTACTAACAAACCAATGTGCTAGCTACTGTCCATCCCAACTATGCTATCAAACCTATGTGCTAGCTACTGTCCATCCCAACTATGCTTCTATCAAACCAATGTGCTAACTACTGCCCATCCCAACTATGCTACTAACAAACCAATGTGCTAGCTACTGTCCATCCCAACTATGCTACTATCAAACCAATGTGCTAGCTACTGTCCATCCCAACTATGCTTCTATCAAACCAATGTGCTAGCTACTGCCCATCCTAACTATGCTACTAACAAACCAATGTGCTAGCTACTGTCCATCCCAACTATGCTACTATCAAACCAATGAGCTATCTACTGCCCATCCCAACTATGCTACTATCAAACCAATGTGCTAGCTACTGTCCATCCCAACTATGCTACTAACAAACCAATGTGCTAGCTACTGTCCATCCCAACTATGCTACTATCAAACCAATGAGCTAGCTACTGCCCATCCCAACTATGCTACTATCAAACCAATGTGCTAGCTACTGTCCATCCCAACTATGCTACTATCAAACCAATGTGCTAGCTACTGTCCATCCCAACTATGCTACTATCAAACCAATGTGCTAGCTACTGTACATCCCAACTATGCTACTATCAAACCAATGGGCTAGCTACTGTCCATCCCAACTATGCTACTTTCAAACCAATGTGCTAGCTAATGTCCATCCCAACTATGCTACTATCAAACCAATGTGCTAGCTACTGCCCATCCCAACTATGCTACTATCAAACCAACGTGCTAGCTGCCGTCCATCCCAACTATGCTACTATCAAACCAATGTGCTAGCTACTGTCCATCCCAATTATGCTACTATCAAACCAATGTGCTAGCTACTGTCCATCCCAAATATGCTACTATCAAACAAATGTGCTAGCTACTGCCCATCCCAACTATGCTACTAACAAACCAATGTGCTAGCTACTGTCCATCCCAACTATGCTACTATCAAACCAATGTGCTAGCTACTGTCCATCCCAACTATGCTACTATCAAACCAATGTGCTAGCTACTGTCCATCCCAACTATGCTACTATCAAACCAATGTGCTAGCTACTGTCCATCCCAACTATGCTACTATCAAACCAATGTGCTAGCTACTGTCCATCCCAACTATGCTACTATCAAACCAATGTGCTAGCTACTGTACATCCCAACTATGCTACTATCAAACGAATGGGCTAGCTACTGTCCATCCCAACTATGCTTCTATCAAACCAATGTGCTAGCTACTGCCCACCCCAACTATGCTACTAACAAACCAATGTGCTAGCTACTGTCCATCCCAACTATGCTACTATCAAACCAATGTGCTAGCTACTGCCCATCCCAACTATGCTACTAACAAACCAATGTGCTAGCTACTGTCCATCCAAACTATGCTACTATCAAACCAATGTGCTAGCTACTGTCCATCCAAACTATGCTACTATCAAACCAATGTGCTAGCTACTGCCCATCCCAACTATGCTACTATCAAACCAATGTGCTAGCTAGTGTCCATCCCAACTATGCTACTATCAAACCTATGTGCTAGCTACTGTCCATCCCAACTATGCTACTATCAAACCAATGTGCTAGCTACTGTCCATCCCAACTATGCTACTATCAAACCAATGTGCTAGCTACTGCCCATCCCAACTATGCTACTAACAAACCTATGTGCTAGCTACTGTCCATCCCAACTATGCTACTATCAAACCAATGTGCTAGCTAATGTCCATCCCAACTATGCTACTATCAAGCCAATGTGCTAGCTACTGTCCATCCCAACTATGCTACTATCAAACCAACGTGCTAGCTGCTGTCCATCCCAACTATGCTACTATCAAACCAATGTGCTAGCTACTGTCCATCCCAACTATGCTACTATCAAACCAATGTGCTAGCTACTGTCCATCCCAAATATGCTATTATCAAACCAATGTGCTAGCTACTGCCCATCCCAACTATGCTACTAACAAACCAATGTGCTAGCTACTGTCCATCCCAACTATGCTACTATCAAACCAATGTGCTAGCTACTGTCCATCCCAACTATGCTACTATCAAACCAATGTGCTAGCTACTGCCCATCCCAACTATGCTACTAACAAACCTATGTGCTAGCTACTGTCCATCCCAACTATGCTACTAACAAACCTATGTGCTAGCTACTGCCCATCCCAACTATGCTACTAACAAACCAATGTGCTAGCTACTGTCCATCCCAGCTATGCTACTATCAAACCAATGTGCTAGCTACTGTCCATCCCAACTATGCTACTATCAAACCAATGTGCTAGCTACTGTACATCCCAACTATGCTACTATCAAACCAATGGGCTAGCTACTGTCCTTCCCAACTATGGTACTATCAAACCAACGTGCTAGCTGCTGTCCATCCCAACTATGCTATCAAACCAACGTGCTAGCTGCTGTCCATCCCAACTATGCTACTATCAAACCAACGTGCTAGCTACTGTCCATCCCAACTATGCTACTATCAAACCAACGTGCTAGCTACTGTCCATCCCAACTATGCTTCTATCAAACCAATGTGCTAGCTACTGCCCACCCCAACTATGCTACTAACAAACCAATGTGCTAGCTACTGTCCATCCCAACTATGCTACTTTCAAACCAATGTGCTAGCTAATGTCCATCCCAACTATGCTACTATCAAACCAATGTGCTAGCTACTGTCCATCCCAACTATGCTATCAAACCTATGTGCTAGCTACTGTCCATCCCAACTATGCTACTATCAAACCAATGTGCTAGCTACTGTCCATCCCAACTATGCTACTATCAAACCAATGTGCTAGCTACTGCCCATCCCAACTATGCTACTAACAAACCAATGTGCTAGCTACTGTCCATCCCAACTATGCTATCAAACCTATGTGCTAGCTACTGTCCATCCCAACTATGCTTCTATCAAACCAATGTGCTAACTACTGCCCATCCCAACTATGCTACTAACAAACCAATGTGCTAGCTACTGTCCATCCCAACTATGCTACTATCAAACCAATGTGCTAGCTACTGTCCATCCCAACTATGCTTCTATCAAACCAATGTGCTAGCTACTGCCCATCCTAACTATGCTACTAACAAACCAATGTGCTAGCTACTGTCCATCCCAACTATGCTACTATCAAACCAATGAGCTATCTACTGCCCATCCCAACTATGCTACTATCAAACCAATGTGCTAGCTACTGTCCATCCCAACTATGCTACTAACAAACCAATGTGCTAGCTACTGTCCATCCCAACTATGCTACTATCAAACCAATGAGCTAGCTACTGCCCATCCCAACTATGCTACTATCAAACCAATGTGCTAGCTACTGTCCATCCCAACTATGCTACTATCAAACCAATGTGCTAGCTACTGTCCATCCCAACTATGCTACTATCAAACCAATGTGCTAGCTACTGTACATCCCAACTATGCTACTATCAAACCAATGGGCTAGCTACTGTCCATCCCAACTATGCTACTTTCAAACCAATGTGCTAGCTAATGTCCATCCCAACTATGCTACTATCAAACCAATGTGCTAGCTACTGCCCATCCCAACTATGCTACTATCAAACCAACGTGCTAGCTGCCGTCCATCCCAACTATGCTACTATCAAACCAATGTGCTAGCTACTGTCCATCCCAATTATGCTACTATCAAACCAATGTGCTAGCTACTGTCCATCCCAAATATGCTACTATCAAACAAATGTGCTAGCTACTGCCCATCCCAACTATGCTACTAACAAACCAATGTGCTAGCTACTGTCCATCCCAACTATGCTACTATCAAACCAATGTGCTAGCTACTGTCCATCCCAACTATGCTACTATCAAACCAATGTGCTAGCTACTGTCCATCCCAACTATGCTACTATCAAACCAATGTGCTAGCTACTGTCCATCCCAACTATGCTACTATCAAACCAATGTGCTAGCTACTGTCCATCCCAACTATGCTACTATCAAACCAATGTGCTAGCTACTGTACATCCCAACTATGCTACTATCAAACGAATGGGCTAGCTACTGTCCATCCCAACTATGCTTCTATCAAACCAATGTGCTAGCTACTGCCCACCCCAACTATGCTACTAACAAACCAATGTGCTAGCTACTGTCCATCCCAACTATGCTACTATCAAACCAATGTGCTAGCTACTGCCCATCCCAACTATGCTACTAACAAACCAATGTGCTAGCTACTGTCCATCCAAACTATGCTACTATCAAACCAATGTGCTAGCTACTGTCCATCCAAACTATGCTACTATCAAACCAATGTGCTAGCTACTGCCCATCCCAACTATGCTACTATCAAACCAATGTGCTAGCTAGTGTCCATCCCAACTATGCTACTATCAAACCTATGTGCTAGCTACTGTCCATCCCAACTATGCTACTATCAAACCAATGTGCTAGCTACTGTCCATCCCAACTATGCTACTATCAAACCAATGTGCTAGCTACTGCCCATCCCAACTATGCTACTAACAAACCTATGTGCTAGCTACTGTCCATCCCAACTATGCTACTATCAAACCAATGTGCTAGCTAATGTCCATCCCAACTATGCTACTATCAAGCCAATGTGCTAGCTACTGTCCATCCCAACTATGCTACTATCAAACCAACGTGCTAGCTGCTGTCCATCCCAACTATGCTACTATCAAACCAATGTGCTAGCTACTGTCCATCCCAACTATGCTACTATCAAACCAATGTGCTAGCTACTGTCCATCCCAAATATGCTATTATCAAACCAATGTGCTAGCTACTGCCCATCCCAACTATGCTACTAACAAACCAATGTGCTAGCTACTGTCCATCCCAACTATGCTACTATCAAACCAATGTGCTAGCTACTGTCCATCCCAACTATGCTACTATCAAACCAATGTGCTAGCTACTGCCCATCCCAACTATGCTACTAACAAACCTATGTGCTAGCTACTGTCCATCCCAACTATGCTACTAACAAACCTATGTGCTAGCTACTGCCCATCCCAACTATGCTACTAACAAACCAATGTGCTAGCTACTGTCCATCCCAGCTATGCTACTATCAAACCAATGTGCTAGCTACTGTCCATCCCAACTATGCTACTATCAAACCAATGTGCTAGCTACTGTACATCCCAACTATGCTACTATCAAACCAATGGGCTAGCTACTGTCCTTCCCAACTATGGTACTATCAAACCAACGTGCTAGCTGCTGTCCATCCCAACTATGCTATCAAACCAACGTGCTAGCTGCTGTCCATCCCAACTATGCTACTATCAAACCAACGTGCTAGCTACTGTCCATCCCAACTATGCTACTATCAAACCAACGTGCTAGCTACTGTCCATCCCAACTATGCTTCTATCAAACCAATGTGCTAGCTACTGCCCACCCCAACTATGCTACTAACAAACCAATGTGCTAGCTACTGTCCATCCCAACTATGCTACTATCAAACCAATGTGCTAGCTACTGCCCATCCCAACTATGCTACTAACAAACCAATGTGCTAGCTACTGTCCATCCAAACTATGCTACTATCAAACCAATGTGCTAGCTACTGTCCATCCAAACTATGCTACTATCAAACCAATGTGCTAGCTACTGCCCATCCCAACTATGCTACTATCAAACCAATGTGCTAGCTACTGTCCATCCCAACTATGCTACTATCAAACCTATGTGCTAGCTACTGTCCATCCCAACTATGCTACTATCAAACCAATGTGCTAGCTACTCTCCATCCCAACTATGCTACTATCAAACCAATGTGCTAGCTACTGTCCATCCCAACTATGCTACTATCAAACCAATGTGCTAGCTACTGTCCATCCCAACTATGCTACTATCAAACCAATGTGCTAGCTACTGTCCATCCCAACTATGCTACTATCAAACCTATGTGCTAGCTACTGTCCATCCCAACTATGCTACTATCAAACCAATGTGCTAGCTACGGTCCATCCCAACTATGCTACTATCAAACCAATGTGCTAGCTACTGTCCATCCCAACTATGCTACTATCAAACCAATGTGCTAGCTACTGTCCATCCCAAATATGCTACTATCAAACCAATGTGCTAGCTACTGTCCATCCCAACTATGCTACTATCAAACCAATGTGCTAGCTACTGTCCATCCCAACTATGCTACTATCAAACCAATGTGCTAGCTACTGTCCATCCCAACTATGCTATCAAACCTATGTGCTAGCTACTGTCCATCCCAACTATGCTTCTATCAAACCAATGTGCTAGCTACTGTCCATGCCAACTATGCTACTATCAAACCAATGTGCTAGCTACTGTCCATGCCAACTATGCTACTATCAAACCAATGTGCTAGCTACTGTCCATCCCAACTATGCTACTATCAAACCAATGTGCTAGCTACTGCCCATCCCAACTATGCTACTAACAAACCAATGTGCTAGCTACTGTCCATCCCAACTATGCTATCAAACCTATGTGCTAGCTACTGTCCATCCCAACTATGCTACTATCAAACCAATGTGCTAGCTACTGTCCATCCCAAATATGCTACTATCAAACCAATGTGCTAGCTACTGCCCATCCCAACTATGCTACTAACAAACCAATGTGCTAGCTACTGTCCATCCCAACTATGCTACTATCAAACCAATGTGCTAGCTACTGTCCATCCCAACTATGCTACTATCAAACCAATGTGCTAGCTACTGTCCATCCCAGCTATGCTACTATCAAACCAATGTGCTAGCTACTGTCCATCCCAACTATGCTACTATCAAACCAATGTGCTAGCTACTGTCCATCCCAACTATGCTACTATCAAACCAATGTGCTAGCTACTGTACATCCCAACTATGCTACTATCAAACCAATGTGCTAGCTACTGTCCATCCCAACTATGCTACTATCAAACCAATGTGCTAGCTACTGTCCATCCCAACTATGCTATCAAACCTATGTGCTAGCTACTGTCCATCCCAACTATGCTACTATCAAACCAATGTGCTAGCTACTGTCCATCCCAACTATGCTACTATCAAACCAATGTGCTAGCTACTGTCCATCCCAACTATGCTACTATCAAACCAATGTGCTAGCTAATGTCCATCCCAACTATGCTACTATCAAACCATTGGGCTAGCTACTGTCCATCCCAACTATGCTACTATCAAACCAATGTGCTAGCTAATGTCCATCCCAACTATGCTACTATCAAGCCAATGTGCTAGCTACTGTCCATCCCAACTATGCTACTATCAAACCAACGTGCTAGCTGCTGTCCATCCCAACTATGCTACTATCAAACCAATGTGCTAGCTACTGTCCATCCCATCTATGCTACTATCAAACCAATGTGCTAGCTACTGTCCATCCCGAATATGCTACTATCAAACCAATGTGCTAGCTACTGTCCATCCCAAATATGCTACTATCAAACCAATGTGCTAGCTACTGTCCATCCCAACTATGCTACTATCAAACCAATGTGCTAGCTACTGTCCATCCCAACTATGCTACTATCAAACCAATGTGCTAGCTACTGTACATCCCAACTATGCTACTATCAAACCAATGGGCTAGCTACTGTCCATCCCAACTATGCTACTATCAAACCAATGTGCTAGCTAATGTCCATCCCAACTATGCTACTATCAAGCCAATGTGCTAGCTACTGTCCATCCCAACTATGCTACTATCAAACCAACGTGCTAGCTGCTGTCCATCCCAACTATGCTACTATCAAACCAATGTGCTAGCTACTGTCCATCCCAACTATGCTACTATCAAACCAATGTGCTAGCTACTGTCCATCCCAAATATGCTACTATCAAACCAATGTGCTAGCTACTGCCCATCCCAACTATGCTACTAACAAACCAATGTGCTAGCTACTGTCCATCCCAACTATGCTACTATCAAACCAATGTGCTAGCTACTGTCCATCCCAACTATGCTACTATCAAACCAATGTGCTAGCTACTGTCCATCCCAGCTATGCTACTATCAAACCAATGTGCTAGCTACAGTCCATCCCAACTATGCTACTATCAAACCAATGTGCTAGCTACTGTCCATCCCAACTATGCTACTATCAAACCAATGTGCTAGCTACTGTACATCCCAACTATGCTACTATCAAACCAATGTGCTAGCTACTGTCCATCCCAACTATGCTACTATCAAACCAATGTGCTAGCTACTGTCCATCCCAACTATGCTACTATCAAACCAATGTGCTAGCTACTGTCCATCCCAACTATGCTACTATCAAACCAATGTGCTAGCTACTGTACATCCCAACTATGCTACTATCAAACCAATGTGCTAGCTACTGTCCATCCCAACTATGCTACTATCAAACCAATGTGCTAGCTACTGTCCATCCCAACTATGCTATCAAACCTATGTGCTAGCTACTGTCCATCCCAACTATGCTACTATCAAACCAATGTGCTAGCTACTGTCCATCCCAACTATGCTACTATCAAACCAATGTGCTAGCTACTGTCCATCCCAACTATGCTACTATCAAACCAATGTGCTAGCTAATGTCCATCCCAACTATGCTACTATCAAACCATTGGGCTAGCTACTGTCCATCCCAACTATGCTACTATCAAACCAATGTGCTAGCTAATGTCCATCCCAACTATGCTACTATCAAGCCAATGTGCTAGCTACTGTCCATCCCAACTATGCTACTATCAAACCAACGTGCTAGCTGCTGTCCATCCCAACTATGCTACTATCAAACCAATGTGCTAGCTACTGTCCATCCCATCTATGCTACTATCAAACCAATGTGCTAGCTACTGTCCATCCCGAATATGCTACTATCAAACCAATGTGCTAGCTACTGTCCATCCCAAATATGCTACTATCAAACCAATGTGCTAGCTACTGTCCATCCCAACTATGCTACTATCAAACCAATGTGCTAGCTACTGTCCATCCCAACTATGCTACTATCAAACCAATGTGCTAGCTACTGTACATCCCAACTATGCTACTATCAAACCAATGGGCTAGCTACTGTCCATCCCAACTATGCTACTATCAAACCAATGTGCTAGCTAATGTCCATCCCAACTATGCTACTATCAAGCCAATGTGCTACCTACTGTCCATCCCAACTATGCTACTATCAAACCAACGTGCTAGCTGCTGTCCATCCCAACTATGCTACTATCAAACCAATGTGCTAGCTACTGTCCATCCCAACTATGCTACTATCAAACCAATGTGCTAGCTACTGTCCATCCCAAATATGCTACTATCAAACCAATGTGCTAGCTACTGCCCATCCCAACTATGCTACTAACAAACCAATGTGCTAGCTACTGTCCATCCCAACTATGCTACTATCAAACCAATGTGCTAGCTACTGTCCATCCCAACTATGCTACTATCAAACCAATGTGCTAGCTACTGTCCATCCCAGCTATGCTACTATCAAACCAATGTGCTAGCTACAGTCCATCCCAACTATGCTACTATCAAACCAATGTGCTAGCTACTGTCCATCCCAACTATGCTACTATCAAACCAATGTGCTAGCTACTGTACATCCCAACTATGCTACTATCAAACCAATGTGCTAGCTACTGTCCATCCCAACTATGCTACTATCAAACCAATGTGCTAGCTACTGTCCATCCCAACTATGCTATCAAACCTATGTGCTAGCTACTGTCCATCCCAACTATGCTACTATCAAACCAATGTGCTAGCTACTGTCCATCCCAACTATGCTACTATCAAACCAATGTGCTAGCTACTGTCCATCCCAACTATGCTACTATCAAACCAATGTGCTAGCTAATGTCCATCCCAACTATGCTACTATCAAACCATTGGGCTAGCTACTGTCCATCCCAACTATGCTACTATCAAACCAATGTGCTAGCTAATGTCCATCCCAACTATGCTACTATCAAGCCAATGTGCTAGCTACTGTCCATCCCAACTATGCTACTATCAAACCAATGTGCTAGCTGCTGTCCATCCCAACTATGCTACTATCAAACCAATGTGCTAGCTACTGTCCATCCCAACTATGCTACTATCAAACCAATGTGCTAGCTACTGTCCATCCCGAATATGCTACTATCAAACCAATGTGCTAGCTACTGCCCATCCCAACTATGCTACTAACAAACCAATGTGTTAGCTACTGTCCATCCCAACTATGCTACTATCAAACCAATGTGCTAGCTACTGTCCATCCCAACTATGCTACTATCAAACCAATGTGCTAGCTACTGTCCATCCCAGCTATGCTACTATCAAACCAATGTGCTAGCTACTGTCCATCCCAACTATGCTACTATCAAACCAATGTGCTAGCTACTGTCCATCCCAACTATGCTACTATCAAACCAATGTGCTAGCTACTGTACATCCCAACTATGCTACTATCAAACCAATGTGCTAGCTACTGTCCATCCCAACTATGCTACTATCAAACCAATGTGCTAGCTACTGTACATCCCAACTATGCTACTATCAAACCAATGTGCTAGCTACTGTCCATCCCAACTATGCTACTATCAAACCAATGTGCTAGCTACTGTCCATCCCAACTATGCTATCAAACCTATGTGCTAGCTACTGTCCATCCCAACTATGCTACTATCAAACCAATGTGCTAGCTACTGTCCATCCCAACTATGCTACTATCAAACCAATGTGCTAGCTACTGCCCATCCCAACTATGCTACTAACAAACCAATGTGCTAGCTACTGTCCATCCCAACTATGCTATCAAACCTATGTGCTAGCTACTGTCCATCCCAACTATGCTTCTATCAAACCAATGTGCTAACTACTGCCCATCCCAACTATGCTACTAACAAACCAATGTGCTAGCTACTGTCCATCCCAACTATGCTACTATCAAACCAATGTGCTAGCTACTGTCCATCCCAACTATGCTTCTATCAAACCAATGTGCTAGCTACTGCCCATCCTAACTATGCTACTAACAAACCAATGTGCTAGCTACTGTCCATCCCAACTATGCTACTATCAAACCAATGAGCTATCTACTGCCCATCCCAACTATGCTACTATCAAACCAATGTGCTAGCTACTGTCCATCCCAACTATGCTACTAACAAACCAATGTGCTAGCTACTGTCCATCCCAACTATGCTACTATCAAACCAATGAGCTAGCTACTGCCCATCCCAACTATGCTACTATCAAACCAATGTGCTAGCTACTGTCCATCCCAACTATGCTACTATCAAACCAATGTGCTAGCTACTGTCCATCCCAACTATGCTACTATCAAACCAATGTGCTAGCTACTGTACATCCCAACTATGCTACTATCAAACCAATGGGCTAGCTACTGTCCATCCCAACTATGCTACTTTCAAACCAATGTGCTAGCTAATGTCCATCCCAACTATGCTACTATCAAACCAATGTGCTAGCTACTGCCCATCCCAACTATGCTACTATCAAACCAACGTGCTAGCTGCCGTCCATCCCAACTATGCTACTATCAAACCAATGTGCTAGCTACTGTCCATCCCAATTATGCTACTATCAAACCAATGTGCTAGCTACTGTCCATCCCAAATATGCTACTATCAAACAAATGTGCTAGCTACTGCCCATCCCAACTATGCTACTAACAAACCAATGTGCTAGCTACTGTCCATCCCAACTATGCTACTATCAAACCAATGTGCTAGCTACTGTCCATCCCAACTATGCTACTATCAAACCAATGTGCTAGCTACTGTCCATCCCAACTATGCTACTATCAAACCAATGTGCTAGCTACTGTCCATCCCAACTATGCTACTATCAAACCAATGTGCTAGCTACTGTCCATCCCAACTATGCTACTATCAAACCAATGTGCTAGCTACTGTACATCCCAACTATGCTACTATCAAACGAATGGGCTAGCTACTGTCCATCCCAACTATGCTACTATCAAACCAATGTGCTAGCTACTGTCCATCCCAACTATGCTACTATCAAACCAATGTGCTAGCTACTGTCCATCCCAACTATGCTACTATCAAACCAATGTGCTAGCTACTGTCCATCCCAACTATGCTACTATCAAACCAATGTGCTAGCTAATGTCCATCCCAACTATGCTACTATCAAACCATTGGGCTAGCTACTGTCCATCCCAACTATGCTACTATCAAACCAATGTGCTAGCTAATGTCCATCCCAACTATGCTACTATCAAGCCAATGTGCTAGCTACTGTCCATCCCAACTATGCTACTATCAAACCAACGTGCTAGCTGCTGTCCATCCCAACTATGCTACTATCAAACCAATGTGCTAGCTACTGTCCATCCCAACTATGCTACTATCAAACCAATGTGCTAGCTACTGTCCATCCCGAATATGCTACTATCAAACCAATGTGCTAGCTACTGCCCATCCCAACAATGCTACTAACAAAACAATGTGCTAGCTACTGTCCATCCCAACTATGCTACTATCAAACCAATGTGCTAGCTACTGTCCATCCCAACTATGCTACTATCAAACCAATGTGCTAGCTACTGTCCATCCCAGCTATGCTACTATCAAACCAATGTGCTAGCTACTGTCCATCCCAACTATGCTACTATCAAACCAATGTGCTAGCTACTGTCCATCCCAACTATGCTACTATCAAACCAATGTGCTAGCTACTGTACATCCCAACTATGCTACTATCAAACCAATGTGCTAGCTACTGTCCATCCCAACTATGCTACTATCAAACCAATGTGCTAGCTACTGTCCATCCCAACTATGCTATCAAACCTATGTGCTAGCTACTGTCCATCCCAACTATGCTACTATCAAACCAATGTGCTAGCTACTGTCCATCCCAACTATGCTACTATCAAACCAATGTGCTAGCTACTGTCCATCCCAACTATGCTACTATCAAACCAACATGCTAGCTGCTGTCCATCCCAACTATGCTACTATCAAACCAATGTGCTAGCTACTGTCCATCCCAACTATGCTACTATCAAACCAATGTGCTAGCTACTGTCCATCCCAAATATGCTACTATCAAACCAATGTGCTAGCTACTACCCATCCCAACTATGCTACTAACAAACCAATGTGCTAGCTACTGTCCATCCCAACTATGCTACTATCAAACCAATGTGCTAGCTACTGTCCATCCCAACTATGCTACTATCAAACCAATGTGCTAGCTACTGTCCATCCCAGCTATGCTACTATCAAACCAATGTGCTAGCTACTGTCCCTCCCAACTATGCTACTATCAAACCAATGTGCTAGCTACTGTCCCATCCCAACTATGCTACTATCAAACCAATGTGCTAGCTACTGTACATCCCAACTATGCTACTATCAAACCAATGTGCTAGCTACTGTCCATCCCAACTATGCTACTATCAAACCAATGTGCTAGCTACTGTCCATCCCAACTATGCTATCAAACCAATGTGCTAGCTACTGCCCATCCCAACTATGCTACTAACAAACCAATGTGCTAGCTACTGTCCATCCCAACTATGCTACTATCAAACCAATGAGCTAGCTACTGCCCATCCCAACTATGCTACTATCAAACCAATGTGCTAGCTACTGTCCATCCCAACTATGCTACTATCAAACCAATGTGCTAGCTACTGTCCATCCCAACTATGCTACTATCAAACCAATGTGCTAGCTACTGTCCATCCCAACTATGCTACTATCAAACCAATGTGCTAGCTACTGTCCATCCCAACTATGCTACTATCAAACCAATGTGCTAGCTACTGTCCATCCCAACTATGCCAACAAACCTATGTGCTAGCTACTGTCCATCCCAACTATGCTACTATCAAACCAATGTGCTAGCTACTGTCCATCCCAACTATGCTACTATCAAACCAATGTGCTAGCTACTGTCCATCCCAACTATGCTACTATCAAACCAATGTGCTAGCTACTGTCCATCCCAACTATGCTACTATCAAACCAATGTGCTAGCTACTGTCCATCCCAACTATGCTACTATCAAAACAATGTGCTAGCTACTGTACATCCCAACTATGCTACTATCAAACCAATGTGCTAGCTACTGTCCATCCCAACTATGCTACTATCAAACCAATGTGCTAGCTACTGTCCATCCCAACTATGCTATCAAACCTATGTGCTAGCTACTGTCCATCCCAACTATGCTACTATCAAACCAATGTGCTAGCTACTGTCCATCCCAACTATGCTACTATCAAACCAATGTGCTAGCTACTGTCCATCCCAACTATGCCAACAAACCTATGTGCTAGCTACTGTCCATCCCAACTATGCTACTATCAAACCAATGTGCTAGCTACTGTCCATCCCAACTATGCTACTATCAAACCAATGTGCTAGCTACTGTCCATCCCAGCTATGCTACTATCAAACCAATGTGCTAGCTACTGTCCATCCCAACTATGCTACTATCAAACCAATGTGCTAGCTACTGTCCATCCCAACTATGCTACTATCAAACCAATGTGCTAGCTACTGTACATCCCAACTATGCTACTATCAAACCAATGTGCTAGCTACTGTCCATCCCAACTATGCTACTATCAAACCAATGTGCTAGCTACTGTCCATCCCAACTATGCTATCAAACCTATGTGCTAGCTACTGTCCATCCCAACTATGCTACTATCAAACCAATGTGCTAGCTACTGTCCATCCCAACTATGCTACTATCAAACCAATGTGCTAGCTACTGTCCATCCCAACTATGCTACTATCAAACCAACATGCTAGCTGCTGTCCATCCCAACTATGCTACTATCAAACCAATGTGCTAGCTACTGTCCATCCCAACTATGCTACTATCAAACCAATGTGCTAGCTACTGTCCATCCCAAATATGCTACTATCAAACCAATGTGCTAGCTACTACCCATCCCAACTATGCTACTAACAAACCAATGTGCTAGCTACTGTCCATCCCAACTATGCTACTATCAAACCAATGTGCTAGCTACTGTCCATCCCAACTATGCTACTATCAAACCAATGTGCTAGCTACTGTCCATCCCAGCTATGCTACTATCAAACCAATGTGCTAGCTACTGTCCCTCCCAACTATGCTACTATCAAACCAATGTGCTAGCTACTGTCCCATCCCAACTATGCTACTATCAAACCAATGTGCTAGCTACTGTACATCCCAACTATGCTACTATCAAACCAATGTGCTAGCTACTGTCCATCCCAACTATGCTACTATCAAACCAATGTGCTAGCTACTGTCCATCCCAACTATGCTATCAAACCTATGTGCTAGCTACTGTCCATCCCAACTATGCTACTATCAAACCAATGTGCTAGCTACTGTCCATCCCAACTATGCTACTATCAAACCAATGTGCTAGCTACTGCCCATCCCAACTATGCTACTAACAAACCAATGTGCTAGCTACTGTCCATCCCAACTATGCTATCAAACCTATGTGCTAGCTACTGTCCATCCCAACTATGCTTCTATCAAACCAATGTGCTAACTACTGCCCATCCCAACTATGCTTCTATCAAACCAATGTGCTAGCTACTGCCCATCCCAACTATGCTACTAACAAAAAAATGTGCTAGCTACTGTCCATCCCAACTATGCTACTATCAAACCAATGAGCTAGCTACTGCCCATCCCAACTATGCTACTATCAAACCAATGTGCTAGCTACTGTCCATCCCAACTATGCTACTAACAAACCAATGTGCTAGCTACTGTCCATCCCAACTATGCTACTATCAAACCAATGAGCTAGCTACTGCCCATCCCAACTATGCTACTATCAAACCAATGTGCTAGCTACTGACCATCCCAACTATGCTACTATCAAACCAATGTGCTAGCTACTGTCCATCCCAACTATGCTACTATCAAACCAATGTGCTAGCTACTGTACATCCCAACTATGCTACTATCAAACCAATGGGCTAGCTACTGTCCATCCCAACTATGCTACTTTCAAACCAATGTGCTAGCTAATGTCCATCCCAACTATGCTACTATCAAACCAATGTGCTAGCTACTGCCCATCCCAACTATGCTACTATCAAACCAACGTGCTAGCTGCCGTCCATCCCAACTATGCTACTATCAAACCAATGTGCTAGCTACTGCCCATCCCAACTATGCTACTATCAAACCAATGTGCTAGCTACTGCCCATCCCAACCGCTACTAACAAACCAATGTGCTAGCTACTGTCCATCCCAACTATGCTATCAAACCTATGTGCTAGCTACTGTCCATCCCAACTATGCTTCTATCAAACCAATGTGCTAGCTACTGCCCATCCCAACTATGCTACTAACAAACCAATGTGCTAGCTACTGTCCATCCCAACTATGCTACTATCAAACCAATGAGCTAGCTACTGCCCATCCCAACTATGCTACTATCAAACCAATGTGCTAGCTACTGTCCATCCCAACTATGCTACTATCAAACCAATGTGCTAGCTACTGTCCATCCCAACTATGCTACTATCAAACCAATGTGCTAGCTACTGTCCATCCCAACTATGCCACTATCAAACCAATGTGCTAGCTACTGTCCATCCCAACTATGCTACTATCAAACCAATGTGCTAGCTACTGTCCATCCCAACTATGCCAACAAACCTATGTGCTAGCTACTGTCCATCCCAACTATGCTACTATCAAACCAATGTGCTAGCTACTGTCCATCCCAACTATGCTACTATCAAACCAATGTGCTAGCTACTGTCCATCCCAGCTATGCTACTATCAAACCAATGTGCTAGCTACTGTCCATCCCAACTATGCTACTATCAAACCAATGTGCTAGCTACTGTCCATCCCAACTATGCTACTATCAAACCAATGTGCTAGCTACTGTACATCCCAACTATGCTACTATCAAACCAATGTGCTAGCTACTGTCCATCCCAACTATGCTACTATCAAACCAATGTGCTAGCTACTGTCCATCCCAACTATGCTATCAAACCTATGTGCTAGCTACTGTCCATCCCAACTATGCTACTATCAAACCAATGTGCTAGCTACTGTCCATCCCAACTATGCTATCAAACCTATGTGCTAGCTACTGTCCATCCCAGCTATGCTACTATCAAACCAATGTGCTAGCTACTGTCCATCCCAACTATGCTACTATCAAACCAATGTGCTAGCTACTGTCCATCCCAACTATGCTACTATCAAACCAATGTGCTAGCTACTGTCCATCCCAACTATGCTACTATCAAACCAATGTGCTAGCTACTGTCCATCCCAACTATGCTACTATCAAACCAATGTGCTAGCTACTGTCCATCCCAACTATGCCAACAAACCTATGTGCTAGCTACTGTCCATCCCAACTATGCTACTATCAAACCAATGTGCTAGCTACTGTCCATCCCAACTATGCTACTATCAAACCAATGTGCTAGCTACTGTCCATCCCAGCTATGCTACTATCAAACCAATGTGCTAGCTACTGTCCATCCCAACTATGCTACTATCAAACCAATGTGCTAGCTACTGTCCATCCCAACTATGCTACTATCAAACCAATGTGCTAGCTACTGCCCATCCCAACTATGCTACTAACAAACCAATGTGCTAGCTACTGTCCATCCCAACTATACTACTATCAAACCAATGAGCTAGCTACTGCCCATCCCAACTATGCTACTATCAAACCAATGTGCTAGCTACTGTCCATCCCAACTATGCTACTAACAAACCAATGTGCTAGCTACTGTCCATCCCAACTATGCTACTATCAAACCAATGAGCTAGCTACTGCCCATCCCAACTATGCTACTATCAAACCAATGTGCTAGCTACTGACCATCCCAACTATGCTACTATCAAACCAATGTGCTAGCTACTGTCCATCCCAACTATGCTACTATCAAACCAATGTGCTAGCTACTGTACATCCCAACTATGCTACTATCAAACCAATGGGCTAGCTACTGTCCATCCCAACTATGCTACTTTCAAACCAATGTGCTAGCTAATGTCCATCCCAACTATGCTACTATCAAACCAATGTGCTAGCTACTGCCCATCCCAACTATGCTACTATCAAACCAACGTGCTAGCTGCCGTCCATCCCAACTATGCTACTATCAAACCAATGTGCTAGCTACTGCCCATCCCAACTATGCTACTATCAAACCAATGTGCTAGCTACTGCCCATCCCAACCGCTACTAACAAACCAATGTGCTAGCTACTGTCCATCCCAACTATGCTATCAAACCTATGTGCTAGCTACTGTCCATCCCAACTATGCTTCTATCAAACCAATGTGCTAGCTACTGCCCATCCCAACTATGCTACTAACAAACCAATGTGCTAGCTACTGTCCATCCCAACTATGCTACTATCAAACCAATGAGCTAGCTACTGCCCATCCCAACTATGCTACTATCAAACCAATGTGCTAGCTACTGTCCATCCCAACTATGCTACTATCAAACCAATGTGCTAGCTACTGTCCATCCCAACTATGCTACTATCAAACCAATGTGCTAGCTACTGTCCATCCCAACTATGCCACTATCAAACCAATGTGCTAGCTACTGTCCATCCCAACTATGCTACTATCAAACCAATGTGCTAGCTACTGTCCATCCCAACTATGCCAACAAACCTATGTGCTAGCTACTGTCCATCCCAACTATGCTACTATCAAACCAATGTGCTAGCTACTGTCCATCCCAACTATGCTACTATCAAACCAATGTGCTAGCTACTGTCCATCCCAGCTATGCTACTATCAAACCAATGTGCTAGCTACTGTCCATCCCAACTATGCTACTATCAAACCAATGTGCTAGCTACTGTCCATCCCAACTATGCTACTATCAAACCAATGTGCTAGCTACTGTACATCCCAACTATGCTACTATCAAACCAATGTGCTAGCTACTGTCCATCCCAACTATGCTACTATCAAACCAATGTGCTAGCTACTGTCCATCCCAACTATGCTATCAAACCTATGTGCTAGCTACTGTCCATCCCAACTATGCTACTATCAAACCAATGTGCTAGCTACTGTCCATCCCAACTATGCTATCAAACCTATGTGCTAGCTACTGTCCATCCCAGCTATGCTACTATCAAACCAATGTGCTAGCTACTGTCCATCCCAACTATGCTACTATCAAACCAATGTGCTAGCTACTGTCCATCCCAACTATGCTACTATCAAACCAATGTGCTAGCTACTGTCCATCCCAACTATGCTACTATCAAACCAATGTGCTAGCTACTGTCCATCCCAACTATGCTACTATCAAACCAATGTGCTAGCTACTGTCCATCCCAACTATGCCAACAAACCTATGTGCTAGCTACTGTCCATCCCAACTATGCTACTATCAAACCAATGTGCTAGCTACTATACATCCCAACTATGCTACTATCAAACCAATGTGCTAGCTACTGTACATCCCAACTATGCTACTGTCAAACCAATGTGCTAGCTACTATACATCCCAACTATGCTACTATCAAACCAATTTGCTAGCTACTGTACATCCCAACTATGCTACTATCAAACCAATGTGCAAGCTACTGTCCATCCCAACTATGCTACTATCAAACCTATGTGCTAGCTACTGTCCATCCCAACTATGCTACTATCAAACCAATGTGCTAGCTACTGTCCATCCCAACTATGCTACTATCAAACCAATTTGCTAGCTACTGTCCATCCCAACTATGCTACTATCAAACCAATGTGCTAGCTACTGTCCATCCCAACTATGCTACTATCAAACCAATTTGCTAGCTACTGTCCATCCCAACTATGCTACTATCAAACCAATGTGCTAGCTACTGTCCATCCCAACTATGCTACTATCAAACCAATGTGCTAGCTACTGTCCATCCCAACTATGCTACTATCAAACCAATGTGCTAGCTACTGTCCATCCCAACTATGCTACTATCAAACCTATGTGCTAGCTACTGTCCATCCCAACTATGCTACTATCAAACCAATGTGCTAGCTACTGTCCATCCCAACTATGCTACTATCAAACCAATTTGCTAGCTACTGTCCATCCCAACTATGCTACTATCAAACCAATGTGCTAGCTACTGTCCATCCCAACTATGCTACTATCAAACCAATGTGCTAGCTACTGTCCATCCCAACTATGCTACTATCAAACCAATGTGCTAGCTACTGTCCATCCCAACTATGCTACTATCAAACCAATGTGC